>NC_133376.1:37532157-37743706 GCF_049309525.1 Garra rufa
TAAATAATACATATACATACATTTCAGTAAAATTTCTGGTAAATGTTTTGATAATTTCATTAACAATAGTAGTAGTAGCGTTACATTAAGTAATATATTTCTGTCACAGTTTCTTCAAGTTAAACCAAACTTTTAGGGTTGCTGTGATTACGTTTCAGTTTCTCTTTGTATATGTTGTGAAGTGACTAAAGTGAGTTCTAGAGATTATGTTTGTGTTCATATACTCATGACACAGAACACAGAACATGCAGGAGTCATATTTAAACAGCATTCTGTGGCTTAATATTCACAAAAACCAGTCCATGTCCCGTTTTGATATAAGTGTACTGACCTACATTTGATTTCTTACTTCGAAAATGGGCAAATTCCATTACATTCTTTGCTACAGTAAATTAAATTATGTAAATTCCATATTTATTTGAATATTAATGTAAATAGTAATTCATGTCAATGCAACTGGACAAGAGTGGCTGCTATCCTAATCAATCTGTTATACTGAAACTGTTATACATGTTAAGTATATAGTCAGGGTTGTATGTTAATACCAGCGTCGTTGTATTCTGTTCACAGATGCATCTGTAAATGGAGCTACAGGCTTTTCTCCACCAGACTCAACCACAGAAGTGGACAAAGACAGGAAGGAGGGAGACGAAGACGTAGATGACGGTGAGCCCAATGCTGCCGAGTTGAGACGACGTCGCCTCCGTAAGCTAGAAACCGCCAACACTCCTGACCACTGATGATCCATTTACACACGCAATCGTGAATTGACTTCTGACAGTAGAAATGCTTCTTACGGACTCTTGGGCACTTGGCACGTTGTCAGATTATCTGAGGAAAGTTCATGTGTTCTTAGATGTTCATTTAAATCAGGCACATCAAGGCACTTCCCGCTTGTGTGGAGGGTTTGTCACTGTAACGTGTACGGAAGATATCATGCGTGAAGATAGAAAGGATATGAAAGCCTCGCACCTTGAAAGTCCGCTGTGACCTCCGAACCGAGTATTGGTGGGACTCTCCTCTCTGAATGTGATTTGTGTCTCTCAGAGGAACAAGGTTTGTTGGTTTCTCGTGTACCCTTAAAACTTGATGTTTTCCCCTTCTTTGTGTATTTCATTATTTCTAGCTTTACATAATAGATTTTTTTCTTAGATCAACTTTGGTTATGGGTAAAAGGTAACCATGAACCAAATATCTAAATTAACTTCCTGTACATAATGTATAAAGTGTTTTAATAGGAGGATGTGTACATACTGCACAATAAATTGTTCGAAACAGATGTTCGTCTAGTGAGTTTATCAACTCTATAAGTTTGGAGTCAGTATGCTTTTTTATTTTAAATTAATTATTACTTTATTTAGCAAGGGTTTAACTGATTAAAAGTAACAGTTAAGACGTTATGTTTGAATTGAAAAACAAAATTGAATCCTGAACACAATGTATTACAGTTTCCACCAAAATTATATTATTTTCAACATTGATAATAATAAATGTTTCTTGAGTAGCCAATCAGAATATTAGAATGATTTCTGAAGGATCATGTGACACTGAATGATGCTGAAAATTCACAGGAATAAATTAGCAATAGAAAACTATTCTATTTTACAATATTATTTCTACTGTATTTTTCCTTTTTTAAATAAATGCATCCTTGATGAGCATAAAAGACTTACTTAGAAAGATTAAAATATTTTATCCAACCCAAACTGCATTAATTACATTAACCTAAGTTGATAATTATTTTAATTGGATAAAATAGTTATGACCAAGTAATGATTTTTTTTTTTTTTTTGTATTTTCTGAATTTTTTCTCATCTGCTCCCCAAGCCTGCATTTATTTGATCCAAAGTACA
Source organism: Garra rufa (assembly GCF_049309525.1). Classification (NCBI taxonomy): domain Eukaryota; kingdom Metazoa; phylum Chordata; class Actinopteri; order Cypriniformes; family Cyprinidae; genus Garra; species Garra rufa. Next base: position 37,534,011 of record NC_133376.1, read on the forward strand.
GCAAAATATTTTAACTATTTAAAATAACTGTTTTCTATTTGAATATATTTTAAAATGCAATTTATTCCTGTGATCAAAGCTACATTTTTTGCATCATTAGTCCAGTCTTTAGTGTCACATGATCCTTCAGAAATCATTCTAACATGCTGATTTGTTGTTCAAGAAACATTTATTATTTTTATCAATATTTAAAACATTTCAGGATTCTTTGATGAATGGAAAGATCTAAAGATCAGCATTTATCTGAAATAAAAAGTTTTTGTAATATTATACACTAACTCCTTAAAAGTTTAAGTCAGTATGATTTTTATTTTTGGGAAATAAATGATAGAAATTAACTTTTATTTATCAAGGATGCTTTAAATTGATCAAAAGTGATGATAAAGACATTTACAATGTTACAAAAGATTTCTATTTCAGATAAATGCTGTTCTTCTGAACTTTTTCATCAACAAAACCTAAAAAAGCTGTTTTCAACATAATAAATGTTTTTTTTAAACAGCAAATCAGAATATTATAATGATTTCTGAAGGATCATGACTGGAGTAATGCTAAAAAAATCAGCTTTGCAATCACAGGAATAATTAAATTTTACAATATATTTACATAGAAAACAGTTATTTTTTAAAACAGTTAGTTTTGCTGTACTTTGGATCAAATAAATGGTTTGGTGAGCAGAAGAGCCTTTAAAAAGCATTAAAAATCTTAACTGTTCAAAAACTTTTGACTGGTGGTGTACATATTGTAAATGGCAAAATAAAACATGAAACTGTTTAAATTATTTTTTTATTAAAATAAATTGACAAGTATCAGCGCACAAGGTTAGTACCAAAATTATTGCGTCCTTATGTCGTCGTCCCACACAAATATAACATCTGTTAATACATTTCAAGGTTACCCTTACATGTGCTAATAAAGATAAATGTGGTAATAATCACCAACTGGTCCCTTTTAATCACAAGCATCTAGTCTAACTGTGGTCAGCTTAAAGTCAAGGTGCAACGTCAGAAGTACAGACGCTTCCGATGGAAAATTAGTGCAAACGAGCCTATTGAGCTACTCAACAGGAAGAGGTAATGCTGTACTATCGCCTGAGAAGGTCTCTGCAGCTTTGCACAGTGGTCAGGTCTGTGGAGTGGAGTAAAGAGAGTGGTGCTGGTTGCTCTGCTGAGTCCGGTTGAAGAGGAGTGGAGTCGTCTCGCTGGATCCAAACCAGCTGTTGGTACAAAGTCTTGCTTTTAATCACTTGTTGTTTTTAAAGGTGACGTATCATGAAAATCAGACTTTTTCTGTGTTTAAGTGATATAATCGGATCCCCAGTGCATCTACCAACTCAGAAAACTTCAAAAGGACAACCCACTAACCTTGTTTGGGTAAGCCTTTCTCTGCAAGCATGTGGAAAAAAACGAGCATATCAGATTTCTCTCTCTTAGTGACGTGGTAAAGGGATCTTATTATAATATTACCGCATGGCGAAAGTTTAAGCAAAGCATGCTAACTCTTCTGTTTTTGGCTCCACAGACGAGCACGGAACACTATTTAGAGTCCCAGCCTCAGAGGAGACAAAAGAGCAGTGGATTTATTAATTTGTTTACTGTATATTACGCTGCTGCCACACAGATCTAATATAAACATGCTATTTCTTTCCCAGCTGTTTACCTTCACAGATATAACCGACTGTTTTTGTAACTCCTGTGTTTTCAACATAAACTTGTGTGTATTTGACAGTTTAAGCGCAATAAGACATGAAAGAGAACATTTTTTTTTATCAGAGTATCTAAGGTTTGAGCTGTAAAGGCACAGCTCTATTCTGGAAAAGGGGGCGGGGAGCAGCAGCTCATTTGCATTTAAAGAGCCAGGCACGAAAACTACGTTTCTACTTCCACTCAATATAAGCATTTTCAAAATGATATAATAAATGATACATGGGGTTTTTGAGCTGAAACTTCAAAGATACGTTCTGGGGACACCTGAGACTTATATTTGACCCTGGACCACAAAACTAGTCATAAGGGTCCATTTTTAAAAATTGAGATTTATACATCATCTGAAAGCGGAATAAATAAGCTTTCCAAACGAAGTTCTTAGCAATGCATAATACTAATCAAAAATTAGGTTTTGATATATTTACAGTAGGAAATTTACAAAATATCTTTATGGAACATGCTACTTAAGACTGGTTTTGTGGTCCAGGGTCACATATTACATTTTGTACCTTTGCTATTACATATCTGAGCTGGGAAAGCCTGATTACCTGCTATGAGGATTGATACTGTGACTCCAGAGAGAACTCGTGTCATCATCCATTCCACGAGGATCGTCAAAGAAATATGAGCGCGAGCCTCGTGTGTTGCACATCGCTGGGCTGCAGTTCTGAAATGAACAACAAAGCAAACAGCTTAATGACGACACTCATTTTTAAATGCATTTCATATGTGCTGTTCTTCAGAAAAATCCTTCAGGTTCCACAAATTCTTTGGTTACCTGAATAAGATATTTCACATAAAAGACGTTTACATATAGACCACAAGAGAAAGTAATAGTTGAATTTATAAAAATGAACCCATAGTTGTTCATGAGTCCCTTGTTTGTCCTGAACAGTTAAACTGTCTGCTGTTCTTCAGAAAAATCCTTCAGGTCCCACAAATTCTTTGGTTTTTCAACATTTTTGTGTATTTGAACCCTTTCCAACAATGACTGTGTCCATATTTTCACACTGAGGACAACTGAGGGACTCATATGCAACTATTACAGAAGGTTCAAACACTCACTGATGCTCCAGAAGGAAACACAGTGCATTAAGGGGGTGAAAACTTTTGGAATTCAGGGTATTTTGGAAGATCAGGGTAAATTTAAATTATTTTGTCTTCTGGGGAACATGTAAGTATCTTCTGTAGCCTCTGAAGGCCAGTACTAAATGAAAAAAGTATAATATTTAGGCAAAATAAGAAAAATGTACACATCTTTAATCTGTTCAAAAGTTTTCACCCCCGGCTCTTAATGCATTGCGTTTCCTTCTGGAGCATCAGTGAGCGTTTGAACCTTCTGTAATAGTTGCATATGAGTCCCTCAGTTGTCCTCAGTGTGAAAAGATGGATCTCAAAATCATACAGTCATTGTTGGAAAGGGTTCAAATGCACAAAAATGCTGAAAAACCAAATAATCTGTGAGACCTGAAGGATTTTTCTGAGGAACAGTGACAGTTTCTCTTGTGGACTATATGAAATGTCATATTTAGGTCAGCACTAAATAAACAATAACATGCATTTTGTATGATTCCTCTTATTTTAGTAAAAGAATTAACATTTTTCAAATTCTGCAAGGTGTATGTAAACTTTTGACCTCAGCTGTATATAGATACCAACATGACTGTACAGTACTGTTCAAACGTCTTAAATCTTTAGTCAAGGCTGCATTTATTTGATCGAAAATACAGTAAAATATTCTGAAATACTATTACCATTCAAAGTAAGTTTTCTATGTGAATATATTTTCAAATATAATTTATTCCTGTGATGAAAGTTTAATTTTCAGCATCATTACTCGGGTCTTCAGTGTCATAAATCACATGGAATAAGCATGGAAAAATGCATAACCATCAGACCTTTTCTTGAGGAGGCTGTCGAACTCTGAAGATAACAATGAGCAGGCTGGTAGGAAGCAGCTCCCAAATGAAGAGAACAACTCCGAAGATAATGTAGCCCCTGTCTCCAAGTTCACTCTGAAGGTCAGCCTTTAAAAACAACACAGAACATCACAAACTAAACCAGTGACAGGAATAGCTGTTCATAAGCAACCAATGTACTGCAACTGCCCACCTGATCAGAGATGTTGTACCAGTCATAGTCAAAGGCCTCGACTTTATGATTCTGAGACAAAAACAGCACAGCAAGATTGTAGCACGCCCTGCTAGTGAAGAGCAAGATGACACCTGCGCCCAACACCGTAGTCCTACAAAGCCCCTGCAAGCAGAAGACTAAATAAATCGCTGCTAATAACAGTTTTTGGGACCAAAGTCTTGAACAGTAAATATAATTCAGTATATAACATTTAAATTAAAATTGATTCTATAAACACTACCACTCAAAAGCTTTTGAACAATAAGATTTTGAATGTTTTTTTTAAAAGTCTCTTCTGCTCACCAAGCCTGCATTTATTTGATCCAAAGTAACATTTCAATATATTTGCACTATTTAATATAACTGTTTTCTATTTGAATATTTTTTAAATGTAATCTATTTCTGTGATTTCAAAGCTACATTTTTAGCATCGTTACTCCAGTCACATGATCCTTCAGAAATCATTCTAATATTCTGATTTGCTGCTAAAAAAAAAACATTTATTATTATTATGTTGAAAACAGCTGAGTAGAATTTTTTCAGGTTTATTTGATGAATAGAAAATTCAAAAGAACAGCCTTTATCTGACATTATAAATGTCTTTATCATCACTTTTGATCAATTTAAAGCATCCTTGCTAAATAAAACAATTCATTTCTATCATTTCTTTCCCCCATAATTATACTGACAGCATATTAGAATGATTTCTGAAGGATCATGTGACCTTGAAGACTGGAGTAACGATGCTGAAAATTCATCTTTGAAATCACAGGAATGAATTAAAATTTAAAATATATTCAAATAGAAAACAGTTATTTTAAATAATAAAATATTTCACAATTTTACTGTTTTTGGTTTATCTTGGATTAAATAAATGCAGGCTTGGTGAGCAGAAAAGACTAAAAATCTTACTGTTCAAATACTTTTGACTGGTAGTGTACATTTAATAATTTATTCAGCAGAAGCTGTTATGCAATGAAATGTTGACGTTTATGCACTTATTGCAAAATATATCAGATTGCAGAAGTAAAATAAAATGCAGCTACTGTTTAAGGTTAAAGGAATATTTTACACAAAAATGACAATTTGCTAAAAAAAATGGATCCTCTGCAGTCAATGGGTGCCGTCAGAATGAGAGTCCAAACAGCTGATAAAACATCACAATAATCTACAAGTAATCAAAACTAATCAAGTCCATCAATTAATGTCTTGAGAAGCAAAAAGCTGTGTGTTTGTAACAAATCCATCATTAACACTTTTTGCTTCTCAAGATGTTAATTGATGGACTTGATTAGTGTTGATTACTTGTGGATTATTGTGATGTTTTATCAGCTGTTTGGACACTTATTCTGACGGCACCCATTCACTCCAGTGGTGAGGAAGTGTTATTACAGATTATGAATGGTTTAAAGTTAAAATGTCTTAATGATGGATTTGTTTTTTATAAACACAGCTTTTTACTTCTCAAGACGTTAATTGATGGACTTATGTTTTGATTACTTGTAGATTATTGTGATGTTTTATCAGCTGTTTGGACTTTCATTCTGACAGCACCCATTCACTCCAGTGGTGAGGAAGTTTTATTACAGATTATGAATGGTTTAAATTAAAATGTCTTAATGATGGATTTGTTACAAACACACAGCTTTTCTCAAGACATTAATTGATCGAATTGATTAGTTTTGATTACTTGTAGATTATTGTGACGTTTTATCAGCTGTTTGAACTCTAATTCTGACGGCACCCATTCACTCCCGTGGTGAACAAGTGATGCAATGCTAAATTTCTTCAAATCTGTTCTGATGAAGAAATAAACTCATCTACATCTTAGAAGGCCTGAGGGTGAGTAATTTCTAATACTCACTATTTGACTTGCAAAGTATATACCTTACTGCGCAGATAAGGGGTGGTTTGAGGCGAGGATCGAGTTAAAAGGAGTAGAGACGTGGACAGACACACAGCTGCCAGAATAAACAGTAGGTCATTAACCAGCACCCGAACCAAAACCAGCCTCCACGTCGTTTCACCATCGCCACCAGAACCGCCATGCTGTCCAAGGCTTGCGCAAACTATATTGACACACAGGAAGATGACGCTCATGGTGGCATACACGCACTGAGCCGCCCGTCTAGAAGTCAAAAGTGACACACACACACACACAGAAAAAATTAGCATTAAACACAAAATCAGAAGATATCCATTAGGATGCTATTATGGAAATCCACTCACAGTCCTTTCCTGGGGTCAATGCTGAACACGCTTCTAACTTTGAGCAACTCCTGTCAAAATGAAAAAGTGTTATGAGGGAGTGGATTATTTTCTCAACTATGCAAACATAATTTATGAATCTCGTCTTACCTGAGTGAAGTACAGGTTGAATAGACTCAGGGTGAAGAACTGCAAGCAAACTGGGAAACAATAAAGGAGCCAGTAGACTGGAGTGGGCAGGTGGTTGGCCGCAAGGGCATTACGGAAATAAAATGAGAAGAGTGTTGTGCGAAGCGCTGCCCAGAACAGGCAAAGAAACAGAAAAATACTTTGGTAGCTCCATCGCTTATGGCCAAAGAGTAAGAGCAGCCAAAGCTGAATATACACGACTAAAAACAATAACCCATAAAAACAAGTGTAAAAAACCGTGACACCCAGCTCTACTGATGGGGCCACGGCTGGCTTCATGGGGGAAGGAGGAACTGGAACGTGCATTATGATGATGAATGTTCAAAAAAGAGCTAATATGATATAATACAATGCATAGACTAAAGCTTTAAAATAAAATAAAACAAAACTGGTGTAAAATGTTAAGATAAATCATATTACCAAAAAAGAAAAACAAAAGTCGAGCATGTTTAGACATGCATGAATCATCATTAGTCTTAATCACTGGATAATATTCTGTCAGGCTCAATCACGACGAAGAAAAATAACAAACATCTGAAATGTCATTTGTCAGAACTCCCCGGATGCGCACCTGAAAAATAAAAACGAAAGTATTACATTTCTAAAGTAAGCACAGTGAAGTCATAAAAACAGCAACTCAAAACATTCACAGAGATATCAATAACACTCTGTCTGATCGAAAACAAAAGCATACTTTGTCTGAAAACAAAGTCTGTAACTGATTACGACTTTTGACAGTCGCGAAACGATGACAGCCTGACTTTGTTTACGTTACCAGACCTACCAGGTAGATTTACTGTACAGCACAACATATAACAGTTTTAAACTGTTTAACTACTTTCTAACAGGCAAACATTTATATGACTGACTTTAGACTCATCTAAAATGGCTAGCTGAGTAGCTAACGTTGCTAGATTAAGTTTAAAATAGATTTGGTAACGTTAATTCGAAACGGTTTTGATATAAGCGACACACGTTTTTAAAAGCTGCTTAAAATTTTTATTAAATTAAATCCAAAGTTACCTTACAAATATGTAACACCACGTACCAAATCCGATAAATCCCCTCATCACTAAAGTCCGTTCTTGTTTATGCACTGCGTTATCAAGCAGACTCACCGCTGTTGGCGACATCTAGCTGTACAAGTTGGTAATGAAATATGGGGCTCCATTTGTGCCAAAAATGAGTCGAGGGCTTTGTACTATACAGTACATCAAATTTTGTCTTTGTCTACGCTAAAAAAAAAAAAAAAAACAGCTAAAACCAGCCTAAGCTGGTTGGCTGCTTTTAGCTGGTCATCAGGCTGGTTTTCAGTGTTGCCAACTTTTTTCAATGGAAAGTAGCTAAACCCCGCTTGAAAAGTCGCCAAATGTCACTAAATGACATCATACATGAAATATTGACTGAAACGCGGCCCATTAACCAGCTCTCGAAGATATTAATCTACACTAAAATCCTGATTCATTATCACGACATTGTCTGATGAAATCAAATGCACATACGATTAAGACAATGGCTGTGTTGTGATTTCGAATATACGTGCATGTAAAATAGAGTTAAAAGCAACAAAATATCTTTTTAAATATTTTTTCAATCTGAAAATGCTGCTCCTCTGCCGCTCACTGAACAGAGCAGATGCAGATAGAGAGAGAGAAAGACGTACCAGAGAGTCTCATAAACTAAATAAGGTTTGTCCAAGAAGTCGCTAGATTTGTCGCTAGATGCTTTTTTGGAAAAAAGTCGCTAAGGGGGTCTGAAAAGTCGCTAAGTTGGCAACACTGCTGGTTTTAGAGGGGTTTTGTAAAACCTGTACAAATATCAGAAATCATAAATAGAAATAATTGGGAATCATGTAAAAAAAATCATAATAGAATAAAAATAGTGCACATTTCATTGATCTATTATAACATTTATGTAGTTTTGGTCACTTAGATGCTTTCTTATAGATGGTTTTCCTGAACGCGGAAGTCATGTCCAACTCTTAACCAAAAAATACTTTGCATTTCCAGTCTCCATTGTTTCCGGTCAAATTAGCATATATTCCGAGATAATAATCTAATGTTAAACCTATTCAAATGTTTTGAAATAGCGGCTCCATAGCGCCATCACTTTGCAATGTCGCAATGACCGTCATTTGTCAGTGCTTCACTCCTCAAAGTTTCATGAATGTGTAGATGTCAGGAAGCTGTGGACATTAGCTACAATAAAAACTAATGGACACAATTTGAATGGGTTCCTATGGAGACCGGAAACAGAAAAGCATTTAATCTGACGTTAGATTTCGTAATGGCAGCGCTCATCGTTTACTCAGGAAAAAGGTCTAAGTCCAGAAATTAGTCAAATTTTTCTGACAGGTGTTTTTTATTTTATTTTATGATGTCATTACGTTGCTGTCTTGCCACCAGCCAATCGCTTCATTGCTGATCGTGGTTTCAAGTATTGATACATAGCCCCTTTTAAATAGGGCTGGGTATTGTGACCAATTCGGCGATTCGATTTGATTCTTATTTTTATGGTTTCGATTCGATTCGATTCGATATCGATTAGCGATCAATATTTCATTTAAAATGTTAGTTTTGCAGACATGGGATCCATATTTTGATATAAATGCTGGTAACTGAAACTCTCCTACTTAAGTTTATTACTGAAATACACATCTACATTAATAATAGGGTGCACACAGTTGTTTATTTTAAACAACTTTTATTTTAAATGAACACTGTAACAAGAAGTCATAAATATGTGCATCCATTGTACACCATGTAAACAAACTGCAAAATGCACATTACTGTAAAAAAATAAAAAGACTGTAAATGTGCAACAGTGAAATCTATTAAGAACTTCAAACATGTTTAAGAAATAAAACATTTTTCTAAATTCAAAACAGGCCCATCATAAAGCCCTTGTCTGCGGATACAAAACATTCTAACTGTCCATAAAACTAACAGTTCTTAACTACAGCCTAATCATTTTTGATCACCAGATTTTTCTGCAAAAAAAGCAGCTGATGGTGACACATTCAGGACGAGAGGTGAATATTCATATCCTCTTACGTGAAACACGCGCATTAAGAATCGTTGCGTTAAACTGAAGATCGATTAAAATCGGAGAATCAATATTTTTTACCCAGCCCTACTTTTAAACCAACCCATGGATGTGCAATTATCTCAGATGACTCAATCCAGCCATACTAATCATCAACAACAGGTGTGTTCGAAGAACCGAATTAGCCAGATCATGATTAATGTGATGATATCATCTTGAATGTGTCATTTGATCTCAGAGGTAATAAACGACTTATAAAGAGCGGGCGCAGCTGGAACAACCAGCTAAAACCAGACCAGCTAAAACCAACTTCCATCTTAAACCTTCTAAGACCAGCCAAACAGCTTAAGTTGGTTTTAGCTGTTTTGTTAGCTATTTTTGTTTGGAGTTATATTAAAAATTATCTTTGCTGTCCCAAGCTCTATTATGGCAAAGGGCAGGTTTTTTTTTTTTCAACAGACAAAAAAAAAAAAAGTCCAATAAAGTGCATCCATCTGTCCAATAAAGTCCACCATACAGAAAACACTAACACTGTGAACAAGTGACCGTCTGATCTCAGCCGCAGCTTCAATGTCTATTTATAATGTAGGGGGCGGGACGCTACGGACTCTAGAGAGCATTTGATTGGACATAACGTTTGATGAGAAGCTGAAGTGCAGTGTGATATCATCAAAATCGTTGATTCATATTGACGGAAGTGACGAGACTGTAAGTTTTGAGTGGTCTTATCTTGTAAATGCATTAAGGCTAACATATTCATACTAAAAGCCAAAAAAAAAATTAAATTTTGATTTCATGGAAATAGGCTCATTCTCCAACTCCCCCCGACTTAATGAGTTGAGTTTTACCGTTAACAGTACAAAGCATAAGGCAGTCGACTCATTTTTGGCACAAATGGAACTCCATAATGAAAAACATAAACAAAGGCGTCTTGCTCTTTCTGCGAAACCACGCCCTCCACAAAAAAACGCAAGCTTATCTGACTTCCTCACTAAAATTTAAGCACTGAAGAGTTTTAAAAATGACAAATGTAAAAATACGTGGAAAGAGAAACAAAGATAGTTCCGCCATTTTGAAAACTGATAGCGTTATGTAGAAGCCGGGTATTGTGGGCGTGGTTTGCCGGCTGCAGTCAGTGTACAGTGGGCGTGACTTATAAGACGCTGGGCGTGGTTTGCAGTCGTGCAGGAAGCGCCCATTGCTTTACCGCGCAGTATTGAGAACAGGAAACGGCGGTTAGTTCAATTTTACACCATCAATAACCGTCACCTCGGCTGACATTTCTATCTGTCATCACCATTCATTCCTGTGTTTCATTACATGATTAAGTCTTGCAAATCAGCTGGTTTAAATAACCAAATTATAGGCTAGGCATGCACTCCCCTGCTCAATAAACTCAACATTTCATAACTTTGTTATGCGTTATGTTTCGCAGCTGTACAGATTCAAAAGCTGTGAGTCAGAGGAGGTTTTTAACGTATGAACTCATAGCTTGTATAGGCGAGGTTCTCCTTTCTCACTTTTTCCTCTCTCTCTCTCTCTCTCTCTCTCTCTCTCTCTCTCTCTCTCTCTCTCTCTCTCTCTTTTCTTCACTGTACCGCACTGTGTGCTGGAGTTCTGCAGCCACGTCGCAGACAGAGACAGCATCGCCCTTACAATCCTCATTCTTTTCAACAGCAGCCGCCCAACTGGACAGACAACAAGTTTATATCCTCGTACAGTTCATCAGACGTTGTGTTTACGCGTTTTTATTTTAAAAATAGTTACTCGTTACGGATAAACTGAGAGCAGTTCTTCGCTGTGGTCATGGTAAGTAGCTTGCTTGCTAATTTATGTCTCAAACTTGATGGTTTAGTGTTTAAAAAGATTACAAGAGTTTTCTTTAGCGTTTATCCATTGCAGTTTGTCGTACACACTCTCTCCAGACCTTTCTAAAGGTTGGTTAGACACACGTTTGTTCCAGTAAATGCTGCTTACTCACGAGCCAGTCTGATATTAAGAGATTAAGTAGGGATGATTATACAATATCTATCTATCTATCTATCTATCTATCTATCTATCTATCTATCTATCTATCTATCTATCTATCTATCTATCTATCTATCTATCTACAGTCTTTGCTCTTACACGTTTTGCATTTTATATTGTAATTTGCATATAAAAACAAATTACATATATATTACACATGTATACACCCAATATAATATATTATCTATCTAGACTTTGACTTTTAAATACATGTTTTGCATTTTTTAAAGAGTGTAATTTGCCTATATAAACAAATAACATATATATTACCTATCTATCTATCTATCTATCTATCTAGTCTTCACACCTTAAACACACACTTGCATTTGATAATTGCTAATAACATGTACTTTATGTACTAAATAGTGTGTAAATAAACAACAAATTGTGTATAAACACAATCCAACCAAAACCAGTCTACAATAGTCCAAATATATAAAAACCTTCTTATAAGTGTATCGTAGTGATTCAGGATAAGCCAAAAGCATGGCTTTTGGAAGATGTATTAATGATGTACTCATTTATTATATAAATTTAGTAAATTATGAACAAAAAAAAAAATGTTATGGACTGCGGCTTTAACTAAAACTATAACCATTAAAAGCGTCTGCTTTACTTTGATAAAATAAAATACTTAACTAAAATAAAAAAAGAAAATTGAAAAAAAGTATATATATATATATATATATATATATATATATATATATATATATATATATAATTTGTTTTCCTATTTTAGTTAAGTATTTTATTTTATCAAAGTAAAGTAGATTATATATATATATATATATATATATATATATATATATATATATATATATATATATATAATTTAAATTAATTTTTCCAGCTAGTTGCCAGAAAGCAATTAATTTCTTAAAACATAATCAAAGAAAATATATATATAAATATATATTATCAAATTATATTTTAAATATATATATATATTTTAAAAAATGGACAAAAACATAGAAAAAAGTGACAAAAAAGACTGAAATTATAGTAACATAATAATAACAACTGAACTAAACTGAAATAAAAAAGAATAAAAATTGTATAGACATTTAAAAAAATTAACAAAATCTCAACAAAATGACAAAAAAATGGAAAAAGAAAATGGAAAAGAAAAAAATGATCTATTGATCTAAAACTAAATGAAAACTAAATTAAACTAAAACTTGATCTAAAATTATTTAAAAATATATATATATACAATTAATAAAACACAATACATTATATACAAACATTTATAATAAATTACATATATATTACACATGCATACACTCAATATATTATCTGTCTATCTATCTATCTATCTATCTATAGTCTTTGCGCTTTAAATACACACTTGCATTTGATAAATGCTAAAAACATACACATATACTGTATGTGCCAAAGTGTAAAGAGTGTGTATACAATCAACAAATTTCATATACATTACATGTGTATAAACCCATTATATGTAACCCTGGACCACAAAACTAATCACAATGGTCAAATTTAATAAATTGAGATTTATACATCATGTAAAAGCTAAATAAACAAGCGTTCCATTAATATATCTTGGGCCAATATTTGGCTGGAAAAACAACTGTTAAAAAATTTTAAGGTGCAAAAAAATCGAAATATTGAGAAAATTGCCTTTAAAGTTGTCCAAATGAAATTCTTAGCAATGCATATTACTAATCAAAAATTAAGTTTTGATATATTTACGGTAAGAAAATGCATAGAACATGATCTTTACTTAATATCCTATTGATTTGTGTATTTTTGGCTATTTTTGTAGTTCAGGATCACATATAATGTTTTTGCATTCAAATTCTGCGACAGGAACCAGAGGATGTACATTTCAGATCAGGAGAACATTTCATAGGTGAAGAAGAGAATGAGAAAGCATCATTCGATAGGAAGGATGATGGAGAGGAACACCGTAAATCAGGAAGACCGCCGATGTCCCGCATCCCTACCTTTCAAAGCTCTGTTGGCCGCAAGCGAGTCACCGTCCAGAGTGCAGAGTCATCGCCGAAGATAGATGAGTCTATCCACCAGGGCCAAAAAGAGAGAGCTGGCTCTACAGAGCCTGGAAGAGCGAAAATGTTAGGATCTGGAGGGAGAGAAACAGGACTGCCCTTGCCGTCAGTTCGTTTACACACAAACCTCGCTGATGTTCTCTCTCAAGGTGATATCTCGGGTCACGACTCCACTATTTTGGCTCCGAAAATAAATCAATCTCTTGATCAAACACCTGAGATTACAAAAGACTCTGATCAGCTTGATATGCCACTAAAGCGACCCCCGCTCAGGAATGTCTGTGAGACTTCTGATCTCTTTACAGAGCGCATTTCTGATTTTGAAACCGCCAGCATAGAGAGCTCCTCGGAAGACGAGCAGATGTCGGCGCAGGATGCCGTCGTAGAAGATCTCAGCTCATGCTCCTCTGTTGATCAACTCGAGGCACCTGATGATCAAGATACTTTGAAAGAGGACTTTGGAAAGGAATCACATTGGACGGGAGAAAACAGTGTCACAGGGAATGATGTGAAATGTGTGGAATGTGTTCCAGATAAGGATGATGGATTTATACTTAGTGGTCAAGATGAAATCGCAACGATTCAGAAACCTTCAGATAGTAAAGAATGCTTTAAAGAAACACAACAAGGAGGCAAAACTGCCAATACTACTCCGACAAAACACACCAAGACCAAAACGTCCACACCCTCCAAGGTGAGGAGAATCGTATTTCGTAACATGCAAAATTAATGATGTTTGCTAAAGCAGGAATACTATTGTTGTTAATACTAAGGGTTAAAATTTCAACAAACCTTTAATCCTAAATATTAAGCTTAATCCAGTACTGTTTGTGCTACTTAAAACATGCTTGGTGAGGAGTGGTGTGTTATTATGTTTCTAAGACAACAGATTTTTAATATTGTGAAATATTTTACTATTTAAAATTATTGCCTTCTATTTGAATATTTTTTAAAATCTAATTTATTCCTGTGATCAAAGCTAAATTTTCAGCATCTTTATTTCAGTCTTTAGTGTCACATGATCCTACAGAAATTATTCCAATATGCTGATTTGCTATCTTTGATGAATAGAAAGATACAAAGATGAGCATTTATCTGAAATAAAAAAGCTTTTTTTTAACATTATACACTATACCATTTAAAAGCTTGGAGTCAGTATAATTTTAATTTTTTGTTACAAAAGATTTCTATTTTAGATAAATGCTGTTTTTCTGAAATTTCTATCCATCAAAGAAACCTGAAAAAATTTACTGTAATTTTTTGAGCAGCAAATATTAGAATGATTTCTGAAGGATCTTGTGACACTGAAGACTGGAGTAATGATGCTGAAAATTCAGCTTTGAAATCACAGGAATAAATTACATTTTAAAATACATCAAAATAGAAAACAGTTATTTTAAAATAGTAAAAATATTTCAGAATTTTACTGTTTTTGCTGTACTTTGGATCAAATAAATGCAGGCTTGGTGAGCATAGACTTAATATCTTAAATCATTTTTTTTCTCAGGTAAATTTAGATATTTTTACAACAAAGCAAAATAAGCTAAAATAATAAGTAAGAAAGACAAATACTGCAGTACAAGCCATATATACAGACCAGAATCTCTTTCTCTGCAGTGATTTGACCTCTGATTTGCATACGTATACAAATTACTGAGACTAGTTGCCTAGTTTTGCCATCAAAACAACAGAATTTCAGCAGAAGATCTTCCCAAAACTGGCATTTCATCACTAACAGAAATGTACCTATATCTTGTTGGAAAGATGTTTGAATAAGCAAAGTCTTTCATTTTATATAGGTTGGTATTGGATGTTTTTAAAGAAGTCTCTTCTGCTTGCCAAGCCTACATTTATTCGATCCAGAGTATAGCAAAATCAGTACAATATATATATATATATTTTAGAATTTGTTTTTATATTTAACATAACAGATTTATATTTGAATATATTTTAAAATGTAATTTATTCATGTGATTTCAAATCTGAATTTTGAGCATCATTGCATGAAGAATTTCATTATTGCATCATGCTAATATTCTGATTTGCTCCTCAAAAACATTTATTATTATTATTATTATTATTATATGAAAACAGCTGAGTAGAAGGTTTCTTTAATGAATAGAAAGTTCAAAATAACAGCATTATCTGAAATAGAAATATTTGTTAACATTATAAATTAATTAATCACTTTTGATCAATTTAAAGCATCCTTGCTGAGTGTTAAATTCTATAATTTCTTACCCCCAAAAATTATTATGACTCAAAGCTTTATAATCGTATAGTGTGTAATGTTACAAAGCTTTTTATTTTAGATATATGCTGATCTTTGGATCCTTCTGTTCATCAGAAAATCATGAAAAAAATGAAAAGACTGGAGTAATGATGCTGAAAATTCAGGTTTGATCACAGGAATAAATTACATTTTAAAATATATTCATATAGAAAGCAGTTATTTTAAATAGTAAAAATATTTTAAAATTTTTACTGTTTTTGCTGTACTTTGGATTTTAAAAAATGCAGGCTCGGTGAGCAGAAGAGACTTTAAAAACATCAAAAACCTTTGACTCGTAGTGTAATTTAATATCACTAAATCTCTGTTGTTGTAGCAGACAAAAGGAAGGAGCTTTTCGCTTTTCTGTCTCCTGCCCACCCTTCTCCTCCTTTTGGGTGGATCTGCATCACATATCTGGCAGTATGGAGTCCCTAAATCTGTGTCACACCTGATGTCACAAATGGAGCTCCACTGGTTGGAAGGTTTCTGGATGCCTGAAGAAACATGCACCTCTGACTGTAGGTAAGGAAACAGTTCCTTTTTATATTTCTAAGCATTAAAACACCAAGTTTAAAATGTTAATGTGTATCTTAACACTTCCTCTCAGGCTTACTCTTGTTGAAAGTGTCCCTGAGGGCCTCAGCTTCCCTTCCGGCTCGCCACACCTGCCAAGCATTGCAGAGACTTGGACTAAACTACTAAACAAAGCAAACCGCTCCGTCCACATTGGTGCTTTCTATTTCACACTTCAGGATTCAGATTTGGGACTTACGGAGCCTTCGTCTATGCTGGTATGTTGTGTTGTATATATTTTACTAATCTAAAGGCTCTCTAGAATATGGAGTTAGAATTGTTGCTTAATTCCAAATAAATACATTATGATCCACAAATAAATGTTAAGCGATTGATAAAAACTAAGCATATTCACAAAATAAATAAAATGAGATCCACAAATAAATCTTAGAGTTCCACAAACATGAATTATGTTCACAAGTAAAAAAAAATAGAATTGCAAATAAAAAACATACTCACAAATATTTTTTTTATTCTACAAGCACAACTTTGCCCGGCATTTATATGTGAATCGCGTACTGTGCATTTGTAGATCCCTGCGCGTATTTGTGAATTTTGAAACATTTCAAGCGTCAAGACGCAAACTAATCCACAAATGGATGGACTCCACCCACCTTCTACTTAAGCCAATCAGATACCGGCCACGTGGGGCTGACCAATCGTTGCACGTTCTCACTCCAACAATCACGTTTTTACGTGACCGTAAGATCACCACAAGATTCACTCTTCACTGAAACACTATATTTGTCTGTTAATTAGACTAAATAAAATACAATATATGTTAAATTCAACCTTTAAAACTGCATTCCAGTAAATATCCCA
Source organism: Garra rufa (assembly GCF_049309525.1). NCBI lineage: Eukaryota > Metazoa > Chordata > Actinopteri > Cypriniformes > Cyprinidae > Garra > Garra rufa. The sequence goes on from NC_133376.1 coordinate 37,551,017, forward strand.
GTCATAGAACCTACATTCAGAACGTTAAGAGATCGAAATGAAGGGGAAAATAACGACGTATAACATATAACATAATATCACGTTCCCACGAGTTAAATGTAGTGGCCAAGACAAACATAAGTGAACCGAAGGTGTCCCCTTACAGTCACCGTAAAAACGTGATTGGTTGGAGCGAGAACGTGCAACGATTGGTCAGCCCCACGTGGCCGGTATCTGATTGGCTTAAGTAGAAGGTGGGTGGAGTCCATCCATTTGTGGATTAGTTTGCGTCTTGACGCTTGAAATGTTTCAAAATTCACAAATATGCGCAGCGATCTACAAATGCATAGTACGCGATTCACATATAAATGCCGGGCAAAGTTGTGTTTGTAGAATAAAATGTTTTTTATTTGTAATTCAAATTTTTTTACTTGTGAATATAATTCGTGTTTGTGGAACTCTAAGATTTATTTGTGGATCTCATTTTATTTATTTTGTGAATATGCTTGGTTTTTGTCAATCGCTTTACATTTATTTGTGGATCATAATGTATTTATTTGGAATTAAGCAACAATTCTAACTCCATACTAGAACATCTAGGATCATACTGATATTACATTTATCTTTTCTACAGGGCAAAAAAGTGTTCAACCAACTGAAGCAGCTGGAACCAAACGGAGTGAAGTTGAAGATCGCTGTAAACGCCCCTCAGCCATACATTGCAGACACAGACGAACTGGTAGCAACAGGTACAACAGCGTGCCGATTGCATATGCAGCGTGTGAAAATGGTAAATGGTTTGGAATGGATGTTATGCAGCTTTTCCTTTAGCTTTCTTGCTTTGTGCTTTCTTTCAGGGGCTGAGGTCAGGGGAGTTGACCTGCAGAGCATCACTGGAGGCATTTTGCATACCAAACTATGGGTTGTGGATAAGAAACACATCTATTTAGGAAGCGCAAACATGGATTGGCGTTCGCTTACCCAGGTACGTCTAAATCGAGCAACATTGTGTGTCATTATCTGACTAGACAAAAGGTTTTGTTGACATGCAAATATGCATGTAAATGTGTGTGACTTTGTTAGGGGTTCAAGCGCATAGTGCTTAAACCCTATTGTAATTGTTAGAATGGCCAAGGATCAGCATTCTCCACATTAAACTGATCGTGCAAACCAAGCCGTAAGTCATAGAGACTTGAAACTTGGAGGAATGGTAGTACTCACTCCGCCTACAACCTCACCAATGCTCGCCCCAATTGGCCTGACGGGGGCGCTACAGCCATCAAAAGTACAATTTTAACTCCTAAACCGTCAGTCGCAGCATCAAGTGTCTTGTGTCAAAATGACAAAACACATGCCTCAGATTCGATTGGGAGCCTGGCTGAATTTTAGTATCTACTTTTGCTGATCTGAACCAAAACAGTGCAGAAAGATTCTCTGGAGAGTGACTTTCAATAATTATCTACAGTCTCACCATCGCAAAGAGATGCCAAAACATTTGAAAGGAGCGGGGCCACTTTTAGTAAAATGCATGAAAGTGGCCTCAGATTGGCTTTGTGCCTCAAGATTCCATCATGAGCCTGGCAAAGTTTTCGGGAATTTTGGATTTTTTTAAAAACCTACTTTTGCGAACTAGTCCTAGGTTTTTCACTCGATCGAAACCAAACCAGTGCACAAAGATTCTCTGAAGAGCGAATATCAATAATTATCAAAGGGACGACAAAACGTCTATAATTCCTGAATGGAATGAGATATCTTCACCAAACTAAGTACACCTACAGAGCTCAATCTGAGGTCACAGAACAAAAATCGCAGAGCTTGGCCATTTGGTAGCACTATAAGGGGGAAGAAACATAAATACGGTTATACCTGTGTAACTATTTGTCCTATTAACATGAAAATCACTGTGCACGATCTTGGTCCAAAGTGCCACAAGTGACATTTGCGTATCTCAAAAAAACATGGCTTCCATCGGTCAATAAAGTTTGAGCACCTATTAGACAAGGTTAATTGAGAAATCTAAAAGAAATCGGCCACTGGGGGGCATAAATGACAGTATATTGCACATTTTTTTGCGCATATGCGCAATATTCATCTCATATGATAGAACTGCTCATTCTGGACAACTTTGTCTCTAGGACCACTGCTGTGAAACAAATAATTTGTTAAATAATTGAGAAGATGTATAAAACCTACTTTTGTAAACTGGACCTAGATTTTTTGCTCAATCTAAAAAACAAACAAACTCTGCAGTGCAACTCTCTGGACTCTCTGGGTCAATAATTATCAAAAAAATGTAGACATGTAATTTTTTGGGACGCTATGATGGGGTTGTTTAAAAACGGGGCCTGTCCAAATTTACCCAAAATCCTATGAAGACTAAAGGAAAACTCAAAAATTCACGAAACCTGGTGATTCTAAACAAGCATGCAAAGTATTAATGAGATCGGACCACTGCTGGCACTATAACAGTCATAAACGTTAAAAAGATAATATTTCTATGGTACGTTACCTGGATTTGCCAAAAATGCTTTTTTAAATCATTAATTTCGGTGGTTACAGGCTTGCTAAATAAAGCATTTTTTCATATGTGCTTAAATGCCTTAAAGCGCTTGAACCCCAGTAATCGCTACTATTTTTTATGGTATTGTATTTTATTTTACATTCATTTATTTTAATTTATTTTTATGTTTTTTAATTTAATTTTAATGTTATTTAGTATTTATTTTATTTATTTATTTTATTCATTATCCAGAGCAGTTTTTTAGACTATAATGTCAAAATGGCTTTTAACCCAAAAATCAATCCCTAAAAGTATACATGCATATGCAGAAGTATAATCAATATTTCTAATAGGTGAAAGAGGTTGGAGTGTCTGTGGAGGACTGCAGCTGTCTAGCACAGGACGCGTCACGGATATTTGACATGTACTGGGACATTGGAGCTCAGAAGAACGGATCTCTTCCTCCATTCTGGCCGGGCCGTTTCTCCGCCCTCTCCAGTTCTAAGTACCCATTAGCTGTTAAATTCAACGGTGTCCCTGCACGTGTCTATTTGTCTGTGAGTTGTGTTTCTCTCACAAGTTGACTTCCTTTGTTTGGTCCGGTTTTTGTTTACCACATTCATAATATGTTTTCATTGCATGTTTTGCAATCATTTCATTCAACCTATTCACGTTTCCACATACTTTCTAACATTTAGACTGGCTGATTTTCATTTACACCATGTGTCTATTTTTCATTTCAATGTATTGTGTAGAGATGTTGTCTTTTTGTCAAAGTGGCACCTTTTTACTGCACAAAACAGTGCTTTTTAATACATTGCATGGACAGCATATGTCCTGGTTCGTTTTCATTCATCTCTAAATGTGCGTTTTTTGTATGTGCAGAAATGTATTTGACAGTGTTTGACTTGTTCTTGTAGAGTTCCCCTCCTCCTTTATCATCATCTGGGCGTTCTGATGATCTTTCAAGCATCCTGTCAGTAATTGCTGATGCTGAGCGGTTCGTCTATGTGTCTGTGATGGACTACCTTCCTTTGTCCCAGTTCATGGAGCCCATTCAGTAAGCTTTACCGTTTGATATTGAGTCAGGGTTATTATAGCTTATTACAGTTATTATAGAGATTTTATGGTTAAAGCTGCAGTCTGTAACTTTTGGTTTAAGTAAAACTAAAACTATAAAAACATCTACTTTGATCAAATAAAATACTTAACTTAAATGAAAGAAAAGTATTACGGCTAGTTGCCACAAAGCATTTCTTATCCATTTCTTAAAACTAAAACATGATATATATATATATATATATATATATATATATATATATATAATTTTTTTTTTTTAAGAAATGGACAAAAATACTAAAAATACTGATAAAAAATTGACTGAAAAATTAAAATGGAAAATACAATTTAAAAAAAAAACTATTCCAATGATACTAAACTAAATAAAAACTACATTAAATAAAACTAAAACTTTGTCAAGAATTTATAAAAATTATATATACCTTTTTTTAAATTGGACAAAAACACAGCAGTGACTAAACAAATTATAATACAAATAGAAAATACAAAATTAAAAACTACAACTGAAATAAAAACTTTAAAGACATTTTATAAAAATGAACAAAAACTGAACTAAATGACTAATAAATGGAAAAAGAAAATGGAAAATACAAAAATAAAAAAAACTATTCCAATGATACTAAACTAAATGAGTCTAAAACTAAATGAAATTAAACTAAAACATGATAAAAATTGATAATAAATTGAATTTGAATTTTAAAAATGGACAAAAATACAGAACAGTGACAAATGTACCTGTGCCACTCAAGGTTTTGTGATCCAGGATCACTATATATACGAAAAATAATAATAAAATATTTACAAAAATGTATATATAATAAAATTAAAAGACCAAATTAAAACTAACTTTACAAACTAAAACTGAAATAAAAAGGAATAAAAACTATATACATTTGACAAAAACACAACAAAATGACAAAAAATGGGAAATACAAAAATAAATATTCCAATGATACTAAAAAACTGGGGATAATTTAGAAAATTCTATACATTTGCATTGCATGTACTTAGTTTATAAAGCATGTGAAAGATTTTTGTCAGGTTTTCCATGATTTTCAGTATATTTTATGTGATTTAGGTTTTGGCCTGTCATCGACACGGCCCTTCGTGAGGCAGCATGTGTGAGAGGTGTTGAGGTGAAGCTGTTAGTCAGCTGTTGGAGTCATTCTCCCGGCGCCATGTTTGTCTTCCTCCAGTCTTTATCCGTCCTCAACAAGCCCCCTCTGAACTGCAACATTCAAGCTGTACGTTTCTGTATGCTCTTTACATCTTCTGAATGTTTTTTTTTTAATTCAGCCGTCACTAATGATTTAACATTTCATCTCACAGAAAGTTTTTGAGGTGCCTTCAACACGAGAGCAGCAGAGGATCCCGTTTGCTCGTGTCAACCATGCCAAATACATGGTGACTGATCGAGTTGTTTACATTGGTATGCTCGCTGTTTCCTCTCTTTCACAGCATGATCTCACTTGCATGCTTTTCTATATTCCAACAACCTGACGACAGGTTTGGCGCTGCATCATCAAATGCCTGCCAACAATAACAGTCAATGTTTACTGTTACAAATGAGTCGCTGTGAATATGACTTCTGAAATAAAGCGAATACCAGTTTCCCTGCCATGGTGACCGATTGTTATATTTTGTTTAACAGGAACTTCCAACTGGTCTGAGAATTACTTCACCCAGACGGCAGGGGTTGGGCTTGTCGTGAATCAGACAGGTTCTGCAGTAGGGCAGGGCCAGCAAACCGTTCAGAGCCAGATGCAGGAGATTTTCCAGAGGGACTGGCGTTCAGAATACGCTCAGACCCTCGCTGATGCTCACGCCGAGCGTTGCAGCGGAAAAACGCTTACGTAATAAACCACGCTCTTTATTTGTTATGTTGCTATGCACTATGACTCAAAAAATAAAAGAAACCAAAAACTCTTCCCCTAGGCATTCCTGCCTACTGATAACTTATTTATGATGTATGTATATTTCCCATAAGGATGCTGTGCATTTTTAATGTTTGTTATAAATATGGGATATATTAATTCTTCTTTTTTTTCAAGTGCATTTATTGTATATTTGCATTATGTGACATTTGCAGAATAAGGACAAGGTCCTTGAGCAAGCACTGATCTCTTATGTTGAACTGGTTAAACATGCATGGAAGTGAAATATTGTTGTAATAGTGCCTTGGCTGTAATGACTGTTTGTTTGTTTTCAAATTAAACAGTTTTCAGTAAGATTCTTGTGCTCTGATGTTCTTGCATTTACTTACTATGAAAAAGGTACTTTATACTATGTACATATTTATATATATATATATATATATATATATATACAGTCAAGCACGAAATTATTCATACCCCAGGCAAATTCTGACTTAAACTTACTTTTATTCAACCAGCAAGTTTTTTTGGACCGGAAATGACACAGGCTTCTCCCAAAAGATAATAAGACGATGTACAAGAGGTATCATTGTGGAAAAAAAAGGTTTTATACATCTAAATTATTTAACAAACAATTTGCTTGACAGCATTGGTGCTAATGGCAAAGTTGTCCAGAATGAGGAGTTCTATCATATAAGATAAATATTGTGTATATGCGCAAAACAATGTGCAATATATACAATGATTTTTGCCCCCTAGTGGCCAATATCTTTAAGATTACTCTGTTACCTAATATGTACTCAAACTTTATCGACCAATGGAAGCCATATTTTTTTTGAGATACACAGGTACTTGTGGCACTTTGGACCAAGATTGTGCACAGCGATTTTCATTTTGATTGGACAAATACATAGGTATAGCCGTATTTATGTTTTTTCCCCTCTTATAGCGTGCGATCTGCGATTTTTGACCTGTAACCTCAGATTGAGCTCTTACACACACTAGTTTGGTTCCGATCAGGCGAAAAACCTTGGACTAGTTCGCAAAAGTAGGTTTTGCAAAAAATCCAAAATACCTGAAAATTTCGCCAGGTTTACGATCAAATCTGAGGCATGTGTTTGGTCCGGCGTGCGCCAAGGAGACTGCGACTGACGGTTTAGGGGTTATGAGTTATGATTTCATACTTTTAATCGCTGTAGCGCCCCCCTGAGGCCGATTTGGGCGAACTTTGGTGTTGTTGTAGGTGGTGTGAGTACTACCAACCCTCCAAGTTTCAAGTCTCTACGACATACGGTTTGGTCTGCACGATCAGTTTTATGTGGAGGTTGCTGATCCTTGGCCATTCTAACAGTTACACGCTTGAACTCCTAATTTTAATATTTTAAGAGTGAATTATAAGATTTGTTGTATTTTGAATCCAATTTTTCTTTGTAAATGCAAAGTTGATCATATTGATTTCAAACTTAAGGATTAGTTGAACATACACTAAACCAGTGGTTCTCAATCCTGGTCCTGGAGGACCCCTGCTCTGCACATTTTGCATGTCTCCCTTATTTAACACACCTGATTGAGATCATCAGCTCATTAGTAGAGATCCATGAACTGAACTAACAAGCTGAAGATCTCAATCAGGTGTGTTAAATAAGAGAGACATGCAAAATGTGCAGAGCAGGGGTCCTCCAGGACCAGGATTGAGAACCACTGCACTAAACCACACACTATCATAATATCTTTGTTGATAATTCATTATACTTTATTTTTGACAAACATCCCATGTTTCGGTCGTAAGAGTAATGTTTTGGTAGTGACCACATCACATTACAGAATTTTAACCCACATACTAAAACACTAAAATAAAAATGTATTTATTTCCCCCAAATATTATAGTCTATGTTCCCAATTGTCACTACCATTTCAGTCGACAGTTTTATGGGACAACAAACAAAGATGTCACTACCGTAACTTCACCAAATGTTTTGGTTGTGACTGTTTTAGATACTTTTGAAGCTAGCTCAAAGATGCTAATCTGTGTATTTTAATTAAAGACACAGACTGTGCAAAAAATTAAAAATAAATGATATTTAAGAATTACATTTAATTGAATTTATTGAACATTTCACTTTGTAGTGTAAATTGTACCCATATTGTCATATGTACACGTTGCAGCAATATGGGTGAGTAGATGACAGATGTGGCTTTATAGTATTAAAATTTTGTCTTTCTAATACAAACAGTCTCTGAGAAACTAAAGGAAATGCAAAAAGTGTTGCAACTGTGCCCACTCTCCAACTATTTTATTAGTCACGAAATGAAAAATTAACATAAAAAACAAAACATTTGACTTATAATGAGCCCCTCCTGAAGATTTATCATGGCTTTATTATAGTAAAAGTGTAGTAACTATGATTTTGAGCAGCGTTTATTAGCCTTAACATAGTTAAACTATGGTTGGTGTAGCAAAACAATGGCTAATTTGTGATTACCATAGTTTAACTACAATAACGATGCTTTATCGGTTTTATCGGTAGTAAAACCATAGTTAATTTTCCTAAGGGCTACAATGCCCGTATATCCTGCTTATAAAGCCTAATCATGCTGTCTATGCAGGCAGCTCACTAGGTTTTAAAACACAGCCCGCGTCTCCTCGCAGGAAGTGAAGGCGCGGAGGAAGGAAGACGTTAAAAATGGCACGAGAAAGAAGCCCAGCTTCATGGCTTCACTCTCAGACAAGTGTAACTCGCAAAATGCCGGTGTGTCACAGAATACTCTTACTTTTATGGCTAGTCCACTTTTCTTCCGTATATTCAGATATAACGGACGGGAATGCGGAGCACTTAAAGCGGGAGCACTCGCTCATTAAGCCATATCAGGGTGAGTAGTTAGCTGCTGTAGCCGCCTGCTAGTGTAACGTTAAGCAATTACTCTCATGCTAAGACTACTTCATGTAGCCACACGATTACGAAAGTGTGTTAAGTTTTGTGTTCACTACGTAGATTAGGGTGTCACATAAGTTGCTTTGTAATGTCATGGGTCTTGTGTTTTATTGTGAGCATTTAAAACAGGCTACAGTCGAGTCTTCAGTTTACTGTGACAACTCAATGTAAACAAAAGTGGTCAGGCTTTATTTGAACAGGTGAAGGCAGTTTGCATTTAACGTTATAGTGCAGGTTGGAACAGAATACACCTTCCCAGGTAAAGCATGTAAATTGTCAGTATACTCTTTAATTTAAGAAATATATATATACTGCATAGATAAGACTTTTGTGGTTGGTTTGTATTGTCATAAACTGGGACCAAATACCTGAACACCAGTGAAAAGCTGAAAATTATATCATCAGGTACACGTTTCCTTTACAGGTTTGTGTAAAACCTGATGATCTTGTTCTCCAGCATTATGCCAGGAAGATCCCAAGAGTATTGCAAGACAAAAAAAAAAAGACACAGCAGGGTTACAGATCAGAAATACTTTGTATTTCTTTGGTGTATTGTTTGTTAGGATAAGGCAAAATTTGATTGAGATACAACTATTTGAAAATCTAGAATCTGAGGGTGCAAAAAAATCTAAATATTGAGAAAATCGCCTTTGAAGTTGTTCACGTGAAATTCTTAGCAATGCATGTTACTAATCAAAAATTAACATAATATATATTTATGGTAGGAAATTTACTAAATGTATTCATGGAACATGATCTTTATCTAATATCAATGATTTTTTTATGTAAAATAAATCATTTTAATCCTAATACTTTGAGTGTAGTTCCAGGTGCACTTCACAATTTTTTCATTACATTCAGGTTAAAAATTGAGTTCATTTTCAAAATACTATGCCAATGTTTTCAGTATTGCCAGATGTCTGTATGCTTTTTATGTCACATAATATTTTATAAATGTATATTTTATTAATTGATGTAATATTGATATATCAATCTATTCGAACTACCAAAATGCAATTTGCACTTTGTACCCTACAATACAAAACCACATGATGAGTTTAGAATTCATTATTAAGTGTCCTGTCTATTAAAATTGGTCAGTATTTGTATGTAGATGCGTATTAGTCACACAGACAAACATAAAACACAATCAGAGTCATACATGACACTAAAATAAAACGTAAAACTCAAAATAACATCAAATGTAAAACAAAACCCAAAATGTGCATTACAAAAATCAAACTAAAAAAAGTATTTTTTACTGATTTTAATTGCAAATTATATGTGACCCTGGACCTCAAAACCAATCATACGGGTCCATTTTTTTAAAATTGAGATTTATGCATCATCTGAAAGCTGAATAAATAAATATTGTTATATGGTCCTTTGTTAGATAGGACAATATTTGGCCAAGTTCTTAACAATGCATTTTACTAATCAGAAACTTAAGTTTTGATATATCTATGGTAGGAAATGTACAAAATATCTTCATGTAACATGATCTTAACTTAATATACTAATAATTATTGGCATTAAAGAAAAATCAATAATTTTGATCCATACAATGTATAAATATAACCATGCTACTTAAGACTGGTTTTGTAGTCCAGGGTAAAAAAAATGACAGTATTTCACAGTAAAACTGCATATAATGTGCTGTTAATCCATTTATAACTTTTTCTCTGTAGATATCAAGCTAACTTATTTTTACAGTGCATACATTTTGAATCCTATTTTTTCATTGTGGTCTCAGATGTATAAGTTCAGGTGTGTAAGTCTGTATAAGGTTTGCATTGCAAATGACATGATCGTTCATATCATTCGCATATATATTCATATCTTACTTCAGGTGTTGGGACAAGTTCATCAAGTCAGTGGGACTTTTGGGGAAGTACTTTAGTAACCAGCCAGTATGTACGTCTGACTCCGGATGAGAGGAGCAAACAGGGCTCCATCTGGAATACAGTGGTAAGTAAAACTAAACTTAAAACCAGTGTTGTTTTCGTCAACGATGACGATGACGAAATCATTACGTTGACGCCACTTTTTTTCATGACGATAAGGAGACGATGACGAGATAAAAATGGCTCGTTGATGACTAAAACATGACGAGACGTGTGTGAGTTTTCGTTGACGAGACGAGAATAGACCAAAATGTTAGTGGGTGGTCTGTCAGACGTTTAAAATGCATGACATTTCCGCTTATTGTGCATGCCAATTAAAACTTTAAAAGTATCTGACGCTATGGCAAGCCGTTTTAGCATTAAATACTCTTTGCTATACTAGTATGGCAAGCCGTTTTAGCATTCCATCCTTGTTTGTCTTTTATGTTCTAAAACATTCCTTCATTATTGTAATTATTGGTGAAAATAGTCGATCCGGAAGCTCACATTGTGTTGAACTATAGATCTGCTATTTTCAGAACTTATAAGTGACACTACCCAACAGCAAAATACTTACTGACCTACATTAATTTGTTAAAAGACTACTTTTTTCCCTTTTTTTGACTAAAACTAGACTAAAACCTTTTTGACTTTTCGTCGACTAAAACTAGACTAAAACCTTTTTGACTTTTCGTCGACTAAAATTGGACTAAAACTATCACATACAGAAGTGACTAAAATTTGACTAAAACTAAGAAGCATTTTAGTCCAAAAGACTAAGACTAAATCTAAGATGGTTGTCAAAAACAACACTGCTTAAAACCTACAAAACCAAGCAGCTTTCTGTTGGTCAGCGACAGCGTTGTGAATTCATGTGACCAACATGAACCTGATATTGAAATTAAAGGAGTAGTTCACTTCCAGAACAAAAATTCACAGATAATGTACTCACCCCATTGTCATCCAAGATGTTCATGTCTTTCTTTCTTCAGTCGTAAAGATATTTTTATTATATCCACATAGTGGACTTCAATGGTGTTTTGAACCCCAAGTTTGAACGTCCTAAATGCAGTTTCAGTGCAGATTTCAAAGGGCTCTAAACGATTCCTGCCAATGAAGACGGATCTTATGTAGTGAAATGATCGGTCATTTTCTAAAAAAACAAAAACAAAAAAAGTATTTTCTTTTAATCTTGAATGCTTGTCGTGTCTAACTCTGCTTCAACTCTGTGTAATCCAGTTCATGACTAGAGTAGTTTGAAAAATTCCCATCTCATTTTCTCCTCCAGCTTCTAAATCGTCATATATCACAGTTGTTTGAACATTAAAGGTGCCATAGAATGGAAAACTGTTTACCTTGGCATAGTTAAATAATAACAGTTCAGTACATGGACATGACATACCATGAGTCTCAAACACCATCGTTTCCTCCTTATATAAATATAGTTTTTGCCAAAGACCACCGAAAAATAGGTCAATTCCAACATAACGACTGTTACGCAATAGTCCCGGGATGGTTAATAGTTACGCCCCCAACATTTGCATCGCCCAATCGTCGGTAACGTCAGCACATCAGTAAAATAACGTGAGTCACTGAAGGGACACGGTTAGCTTAATGTAAGCACTAGCCTGTTACATTGCAATACATAGGATTTCACTTACCACATAAACGGAGAAATAACTGCGCTGATGATGGCGAATGATTTACAGATCCCGAGTGTCACTGACAAGCAGCTGAACTTGTGTGGTAAGCAAGCACTCCCTCCGCATTATAACTTTACACAGAGCACATATGATCGCAGTAATGAGACTAAAATGTCGGCGATTCAAAACGGCAGATTCAACAAACCACATATTAAAAGCGGCTAGAGCTCCTAATTAAATACATATTTTTATCAATAGAGATAGAGATAGAGATGAGCAGCTCTGTGAAACAGCCAATCAGAGCAGAGCTCATTAATATTCATGAAGCTTCCAAATAAGGCAATAACAGAGCATTTAATTCTAGGGACAAATCCTAGGGTTGTAAATGGACCTGTAAAACTGTTTCTGGAGATTAATCAGATTGCCCCCTAGTGGATGCCTATAACATTGAGAGTTCGTCCTTATAATTACTCGGGTGAACAAGTCAGATTCTCGCGCCCCCCTTTACAGGTCCTGTCGCCCCCCTGGGGGGGCCCGCCCCACAGGTTGAAAACCCCTGAATTAGAGTCTTCCTCTCCACCTGAGTCACACAATGGCAATCGTATTCAGACTGTTTCAGCTCGGTGAGGGTGGGTCTAAGGGAAGGCGCTTGTGTCAATCAACTGTGTTTCGTCACAACGACAAGAAGCTGAGAATGACCTAATTTTAAAAAGGGGATATTACTTTTAAAGATTAAAAAAATATTTTATCATTGTAGGGTGGTTGTGTACACAAACTGCCAACACACATTAATGTGCAAACATGGAAAAGTTAGTTTTGCACCCGATGACCCCTTTAAAGTCCACTATATGGAGATAATTCCTGAAAGTCTTTCCTCGAAAAACATAATTTCATTATGACTGAAGAAAGAAAGGCATAAACATCTTGGTAGACAATGGCGTTGATCTGTAAAATTTTGTTCTGGAAGTAAACTACTCCTTTAAACGGTTAATGTGATGCAATGCTGAGTAGTGTTAATTTTCTTCTCTGTAGCCCTGCTATCTGAAGGATTGGGAGATGCATGTGCAGTTTAAAATTCATGGATCAGGAAAAAAGAATCTGCATGGAGATGGTTTTGCCATGTGGTACACGAAGGAGAGACTACATCCTGGTAAGTCTGTGAAGAAAAACTGAAGGTTAGAATCACTTTCTCCACCATTTCATGATTTTAAATGTAATGAGCTGTAATGCTGTCTATGTGTGTGTAGTCCATCTGTGATCCGTCTGCAAGTCTGCTGTTTCTTCCCTGCAGTTGATTGTGTCATACTTTCATTTAGGCCCAGTCTTTGGAAACCAAGACCATTTTGTAGGCCTGGCTATTTTTGTGGATACCTTCCGTAATGACCTGCAAGGAATGGATGTAAGTGCGCCGTACTCATGGGTCCTTCTTTCTCTGCAGGCTCCGTGTTTGGCAGTAGTGCCAAATTCCATGGGTTGGCCATTTTTATAGACACATACCCTAACGATGAGGCTCCGGATGTGAGTTGAGAGATGTAAAATGTTTGTGTTTTTGTACTTTCATCTGACCGAAAGCTTTTTCATCTTCAGATAAACTAAAACTCTATTTCCAAAAAAGCTATTTATGGGAATACTGGATTTCTGGCATGTTTGTTCTGCTTCTGGTCATCGGCTTTGTCCTCATGTGGAAACTGATTTAAAGGGATAGTTTGAATATGGTTATTTACCAAGTATTTGCATTCAAACGCCAAACTGAAAAACAATCCTTTGAGTGGAGATGAATATCTTTTATTTGAACTATCCCTTTATGTTCTACAAATAAGCAATGCTTTCTTTGTTTTGCCTGCATCATGTAGTCCATGTCATTTTCTCGCCCCCTCTTCACTCATTATTTGTTGATGAAGCATTTATAAAAAATATTTATAGTGCTTATTGTTTTGGTTTTAGTGATTAGTGATTGTTTAAATCATTCTGTTTTACACAAGCTGGTTCAGGAACCGCTGGATAAGGGTACAAAGAAGAAAAAAGTAATTTACATTGCATTTTTGTATCAACCATATAGGCAAAAATCAATGTAGTAAATTTTATTTATATTCTTTGTTCCTCTAGCGCTCGTTTCCCTACATTTCTGCAATGGTGAGTAACGGCTCCCTGCCGTACGACCACGGGAAAGACGGCCGGTCTACTGAATTGGGAGGTTGCTCTGTGGAAGTCAGAAACAAAGAGCATGACACATACCTGGCCATTAGATACTCCAAAGGCAGACTCACGGTAAGATACAGTCAGTAAGATTATTTTTTTTTTTTATGTTTTTTTTTTTTTTTAAGTCTCAAAAATACGGTTAAAATCTGTAATTTTGTGAACTATTTTTTCAATTTAAAAAAATTGTTTTCTATTTGACCATATTTTAAAATTTTATGTAAACCTACATTTTCAGCATTAGTACTCTTTAGTGTCACATGATTGGTAATATGATTTGCTAATTTGATGCTCAAAAACATTTTATTCAGAGATGTTTAACTGATTTATTTAAAACCTGAATTAAATGTCTAAGGCCCGGTTTCACAGACAGGGCTTAGACTAAGTCAGGATTAGCCCATAGTTCAATTAGGACATTTAAGTAATTTTTATGAACATGCTTAGAAAAAAACACTACTGGTGTGCATCTTGAGACAAAACAAAGGCACTGATATATTTTAAGATCAATCAGTGCAATTTTGTTTCAGTTGAAACAGCTCAGACTTACATTTTAGTCTAGGACCAGGCTTAAGCCTTGTCTGTGAAACCGGGGTTTATGTCTAAAATTAACCTTAAATGTCTTATAGTCTCTTCTTAATTGTAAAACTATTTTTAATTATTGCTGCTGACATGAGGTTAAAAACATAATACAACGATAAACAAAATGAATGAATAAATAAAAGCTTTACAATTAGGCTCTGCTTAGAATAGTTTACATGATCTAACACTAGTATTTAGCATTTATTAATCCTAGTTAATGTTAATTTTAATTTACTAATACGTTATTGAAATCAGAAGTTGTGCTGTTAACATTATTTAATAGGCTTGAGCCTTAATCTAACATTAACTACATTTGTATTTTTATTAAATAACATTAATAAAGATTAATAAATACTGTGACAAAAGTATTGCTCATTGTTAATGTTAGTCAGTGCATTAAGTAGGGGTGGGAAAAAAAATCGATATTGCAATATATTGTTGTGCTCTCTGTCGCAATAAATAATCGATACACTAACGGCCAATATCGATATTTTATTACAACACAAAATGATTAATTTACCCGTCGTCAGTGTCACTGTCACTACCCAATATCTACCATTCTGTTTGCGGGGGGCGCTGTTCGAGTAAATAGGGGTAAAGTGGCGGAAGCAGCGGCCAGGGAAGAACACAAGTTAACTAACAACAACAGAGATGAAGCGCAGAAAAAAGAGACGCGAGAAGAATGGCGGAAAATAACGAAAAACAAATCAAAGACCCACCCGCTTGCTGATCAGTTAGTGTTCCTCAAGAAGAATATGCCTTGATGTGACCACTGTCCAGGTTAACATAAAGCACTTTACAGTAACTTACTACTGACGTTTCAGTATCATGGTTTACACATGTTAATTAATGTTCATGTTGTTTTTTTAATGTTCAGGCAGTTTTATCTCTCTAGCCGTACAGTGTTTACATTTAAGACAAGGAGCAGTGAGTTATTATGCAAATGCATATTTCTTTGCACAGTGTTGGAAATGTTGGCATTAATAAATGCATAAGATTTCCTTATTATGGGTATTTTTTTCTTTTTCAGTCACATATATCGTGATATATCGTTGATGAAATTTCTTCCAATATATTGAATATCGTAGATATCGTGAATCGTGATATTATCATTATCGTGGGCCACATATCGCCACAGGATTGAATCGTGAGTTACCTGTATCGTCCCACCCCTAGCATTAAGTAATGTTTTCTAATAGGACCGTTTTCTAATAAACCAACATTTTTTTGAATTCTTTCTTGTAATTATTAATGTTGAAAATTATTTAACTAATAGAAAGTTCAAAAGTACAGCCTTTATTTGAAATAAAGTCTTTACTGACATTTGTGATCAAATTAATGTATCCTTACTGAATAAAAGTATTAATTTCCATAAATCTTACTACAAACTTGAACTGTATTGTTTTTTAACAGTGACTACTGACCGTTTTTCATTTTGGTGGTGAAACAGTCATGACCTTTTAAATGTGACCTTTTTATACCACAGACTGAACAGATTTAAGCATTGCTTGGTAATTGGTCAACAAAGTATTGATCGTGACGTTTTGTAAATATTGTAATACTAACAGTGGTCTGAATTTTCAATAATTTTTAATAAATTAACTAAATAATATAAAATATCTGGTATATAATAATAGTTATATCTGCTGTCTGCATAATGTTTGGTTTGACTGTATGTAAAGAAGTAAATCACACCTATGTTGTGTTTTCACAGATTATGGTAGATGTGGATGACAGGAATGATTGGAAAGAATGCATTGATTTCGGAGGGGTTCGCCTCCCTACGGGATACTTTTTTGGGGCTTCTGCGGCCACAGGAGATCTTTCTGGTTAGTACGACTAATAAATCTCCCTTAGATGTCCATAGTAGTCCTGATGTGTTTGCTAGACCTCACTGATATTGCTTGCTCTGTGCAGATAATCATGACATCATCTCTATGAAGATGTACCAGCTGATGGTAGAACACACTCCTGAGGAGGACAACCAGGACTGGACGAAGATCGAGCCGAGTGTCAGTCTCCTCAAGTCGCCGAAAGGTAACACAAGTGATGTGTAGTTGCTAGGGATGTAACCAAATCAAAATGTCACGGTATGATATTTGTGATATTTAAAAATAAAAAAAAGCATATGAAGACTTGAATTTTTTTTTTTATCTAAGCACTTTGAGAGTTCAAAATGAAACGGTTAATCAGATGATCATTTTCTACAAGTTCATATGAATCTCTATGGTCTTTAGGGGTGTAAATCGGAGCCTTCAAGACGATTCGATACGATACCGATTTCTTAAGCCAACGATTCGATTATTTTCGATACTTCAGAATTCCCTGTGATACGATGCGATTCGATCCGATTCGATTCAATACTAGATATTTTTACATGATATCTATTAAGTTTCAAATAAATCAACAAAAATAGTAAATAATTTGCCTTTTATTGAGAATACAGAAACAGTATTCAATTCACATAATGTGTATGTTACACTAAAGCAGTTGTGCTCAATGCACTGCAAATAGAACAGCAAATATAAGTTACTGCATCTACAAAGTGCAATCAGATAAATTGTAATAATAATTTTTAAAAAGGCTAATGCTTATAGTGCAGGTCTACTATGGCCAATTAGCCTATTCACTGTTTTAAAAAGTTTCATTTATACAAAATTGGTTACATTTTGAAAATACAATTTGCATCTTATTAAGAGGTAATGGTCACACATCCTCTGCAGTAGATGAACTGCAAATAGAATACTACTCCACAAAATCAGTTCAAAATCATCGCTCTTGAAAGTCAGACAACAACGTGAGGTGTGTGAACATGAACAACATCATAGATGGACTGTGAAACGAAAGTAAGGCGTGTGAAGTAGAAGACAATAATGAGGTTAGCGCCACCCGCAGCTTAGGAGTAGGTAGTACACTTACGTCGGAGCCATAGACAGTAAAAGAAAGGTCGGAACGGATTCTAAAAATAGACAAGTGAACAAACAGGCGGCAAAATAAACACATTAATCGATACTCTTGCGGACGAATCGATGCATTGAATCGGCGGCTGCATAATCGATGCATCGATACGAATCGATTAATATTTACACCCCTAATGGTCTTAATGAAAAGTCTCTAATATACTTTGGTTAAAAATTCTCAATATTAGTGTAAAAAAAAAACAACCTTTTACCTTGTCAAAATCAGCTCTGCAAAAAATCAGCTCATTTTATTGCATGGTCCCTTTACATGCAAATGAGCTCTGCTCGCCCCGCCCCTCTGCTGTGGGGTTATCAGCTGTAATGTTTACTTTAGCTGCATTTAGCCACATTTAGCTGTGTTTATCAGCGAAACTTGCCAACAAGCACATTATTAAGAAAGGTCATTTGCAAAGATGCATAAAAACCCTTATACCCACTTCTGCAGTGGGTGCATTGTAATTTTACTGTTGTTCTGTAAAATAAAATAAAGTAAGACAAAAATAGACAAAAAAACTCTATTCATACATTTATCATAACATTCTCCTTTGCTCAGCAAGGCTGCATTTATTTGTACATTAAAAACACATGTTTGATTCAAGAAGGGGGTCTTAAAAATGGCCAAAGAATATTATTTTACTAACTTATTAATTTTACATTAAATTGTGGTTTGTTGGCAGGCTATAATGTCTACTAGAATGTTAAAAATTTTCAGTGTTAAGTACATTTTTTAAATTGATTTTTTTTTTTTTTTTGAAAAGCAAGAAAAAACTGTAAAAAGTACATTTCATTTATGCAATGGTGAAAAAACACAAAAACCGTGTTTGGTAATTGGCCTTTGGCACAGTGTTTAATTTTGTTCAGCTTCAGCAAAGAATTTTCATTTCGGTGCATCCCTATTATTTTTGCTTTACACTACTGTAAGGAAATTACAATACTTATTTCCTAATTTCTACACTTGAAAGAGATGTTTTGAATTTGGACCGCAGTAACGTTACCCATTTAAACTGCTGGCTGTCAGCAATTCATACTGCACTTTTAAGCTTTTATTTTGACCGAAATGGCAGTAGAACTTTTATTTTAATGGACAACTCCTTCAGTGAAAGCAAAAACGTGGCCTCTAGTGAAGTGCTGTTTTCATCTGACCATTAAAATGTTGGAAATTACACAAAATGTGAAAATAAAGCATAACTGGTGGTCATTGCATTCCCAAACGTGTGCTAAACTCACAGCAGATGCAGTAAATGAGATCAATGCATTCTCTGTAAACTGAGCTGTTCTGAGGTGCGGAAAACACCGGATCACGAGCTGATCGCCTGAACAAAAACTTAAAACTTGAAGGTATTAAGCCATATTGTGCTTTTGGTTTTAGTTCATTTGACAGATACTGTGCTAAGGCATAATGGCCCAACTTTAAAGACCTTTTATGTTAGAATAAGAAGTTTAAATATGTTTTAAAAACTTTTTGCCTTAAAGACCTATATCATCATGTGAACACGATATCAAGATAACTTGATATTGATAATACCGTTACATCCCTAGTAGTTACAGACATATTCAAACTGTTGGCAGAAGGATGTTTCACTCGATTGGTTATGATATTCATGTCTTCTCCCCCCAAAACAGACAATATTGATGATCCGACGGGGAATTTCCGAAGCACGCCCCTCACTGGCTGGAAGGTCTTCCTGCTTCTGTTGTGTGCCCTGCTGGGAATTGTGGTTTGCGCCGTTGTTGGTGCTGTGGTCTTTCAGAAACGCCAAGAGAGGAACAAGAGGTTCTACTAAACAACGAGATTTCAAAGGACTCTGGAGATCGTAGGTGGAAAAACATGAATGTGAATTTTGAACAGCTGATATTATCGAACTGCTCTACTGGAAGGAAAGCAGGGTTGAGTCTAAAGAGTGGGATTTGTGGCTTCAAAGAAACATTTTTTTTATGTTGGCTTCTTTTTGATTTGGGTCTGCTGAAGTAAATTGCACACTTTCAGTGCGCTCTACAGTAGTGCGTCTTTTTTTGTGTGTACTGCCCTTTATATACTTGATTTAGCTTCATTTTCTAAATGCTTGGTGGTTTTATTTTTTTTATTTTTGTTTTAACAGTTTTTTTTTTTTCCATCTACATGTTGTTTTGTTCTGCTCTGGAGTGCTGATGATTGTTTTTGTTTCTTACCTCCTGTATGATTTCCTAAGAGGATTTTAATGGACTGCACGACACATCGGACTGATGAAAAGTGTCCTCTTAAATTCATCAAATCAATGTAAATATTTTACTGCTTAGTCCCTTCTCTCTACGGCATAATGTTTGAGTCTTGTTTTTTAACCATAGGAGTTCTGAAAGTATTGAACCAAAAATGACATTTTCAGTTGTTTTATTACTGCAGGGTAACAAGAGTTCAGCCTTATGTGAGTCCAGCTGTTTTTCTTACATCTTTCTGTTTGTTTAGCTATTTTTGCGCCTCTGTAAAAGAAGTTATTGATTGCAATGCACTGATTTACAGTTGTTTCTGAAAGAAGTTCACATTTAAATGGGCAGTGACTGTAAAATGATGCTTTTGGTGAGACAATAAAGCAGTTACAACAGTTAAACAGTTGTATTTCTCTTTTCAGTTTTTAATTGTTCAACTATTTTTCTCTTATTTGTGAACCTGGACCACAAAACCAGTCATACAGTATGTAGCACGGGTGTATTTGTAGCAATACTTATCGATTTTTCTTTTATGCAAAAAATCATTGGGATATTAAGTAAAGATCCATGTTCATGAAGATATTTAGTAAATTTCCTATCGCAAATATATCAAAACTGAGTTTTTGATTAGTAATATGCATTGCTAAGAACTTCATTTGGACAACTTTAAAGGTGATTTTTTCAAAATTTGGATTTTTTTGATCCCTCAGATTCCAGATTTTCAAAAATGTATATATTCATATATTGTCCTATCCTAACAAACCATACATCAATGGAAAGCTTATTTATTTAGCGATGTGTTGACTTTATGGAATTAACAATAACTTGCATATTCATATCTAAGATTATGCATAATTGTATTATGAATATGACCTTTTGAGACATGAGACTGTATGCTGTCGCTATGTTATTTTCGTATATTTTATTATATCTATCATTAACTCAGACACAGACCAATGTTCTTAGAACAAGAAGTACTTCTTTGTAATGTGGCAAGGTCTTTAGACGATTAAGACATTTGCCCCTTAAAAGAGGAAGTTTGGGTCGGTGGGCAAACATGCAAATTAGTAACACCTTTGGTCACGAGCTGTGAAGACATGGCTAATGTTTTCCCTAATCGATATTAGCATCAAAAGCGATCTATAGACTTCCTTTTCTGTATGGTTTTAGGGTATAAGAAGTGCTAAACCTACACAGAGACTTCAGACTTCTTACTTCTCCTTTCTCTGTGCTCTCTTTCTTTTACTCTGATACTGGTTGCACCTAGACAGTCTAATATTTCTGTTAGACTTACTTTTTCAGATTTTGAATTCGACTTTGATTTTAGTTATAATTTGATTAATTAGACTAATTTTGATTCTGCTTTATTGGAGGAAGATTGGCAGGAGTGACTTAATCATTGATAACTTGGAATTGGAAATTTTATCTTTTTTAATCAAAATTACTTTTATTTTTAATAATGGATCCGACAGACATTTATGACGTGATTCTCGCTGCTGTTTCTATTCTTATAACTGTTTCAATTATTTTGGTACTCAAGGATATGAATGTCTTTTAAAAACTAACCTTTAAAAAATGACCTTTTTAACCCCACCCGTCTGACGTGAAATAAATCATTTTTTGCATCATTTAGCTTTAATAATTGTCTCTGTTTCAAATAATTTACCCTTATGACTGGTTTTGTGGTCCAGGGTCACATTTTTCACCATACTCGTATTAAACCACCAGTGTTAAAAAAATAAATAATTCTTGGACCAAAGTAAATGTTTGCCCTAGAAAATATTTTAGTGTAATAAAAAGTATTTTGTGCACTAGCAGTCTTTTTGTACAACAATATGGTCAACAGGTACAGTTTTGTGTAGTTTTGTCATTGTCTACAACTGCACAATGAACAGATCTGTTTTGACATCAGACACAATTTTTTACAAATTTTTTCACAAATTTTACTTATTTTTTTTTTTTACATTTTGGACAATAATTGAATAAGTATGAATAATTGCACAAACACAAATTTTGCACTATTTATTTATTTATTTTATATTACTTTTTTTAAATTTTATAAAAGCCCAGTCCGGTTTTTTTATTTATCT
Organism: Garra rufa; assembly: GCF_049309525.1. Lineage (NCBI taxonomy): Eukaryota > Metazoa > Chordata > Actinopteri > Cypriniformes > Cyprinidae > Garra > Garra rufa. The sequence goes on from NC_133376.1 coordinate 37,572,918, forward strand.
ATTTTTTATGACAAATTTTTCTACATTTGCAAATGGTTAGCCTTTAGAGCATTAAGAATGGGTGTCTCATTTGTACCATGCTGTTTCAACTGAACACATTATAAATACAGTCGAGACAAAAATGCACCATGTTTCTGAGCTAATTGTGAAAAATATAAACTACTTGCTATTATCAATTAATGATATTTTAGTACCCCCCCCCAAAAAAATGATGTGAAAAATCACTTCGTTTCAGCATCTAGTTTTTGTGTAGTGATGAAAAACGCATAGTGTCTCTACTGTACTCAGTCTATCTAGTTGGTTTTTAATTGGAATACTATGGAAATTAGTTAAAGGACATTTTTAAGAAAAAATAGAACTGATTTATTCATAATATTAATTTTTAGCCCTGATACTTCTGAACATTATTTTATGCAGTTCGGTGCTTTGATGATTTCATGCAAATCTTTAAGTCATCGGCAAACTGACGCAACTTATTTCTTTCTAATGCAGTAATTCCGTCAAAATTGTTTCAATTATTTTGGTACTCAAGGATATGAATGTCTTTTGAAAACTTTGAATAATGATTATCAATTAATGATATTTTAGTACACAAACAAAAACAATGATGTGAAAAATCACTTCGTTTCAGCGTCTAGTTTTTGTGTAGTGATGAAAAAAGCATAAAGTATCTCTGCTGTAATCAGTCTATCTACTTGTTTTTTAATTGGAATACTATGAAAATTAGTTAAAGAACATTTTTAAGAAAAAATAGAACTGATTTATTCATTATATTAATTTTTAGCCCTGATACTTCTGAACTTATTTCTCTCTAATGCAGTAATTTCGTGAAAATTGTTTCAATTATTTTGGTACTTAAGGATATGAATGTATATTGAAAACTTTGAATAAATGTATAACCTTTTTAACCCCACCCGTCTGACGTGAAATCAATCATTTTCTGCATTATTTAGCTTTAATAATTGTTTCTGTTTCAAAAAATGACTTGTGTGTCTATACTGTACTCAGTCTATCTAGTTGGTTTTCAATTGGAATACTATGGAAATTAGTTATAGAACATTTTTAAGAAAAAATAGAACTGATTTATTCATAATATTCATTTTATTATTTTATGCAGTTCAGTGCTTTGATGATTTCATGCAAATCTTTAAGTCATCTGCAAACTGACACAACTTATTTCTCTCTAATGCAGTAATTCCTTGAAAATCACTTTTTTTTTTTAATGTGAAGGGCCATTATTTGGGTTGTAACTAACAAGAAATTAATTTTTCTACCTATTAGATTGTGTTTTTTAACGTCTACACCTACCCCAACCCTAAACTTAGCCCTCACTATAATAAAAAAAAACAGTATTATCGTTGTACAGTGTGATAAAAAATAACGTTAGATTGATGTGCGCATGCCCTGTCTCCCTTCTAGTCTTTTTTTTTTTATTGCGAAAATGTACATAAGACAGGGAACAAAACATAAGGCACAACCATCATTAATACTGTAAATAATCAACAAAAATATTATACTTACAACATTATAGTAAAAATAAGGGAAAAGATGAAAAAAAAAAACACAAAGAGCAAGAATCAACAGAGAAATATCAAATAAAATATGTTACAATAATAAATATTTGGAGATAGAGAGGCAAAGAGTTTCAGACTTTCGATTTAGATTTTTAAAATACTTAAAACTCTGAAACATTTTTATAAACTCACAAAGAAACACATTAAAGGAGGGCTTACATTTTTTCCATTTACATACATGAATAACAACAATAAAACAAAGTTGACAACATCTGAAAACATAGAATTTAGATCACACTTAATAAAAAAGATATCTTGTATTACAAATGAAGACATTTTTTCCATTTTTATTGATAACCAACTATGAATATCAACCCAGAATTTAGAAGCAACCTCACAATAAAAGAATAGGTTATCAAGTGTTTCAGGAAAAGAATGACAAAAACCACACGGATCCACCTCAAAATTAAATCGTTTCTGTAAAAAATAGTTAACAGGGTAAATCCTAAACATAATTCTGTAATGTGTCTCCTTAACTTTCGGAGCAACTGGATATGTAAGGTAAAAAATGAAAGCTTTATCTCTTACTGGGGCTTCGACTCCCTTCTAGTCTAAACCCATTAGTTGCGTTTAGCCCCAGCACTAAATGAAACTACAACGACCATGAGCAATTTCGGCTATGCGTTTTCCGCTTGTGATTGGATGATGGCCGACGATGGGTTACGTGGCATTGGAGTCGCTGCGCATGCGCAGTTCGCGTTTCACCGGCAGTGTCAAGATGGTGGCAGTCAGAATGCAGTTTACACTTTATTTGGTGTTGTTGTTAAACATTTACAACAGTTTAGTGTCTGCGTTGTATTTTCACATCGGCGAGACTGAAAAGAAATGCTTCATAGAAGAAATCCCGGACGAAACCATGATAATAGGTAAGTAGGAGAAAGAGAATAAGCCAACTTTGCAGTGCACGATAATACCTAGCCTAGTGCTAACTAGCTGGTTTGTAAGGTAGAGTTCATTCGTTGGCAACCAGCTTGACTTCAACTAACAAAAACTAAGTTACAAATGAGCTTTTTGTAGATTATTCAGACAAAATAACATTTAAACGGATATCTACATGCATACTGGGCTGAGAAAGCACCAGTGCTAACTAAAACGCTTTTTAAACATTGAATGAAGTTTTTAAGGTAAGTCAGAGGAAGAGATAATGTTGAAATATCCTGTCCAAGTGACATATAATGCAACACTAAGTGAATATGATATAACTCCTCACTCTAAGATAATGACTTGTGTCTAGTGTATTATTATAAAAAGAAGGATTTGACTTTAATTGATTTCTTTACAACTGTCTAACTTGTGTAATTTTGCCTTAACCAGGTAACTACCGAACACAGCTGTATGACAAGCAGAAAGAAGAGTATTTGCCTGCAACTCAGGGACTTGGGATGTTTGTGGAAGTGAAAGATCCTGATGAGAAGGTCTGTCTGGTTAAAGGTTTTGTGAGTAATAAAAGTCAAGTATGGTGTTTTCATTTGCTTATCTTTTTTTTGTTTTGTTTCAGGTGATCCTGTCCCGCCAGTATGGGTCTGAGGGCAGGTTTATCTTCACCTCTCACACTCCTGGAGAGCATCAAATCTGCTTGCACTCCAACTCCTCCAAATTTGCTCTGTTTGCTGGAGGCATGCTTGTGAGTTTATTTTGTGCACCACTTCTTTTAGTCTACTTAAACTATGCTTATAAATATGCTGTTGAGACAAGTAACTTATTGCAGAATACACAATGCAAATATGTTCCACGCAAACTGGCTAAATATAGTTGTGAGGAACTGAATGTGTTAATCTAAAACACTTTCTGAATACATTTTTATTTTAAAAAATGATTCAAAATATTTTTTTTATTTAAATTGTAATTTAAATGTTTTTACATTATTTAATATACATTTTTAGCATATTAAATGCAAGGAAAGTGTCTAGATTAATGTTTCAATTCATTTTTGTGAAAACAATACGCGTGATAATGTTCCATCATGCAGCGTTGCTCAGATTTATGCAAAAATAGAACAACATACTTATTCTGACCTGTACTTATTAAAATATATCAAACGAAAAAATGATCATACTGAATTGTATTACATTTTAAATGACTAAAAACCTGCTGATTAAAAAAAAAAAAACTATAAAACCTAGTGGTTTGAAGGGGAGTTGTGAAGATTGGTAATGATAAAAATAAATATTCAATGTTATTTTATAATATTAAAATATAATTTAATTTGTTTTTGGAGGCTGCACTGTGATGCCTAAATACTCTTTATGACACTTTATGACATTTTAGTGGGATTCTGTGGTAAAAATGTATGATGGTCATTATTTTTGCTCAGAATAAAAAATTAACAAGTCACATTCTAATGTACAAAAAATGTCAAGCTTTATTAAACTTTTAATATTTTGATATATATCCAGTCTTAAGTTTTTGGACAGTCATTTTATTTAATAAATTTTTTTTATTAAAGAAGTCTCTTCTGCTAACCAAGGCTGCATTTATTTGATCCAAAATACAGCAAAAGGAGTAATATTGTGAAATATTAATACTATTTAAAGTAACTGCTTTGTATTTGAATATATTTTAAAATGTAATTTATTCCTGTGATCAAAGCTGAATTTTCAGCATCATTACTTTAGCTTTTAGTGTCACATGATTCTTCAGAAAGCATTCTAATATGCTGATTATATCTAATTACATATAATGCCTATTATTATCAATATTTAAAACAGTTGAGTACATTTCTTATTAGGATTCTTTGAATAGAAAGATCCAAAGATCAGCCTTTATGTGAAATAAAAAGCTTTTGTAACATTATACACTATACCATTTAAAGCTTAGAGTCAGTATAATTTTATTATTCTTTTTTTGGGGGAAAGAAATTAAAGAAATACTTTTATTTAGCAAGGATGCTTTAAATTGATCAAAAGTGATGTTAAAGACATTTATAATGTGACAAAAGATTTCTATTTTAAATAAACGCTATTCATCAAAGAAACCTGAAAAATTCTTCTCAGCTGTTTTTAACATTAATAATAATGATAAATGTTTTTTGATCAGCAAAACGGCATTAGAATGATTTCTGAAGGATAATGTGACTGGAGCAATGATGCTAAAAATTCAGCTTTGAAATCACAGGAATAAATTGCATTTTAAAATATATTCAGATAGAAAACAGTTTTTTAAAATAGTAAAAATATGTCAAAGTTGTACTGTTTTTGCTGTACTTTGGATCAAATAAATGCAGGCTTGGTGAGCAGAAGAGACTTCTTTAAAAAAAATATTTACTGTCCTAAAACATTTGACTGGTAGTGTGTTTGGGTATACACGCACAAACAAAAAAAAATATTCAGTGGCTACCTATTCACACAGCTTTTGCTTTTGAATTTTCAATACAGCGTGTTCACTTGGACATCCAAGTTGGTGAGCATACAAACAACTATGCAGAAATCGCTGCCAAAGACAAGCTGACGGAGTTGCAGCTGAGGGTGCGACAGCTGATGGAGCAGGTGGATCAGATCCAGAAAGAGCAGAACTATCAGAGGGTAAGTGATCCATTTAGCATCATTGATAGCAGTGTTGGGGGTAACACAAGTTACATAATAATATTACTTTTGCCAAGTAACTAGTATAGTAACACATTACTTTTAAATTGACAAGAAAATATCTGAGTTACTTTTTCAAATAAGTAACACCAGTTACTTTTTCCTCCATTTATTGATTAAAAGCTCTCCTGTCCCCATGTTGAGAGAAATCTTGAATAAGATGTTACTTTCATTCTAGAATAAATGTGAACATGCATTAATTCATCTCACTCCCTAAAAAATAGATACAGTATTTTTCAAAATGAATAAAAACAGTAAAAATTCAAAGCAAACCTGTAATTAAATGTTAAATAATAAAAATATCCTTTATGCATTTAATCCCATTTTATTAACTGTCTTTGCCGCCAACCTTCGATGATCCAGTTCATCCATACTAATAAGCAAAAATTACTTGATAATTTAACATTTGTTTTCCTTTTCTTTTCTTTTTTTTACTGCTAAAGAGTTAACATTTTTTTCTTCTGCGGTCTATTGTACAGACCTGAATTTACTTTTCTCTAAGCCTGAGGCTTTTGCTGTAAAAAGGCTTTTACATTTGCCAAAAATAGAGCTTTTTATATTAAAAACAAACAAGCAGGCCCTGCCCAGATTTAAAAAGTAACGCAAAAGTAACGTACCGCATTACTTTCCATAAAAAGTAACTACAGGTATGTGCCAAAAAATTAGAATATCGAGGTATAAAATGATTGAAGTCCATTTATTTCAATCATTTGCTTCAAATAGTGAAACTTGTATGTTATATTAGTTCGCTACACACAAAGTGAAATATTTCAAGCCTTTTTTTGTTTCAATTTTAATGATTATGGATTAAAGACAAAAAACAAAAAAACAAATCAAGTATCTCACAAAATTAGAATATTTCATGTGACCAATAAAAAAAAGGATCTTAAACACATGTTGGACTTCTGAAAAGTGTGTTAATGTACTGTATTATGTCCTCAGTACTTTGTTGGGCCTCCTTTTGCATTAATTCCAGCATCAAGACAGCGTGACATGGAGGCCATCAGCCTTTGACACAGTTGAGGTGTTATGGTAGCCCAAGTAGCTTTGATATTGGCCTTCAGCTCGTCTGCATTTCGGGGTCTCTGTTCCCTCATCTTCCTTTTGACAATACCCCATAGATTTTCAATGGGGTTTAAGTCAGGCGAGTTTGCCGGCCAATCAAGTACAGTTATTCCAAGTACAGTTATGGCTTTGTGGGCAGGTGACAAATCATGCTGGAAAATAAAATTGTCATCTCCAAAAAGCTTGTTGGCAGCAGGAAGCATGAAGTGCTCTAAAATTTCCTGGTAGACAGCTGCGTTGTCTTTTATCAAGTCCACAGTCAATGGACCCACAACCAGTGTTGTTTTTGACAACCATCTTAGATTTAGTCTTAGTCTTTTGGACTAAAATGCTTATTAGTTTTAGTCAAATTTTAGTACTTCTATATGTGACCCTGGACCACAAAACCAGTCTTAAGTCGCTGGGGTATATTTGTAGCAATAGCCAAAAATACATTGCATGGGTCAAAATTTTTGATTTTTCTTTTATGCCAAAAATCATTAAGAAATTAAGTAAAGTTCATGTTCCATGAAGATTTTTTTTGTAAAATTCCTACTGTAAACATATCAAAATGTAATTTTTGATTTGTAATATGCATTAAGAACCTAATTTGGACAACTTTAAAGGTGATTTTCTCAGTCTTTTTTATTTTTTTGCATCCTCAGATTTCTGATTTCAAATAGACGTATCTCAGTCAAATATTGTCCTATCCTAACAAACCATACATCAATAGAAAGCTTATTTATTGAGCTTTCATATGTATAAATCTCAGTTTTGTCAAATTTAACCTTATGACTGGTTTTGTGGTCTAGGGTCACATATGTGATAGTTTTAGTCCAATTTTAGTCGACGAAAAGTCAAAAAGGTTTTAGTCAAAAAAAGTATTTTAAAAATTAATGTAGGTCAGTTAGTATTTTGCTGTTGGGTAGTGTCACTTATAAGTCACCATTTTCACCAACAATTACAATAATGAAGGAATGGTTTTAGGCATAAAAGACATATATTTGAAATACACCCATAGGTCCTCTCGCCATTTGCGACCACCCTGTGTGCAAACTGCCGCCATCATGGTTAATCGTCTGTCTGTCTGAGTGACAACTATGTGACGTGTTGAGCACTATGTGCGCTGCACGCCAGGTGGTGGGCGTAACCAAACAAGGATAGAATGCCAAAACGGCTTGCCATATTAGTATGGCAAAGAGTATTTAATGCTAAAACGGCTTGCCATAGCGGCAGATACTTTTTAGGTTTTAATTGGCATGCACAATAAGCAGAAATGTCATGCATTTTAAACGTCTGACGGACCACCCACTAACATTTTGGTCTATTCTCGTCTCGTCAATGAAAACTCACACGCGTCTCGTCATGTTTTAGTCATCAACGAGCCATTTTTATCTCGTCATCGTCTCGTTATCGTCATGAAAAAAAGTGATTTCGTCATCGAAAACAACACTGCCCACAACAGCAGATGACATGGCTCCCCAAACCATCACTGACTGTGGAAACTTCACACTGGACTTTAAGCAGCTTGACTTTTGTGCCTCTCTGGTCTTCCTCCTGACTCTGGAACCTTGATTTCCAAATGAAATGCAACATTTGCTTTCATCTGAAAACAGGACTTGGGACCACTGGGCAACAGACTAGTACTTTTTCTCTTTAGCCCAGCACAGACTCTTCTGACATTGTTTTTGGTTCAGGAGTGGCTTGACGCATAATCAAGCTTTTTGGAGATGATGATTTTATTTTCCAGGAAGATCTGGCACCTGCCCACAAAGCCAAAACTACCAATACCTGGTTTAATAGCCATGGAATAACTGTACTTGATTGGCCAGCAAACTCGCCAGATTTGAAAATCTATGGGGTATTGTCAAAAGGAAGATGAGGGAACAGAGACCCCGAAATGCAGACGAGCTGAAGGCCAATATCAAAGCAACCTCGGCTACCATAACACCTCAACTGTGTCAAAGGCTGATGGCCTCCATGTCACACCGCCTTGATGCTGGAATTGGTGCAAAAGAAGGCCCAACAAAGTACTGAGGACATAATACAGTACATTAACACACTTTTCAGAAGTCCAACATGTGTTTAAGATCTTTTTTTATTGGTCACATGAAATATTCTAATTTTGTGAAGTACTGGATTTGTTTTTTTCTGTCTTCAATCCATAATCATCAAAATTGAAACAGATAAAGGCTTGAAATATTTCACTTTGTGTGTAGCGAACTAATATAACATACAAGTTTCACTATTTGAAACAAATGATTGAAATAAATGGACTTTGCCACGATATTCTAATTCTTTAGTAACGTAATTAGTTAAGTTTTTTAGGGAGTAACTTGATATTGTAATGCATTACTTTTAAAAGTCCTTTGCATAAGAGTGATCCTAATCTGAGTCTTTCTCTTCTTCCAGTATCGTGAGGAGCGCTTCAGACAGACGAGCGAAAGCACCAATCAGAGAGTCTTGTGGTGGTCTATCGTCCAGACGCTCATCCTGGTGGCCATTGGCTTTTGGCAAATGAGACATCTGAAGAGCTTCTTCGAGGCCAAGAAATTAGTATAGATCTGTATTTTCTTTTTTTTAACTTGTGATGATTGTCAGTTGATACCGTACACAAAACATTTTGAAGACTGCCTGCTTCATGTGTGGTCAAGACTGCTGAAAAGTCAACATGCTCTCAGTTCAGTTCCCTCCCTAAATTGGCCTCTTTTATCCCGCATCGAGATTCATTTTACACTGCTTGTTTCAGTGCCACGCCCCATGTAATGTGAACCTAGTTTCTGTTCAGAAACGCGTTACTGTTTGGAGGCACTCGAAGCAGTTTACTGCATTCAAAAGGCAAATAATTGCATAGTGGTTGCCTTACCATTTTTTTTATAGCCCTATAATTTGAGTAAATAATATTTGATGAAGACATTAACTATTAACTGGGCTGTGAGTGTGATGTGTTTCCTAAATGACCTTGCTTAAACATTTACAAGACAAAAATACCCGAGTTTATCCTGGTGGCAGGTGTAAATGTATTCTGTTGTTTGGTTATGCAGTAATTAGTATGATATTTAAAGTTTTGCTCAGAGTGAATGTTTCTTGGTGTTTAAATTTTTATTCTTTATGCAATTGGTTGATGTTTTTTTTTTCTTCTATACCCGTTTTATTTTTTTGTTGAGCACCATTGTGGTCAAAAACAGTCAGATCATGTTAGTATTAGGCCTTGTTTCCTTTTGATAACTGCAATTTGATGTTGACCTCAGTGATTTTGAATAAACGTGAACATGTTTCAAACTTATATTCAGATAAATGGATTTATTGTGGTTATCAAAAGGTAAATGTTTATTAATAATAATAAATAAAAGGTTTCCACATCTTATACATTATCATATTTTTCACATCATTTTTTTTTCTTCCCTGTTGTAAACTCCTCAGGTTGATGTAGAAACTTTGATGGTTTATTCACTCTTAAATTGATCAGCCTAGAAGACACTGTAAAAATCTAAAAAGATATTTGTGATTTGCTCGCTTGCTTTTTTCAGTTACCATAGCTGGTGTCATAATGTTTTCTTTAAAAAAATGAGACCGCATGTTGTTTTGAGTGTTTTGTTACGCCTAGGTTATTGCTCACTGAATTACTTTGCCATCACATTTGTATGGTTTAACTTTTGTTTTGGTCATTTTAGTTTATGAACAGCCACAGGGAAATGGGTTTACATTTTTAAGTAGGGAAAGGGCAGGGAAGATTTTGTTGGTGAGAAATCTACCCTGAAATTGCACTCAGAAATAAAGTTTCCCACTCTCCCCAACATTGGCTCGGTTGTCTTCATAACTGTTTGGGTAAAATCGCTTCTACGCCATATTTAATAGTCTATTAAATCATAAGGGTCAATTTTTCGAAATTGAGATTTATACATTATCTAAAAGCTGAATAATTATGCTGTCCATCCATGCATGGTTTGTTGGGATACTATTTGAAAATCTGGAAACTGAGGTTGCAAAAAAATCTAAATATTGAGAAAATCGCCTTTAAACTTCTTAGCAATGCATATTACTTATCAAAACATAAGTTTTGATATATTTATGGTAGAAAATTTACAAAATATGTTAATGGAACAATATCTTTATTTAATACCCTAATGATTTTTGGCATAAAAGAAAAATCGATCATTTTGACGTATATACAATGTATTTTTGGCTATTGCTACAAATATACCCGTGCTACTTAAGGTTTTGTGGTCCAGACAGAGTCACATATTTTATTTAACAGTTGTAAAACGAACTACTATTTAATTACCAGTTAACAACATCTGATTCGTGATCAAATCTTTCTTTGATGCAGATCTTTTCAGTTAATCGGTTGAACCGTTTCACCTAGCCGGTCTAAAGGATTTACAAAATTGTTTTATATATTGGTTAAAACTTGCAAAAGTGATTTTTTTAGCTAATAAATATAAATATTTTGTTTAATATATAAAAATAATAAATTCAACGTTCTGTAATGCGCCAAATAACTGTTTTACGAGCTAAATGCAACAAACTGAATGCAACGCATAATTGTATAAGAATAATATTTTTTTTTAATTTATGTTCTTTTATTTATTTATTTTTATTACAAACTACAACAATAACATACAAATATAACAAGACATCCAATTAAAAATAATAATAATAAATCGGGTTTGCTATTTACATTTTAGATATCAACACATGAATAATATTTTTTTTTAATTAAGTTAATGGCTCGTTCCGTTCCGTTTTAACCCTGTAAAGCCTGATATATTGAATAATAGTATTGAAAAATATTTATTAATTTGTTATTTGTTATTAATATTTATTAATTATTAATTATTATATTAAATTGATGTTTATTGAAACTTTAGAGAGGAAAAGTCAATTAAATGTTAGCATATATGATGCATTCATTTTTTATAGTTCATACAGCATAATTTATTACAAACTACAACAAAAAACATATACAAATGTAACAAGACATCCAAATAAAATCATTAAAAAAGGGTTTGCAATTTACATTTTAAATAACATAATTGTAATTATTATGTATGTAATTATTGTAATAATAATAATATATACTTTTAATTTATGTTCTTTTATTTTTTATTACAAACTACAACAAAACATATACAAATATAAGAAGACATCCAATTAAAATAAAATAAATAAAAATAAACAAAAGAAACAGGTTTGCTATTTACACTTTAGATATCAACGCACACATAATTAAACACTTTTATTATTAAAACCTTGCGTAATAAACGTATTAAACAGTGCTTTGTACCAACCATGAATCTTTAATGCAGCGTGTAATATTCTAATGAATAAAATAGTCACTGAATCATTTTACCCGATTCATTAAAATGAATCGAAAGAACCGATTCGCAGAAAAGAATCGAACTTCCCATAGTTGCTCGTTAGTGAGTCATATTTGTAAATTTATTGTATTACCACACTCTGTTTACCTCTGTCCTTTGGTTACCTTCGCTTTACGGATATAACAGTTTTAATACATTTCTGATCATATTTGTACAGGTAGGAACTATATTCCGTACGTTGTTTCCAGAGGAGTATTTCAAAGACGGACGTTTGTAGCCAGCGTGTGATTTTTTTCTTTTGTCACAGTTGCTACTTAAGTTTTTAAACGTTTACCGGCAATGACGATCTTTATAAAACAAACGGAAATTATATAACATATCTGCGGCTTGTAACACACGTCAAAGTAATTCAGACGGATGCGTTTCCGAAAAATCATTAACAGTTACCGTTAGCTCTTTCCGTGCGCTTGTTTTTTTTTGTCGTACCGTCATGAGTGACTATAACTGAACTTACAGTATTTTCTAATCATCCCTAACAAGCATGAAATAGGTTTATTATTGTGCTTTACGCATGATAGATTGACTAGCGTTGAGTCTACTATGAAAGAAATCCTTTAAACCGAGCTCTAGGAAGAATGGGATTTGAAGTTGCAAGTCATTTGTGATGGAAAGAGACACAAGACACTGTTGCAAAATGGGAATTTGATTTTTAACATGTAACTTAACGTTAGATGATATCGTCTGAAGCTCAAGGCTGAAATATTTGTGAAGATATTGCGATTACTTGCGTGGTACAGGGTTGAACCGAAAGGTACGAAGATGATGTACTCTTCACGGAGAAAACCGGTGCTGTATTTTAAAGATGATAGAAGGTAAGAGCTTTACTCAAAAACATGCATATCAACATTTAAAGGAGTAGTTCACTTTCACAACAAAAATGTACAGATAATGTACTCACCCCTTTGTCATCCAAGATGTCCATGTCTTTCTTTCTTCCTTCAGTCGTGAGGAAATTGTTTTTTTGAGGAAAACATTTCAAGATTTCTCTCCATGTACAGTGCCTTGCAAAAGTATTCATACCCCTTCATTTTTGTCAGGTTTTGTTGCAGCATTATGTTAAACTGCTTTAAATTAGTTTTTCCCCACATCAATTTACACTCCATACACCATAATAATGACAAAGCAAAAACCAGATTTGCAAATTTTACAAATGTATTAAAAATAAAACACTGAAATAAGTACATTGCATAAGTATTCATACCCTTAACTCAGTACATAGTTGAGTTGAAGCACCTTTACAGCCTCAAGTCTTTCTGGGTATGATGTGACAAGCTTTGCACATCTGCATTTGGCAATTATCTGCCATTCTTTGCCTCACCTTTTCACCTCTCAAGCTCCGTCAGCTTGGATGGGGGCTGGCAGACATTTTCTAGAGTCCTAGTTGTTCCAGTCGTCTTCCATTATGGATAATGGAGGCTACATGCTTCTGTAAACCTTCAATGCAGCAGAATTTTTTTCTGAACTCTTCCCTAGATCATTGTCTTAATGCAAGTCTGTCACTGAGCTCTACAGGCAGTTATCTTGACCTCAGGACTTGGTTTTTGCTCTGATATGCATTTTCAGCTGTTAGACCTTTTCTGAGAGGTGTGTGCCTTTCTAAATCATGCTCAATCAAATGAATTAGCCACAGTTTAACTCCACTCCAAGTGTAGTAACATCTAAAAGCAATATGAATGCTCTTGAGCTAGATTTCGAGTGTCCCAGAAAAGGGTATGAATACTTATGTAACAGGATCTTTTCAGTTTTTTATTTTTAATAAATTTGCACAAATGTTAAAAACCTATTTTTTTGCTTTGCCATTATGGAGTAGGGAGTGATGTGGGAGAAAAAGTAATTTAAAGTAGTTTAACATAAGGCAGCAACATAACAAAATGTGAAGAAAAAAAAATGAAGGGGTATGAATAATTTTGCAAGGCACTGTAATGGACTTCTATGGTGCCCTCGAGTTTGAACTTCCAAAATGCAGCTTCAAAGGGCTCTAAATGATCACAGCTGAGGAAAGAAGAGTCTTATCTAGCAAAACGATGGGTTATTTTCTAAAAAAAAATTACAATTTATATACTTTTTAACCTCAAATGCTTGTCTAGTTAGGCAAGATGAGCTTTTGAGATAAAAAAAAAAAAGTTGTAAATGTTTTTAGAAAATAACCTATCATTTAGCTAGATAAGACCCTTTTTCCTAGGGCTGCACGATTAATCGCACAATGTTGTGAGGTGCGTTTAGTCAATGAAGCCGGTACTTTGATTAGTATTAAATCTCCATCACGTGCGTTCAGCTGGAGCGTTCAGAGGCGTAAATCACTGACAAGCTACACCAAATCGCTTTGGCGTAGCTTGTCAGTGCCTCACAACATCGTGCAATTAATCGTGCAGCCCTACTTTTTCCTCGGCTGGGATCATTTACAGCCCTTTGAAGCTGCATTTTGGAAGTTCACCATAGAAGTCCATTATATGGAGAGAAATCCTGAAATGTTTTCCTCAAAAAACAGCATTTCTTTAAGACTGAAGAAAGAAAGATATGAACATCTTGGATGACAAGGGGTGAGTACATTATCTGTAAATTTTTGTTCTGAAAGTGAACTACTCCTTTAATGTCTGTTCATTTCAATATGATCTTCTGATAGCTGAGTTGTTGTGTCTATGGGTTTGTAAAAGCTTCTGTGTGAATGAAGACAAATCTTAGCTTGCTTTTAGTTGTTTCATGTGTTTCATCATTTCAAGAAGTGAAAGTCAAAGGGTGCAGCGACATGAAGAGGTTCAGTGAGTATGAGGCATATGTTGAGATGTGTGAAGAGTTTAACCCTGTAAAGCCTGATATATTGAATAATATTCAGAAAAAATATTTATTTATTTGATTAAATTGACCTGTTTAATGAAACCTTAGACAAATTACAAGGAAAATCAATTAGATGTTTGCATATATATAATGAATTTGTTTTTATGGTTCTTATAGCGTGACATAATGAGAATGTGGAGCTCAAACTTGGAGTGGAAACACACAAGCTTTATTGCTAACAATAAGCCTAAAAAAATCAATAAAGATCTCACTGCAAAAAACATATGAATTAATTCAATTACACTCAAAATGTATAAGTTGACAAAGTGTGTGTAGTAGATTGTGTACAACAAATTTTTAAGTTAAGAGATACTTTAGAGGCCTACCAGGCAAAAGTTTTTGAACAACAAGATTTTTAAAGTTTTTTTAAAGAAGTCTTTTCTGCTCACCAAGCCTGCATTTATTTGATCTGAAGTACAGTCATGGCCAAAAGTTTTGAGAATGACACAAATATTAGTTTTCACAAAGTTTGCTGCTAAACTGCTTTTAGATCTTTGTTTCAGTTGTTTCTGTGATGTACTGAAATATAATTACAAGCACTTCATACGTTTCAAAGGCTTTTATCAACAATTACATGACATTTATGCAAAGAGTCAGTATTTGCAGTGTTGGCCCTTCTTTTTCAGGACCTCTGCAATTCGACTGGGCATGCTCTCAATCAACTTCTGGGCCAAATCCTGACTGATAGCAACCCATTCTTTCATAATCACTTCTTGGAGTTTGTCAGAATTAGTGGGTTTTTGTTTGTCCACCCGCCTCTTGAGGATTGACCACAAGTTCTCAATGGGATTAAGATCTGGGGAGTTTCCAGGCCATGGACCCAAAATGTCAACGTTTTGGTCCCCGAGCCACTTAGTTATCACTTTTGCCTTATGGCACGGTGCTCCATCGTGCTGGAAAATGCATTGTTCTTCACCAAACTGTTGTTGGATTGTTGGAAGAAGTTGCTGTTGGAGGGTGTTTTGGTACCATTCTTTATTCATGGCTGTGATTTTGGGCAAAATTGTGAGTGAGCCCACTCCCTTGGATGAGAAGCAACCCCACACATGAATGGTCTCAGGATGCTTTACTGTTGGCATGACACAGGACTGATGGTAGCGCTCACTTTTTCTTCTCCGGACAAGCCTTTTTCCAGATGCCCCAAACAATCGGTAAGAGGCTTCATCGGAGAATATGACTTTGCCCCAGTCCTCAGCGGTCCATTCTCCATACTTTTTGCAGAAATCAATCTGTCCCTGATGTTTTTTTTGGAGAGAAGTGGCTTCTTTGCTGCCCTTCTTGACACCAGGCCATCTTCCAAAAGTCTTGGCCCTCACTGTGCGTGCAGATGCGCTCACACCTGCCTGCTGCCATTCCTGAGCAAGCTCTGCACTGGTGGCACTCCGATCCCGCAGCTCAATCCTCTTTAGGAGACAATCCTGGCACTTGCTGGACTTTCTTGGACACCCTGAAGCCTTCTTAACAATGCAGTGCAAAGTTTTTTTTTCGGGTTTAAGTTCATTTTCATTGCAATGAAGGACTATGCAATTCATCTGATCACTCTTCATAACATTCTGGAGTATATGCAAATTGCTATTATAAAAACTTGAGCAGCGACTTTTCCAATTTCCAGTATTTATGTAAATCTCCAAACTTTTGGCCACGACTGTACAGTAAAACTGTAAAATATTTTTGCTATTTAAAATAAATTTTCTATTTGATTATATTGTAAAATTTAATTTATTCCTGTGATTTCAAAGCTGAATTTTTAGCATCATTACTCCAGTCTTAAGTGTCACATGAACCTTCAGAATCTTTCTAATATTCCGATTTGCTGCTCAAAAACATTTATTATTATTATTATTATAATCATGTTGAAAACAGCTGAGTAGAATTTGTTTTCAGGTTTCTTTGATGAATAGAAAGTTCAGAAGAACAGCATTTATCTGAAGTAGAAATCTTTTGTAACATTATAAATGTCTTTGTCATCACTTTTGATCAATTTAAAGCATCCTTACTAAATAAAAGTATTAATTTCTATAATTCCTTTTCCAAAAAAAAAAAAAAAACTGACTCCAAGCTTTTGTTACAAAAGCTTTTTATTTCAGATAAATGCTGATCTTTGGATCTTTCTATTCATCAAAAATCTGACTATAAAATTATCAGCTTTGATCACAGGAATGAATTACATTTTAAAATAGATTCAAATATAAAACGGTTATTTTAAAAAGCAAAACTTTTTCAAAATTTTACTGTTTTTGCTGTACTTTGAATGAAATAAATGCAGGCTTGGTAAGCAGAAGTATGAAATATGATACCATAGGCTTTATAGGGTTAAGTCTGATTGAGCAAGACCAGTTATATAAAGATGCATGAGGTCCTTGAGGATCAACAACACATGTTTGTCAACCAAAATGACTAATGCTCTTGGTAGCATATTGTAATTTTGATTTCCTGGCTCACTGAAAGTATATACTTAAACTTCTAGCAGGCATACACATTTAAAACTGATACTATTTGTCTTCTGGGAAAACTAACCTAAAGTATTGATGACTTATCTTGCACTCCACTCAAGTGCTCTCTAGAATGTGAATGTCTCTCCAACTAATACTGCTTAAAGGTACAGTCACATTAGTGAAATTTTGTGGGGGGAGAAGGCCTATTGTCAGCTGTAATAATGTATGAAGCACTGCTTATGTGAAAACAAGTAGGTTTCTATTGATCAATACAACAAATTTAGATTTTACCTTCAAAAATGAGCCAAACAATGCTAAATGTGACTGCACCTTAAAGGAACACTCCACTTTTTTTGGAAATAGGCTCATTCTCCAACTCCCCCCGAGTTAATAAGTTGAGTTTTACCGTTTTGAAATCCATTCAGCCGTTCTCCTGTTCTGGCGATACCACTTTTAGCATAGCTTAGCATAGATCATTGAATCCTATTAGACCAATAGCATCGCATTCAAAAATGACCAACGAGTTTCCATATTTGTTGTATTTAAAACTTGACTCTTCTGTAGTTATATCGTGTACTAAGACCGGTGGAAATGCAAAGCTGCGAGTTTCTAGGCTGATAAGATTAGGAACTACATTTCCATTCCGGCGTAATAGTCAAGGAAGTTTGCTGCCGTAATATGGCCGAAGCAGGCGGAGTATTATCAGAAATGAGTTCCCAGCTAGTTTAGCATTTGCACATGTGCTGCGTGGTATTACTGCTCCTGCTTCGGCCTTATTACGGCAGCAAACTTCCTTGACTATTACGCCGGAATGGAAGTGTAGTTCCTAATCTTATCAGCCTAGAAACTCGCAGCTTTGCATTTCCACCGGTCTTAGTACACGATATAACTACAGAAGAGTCAAGTTTTAAATAGGACAAATATGGAAACTCGTTGGTCATTTTTGAACGTGATGCTATTGGTCTAATAGGATTCAATGATCTATGCTAAGCTATGATAAAAGTGATATCGCCAGAACAGGAGAACGGCTGAATGGATTTCAAAACGGTAAAACTCAACTTATTAACTCGGGGGGAGTTGGAGAATGAGCCTATTTCCAAAAAAAGTGGAGTGTTCCTTTAATGCTGACTTGTGTTTGATTTGTCCCAGCACTAACTCCTGTTTTAAAGGGAAATACGTCAACTGTGTGCATTGGGCAATTTAATGAGGTTGTTAAAGTTTTTGGAGTGTTTAACTAATGGCGCTTTTCCACTACACAGTACCAGCTCGACTCGGCTCGCCTCGGCTCGACTCGACTCGGCTCGACTCGGCTCTGTTTGGTTTTCCACTGTGTAAAAGTTGTACCTGTACCTCCACAATAGTACCTGGTTGTCATAGCGACGCTGCAAGAAACTGCCGTGATGTAATCTTCTACGCGACACACACCCGCTGTCTGCACCTCCTCGTTTGACCACGGCGTATTCTTCCGAGTTGCCATAATATGTAATGGATTGGATATGTCACGCAATCTCTGGCCAAACTTTTTAAAAATGGCGGGGTTATTCTGGATACTATTGCTGGTGCGTGCAATGATGACGCAGTGAATAGTGACGATTCTCTCTGACCAATCAGCAGTCTGCTGTGTTTTCACGTCACATTTTAGTATCGCCTTAGCTCGCCTCAGCTCGCTTGGAACCTCGCCGGAGGTGGTACGAAAAAAAGTACCTGGAAGCCGGTACAGGTACAACTTTTACACAGTGGAAAACCAAACAGAGCCGAGTCGAGTCGAGCCGAGGCGAGCTGAGGCGAGCTGGTACTGTGTAGTGGAAAAGCGCCATAAGTGTTGACCACTGAGTTTTTGTTTTGCAGGAACTGTTTTGTTGTCCATTTATTCAGTTTTTGAAAGCAGCATAATTATTTAGAGGTTTAACACAAATGTATTTATGTTTCCAGTTTTCTCTCAAGGAAATGCACCATCTGGAAGCTCTTCGGCCTCTGCATGCTGTTCGTTTTGGGGTCTCTCCTTTGGGTGCAGCTGACTTGTTCAGGAGACATGAGCCAGACGGCGGGGTACAGTCACCTTCCTCACCAGCCCTGTCCTGTAGAGAGACAGTCCTCCTCTGCTGATGACCCATCCTGGGGACCTCACAAAATGGCCCTCATCGTGCCATTCAGAGAGCGCTTTGAAGAGCTGCTTGTGTTTGTTCCTTATATGCACGCTTTCCTCAACAAAAAGAAGATACGGCATAAAATATTTATTGTAAACCAACTGGATCACTTCCGGTGAGTAACTTTCATGGCTGAAATGGTGTAGTATCGTTAAAATTTCATGTGATCTGTAGAATGTGACCCTGGACCAGAAAACCATTCTTAAAGCAGTAGTTCAGTTATAGAACAAAAATTTACAGATAATGTAGTCACCCCCTTGTTATCCAAGATGTTCCTGTCTTTCTTTCTTCAGTCGTAAAGAAATTGTTTTTTGAGGAAAACATTTCAGAATTTCTCTCCATATAATGGACTTCTATGGTGCCCCCGAGTTTGAACTTCCAAAATGCAGATTCAAAGGGCTCGATCACAGCCGAGGAAAAAAGGATCTTATCTAGCAAAACGATGGGTTATTCTCTAAAACAAAAAAAGACAATTTATAAACTTTTTAACCTTAAATGCTTGTCTTGTCTAGCTCGGCAAGACGAGCGTTTGAGATTAAAAAGTATATAAGTTGGAAAAGTTTTTAGAAAATAACCCATTGTTTCGCTAAATAAGACCCTTCTTTCTTGGCTGGGATCATTCAGAGCCCTTTGAAGCTGCATTTAAACTGCATTTTGGAAGTTCAAACTCGGGGGCACCATAGAAGTCCACTATATGGAAAGAAATCCAGAAATGTTTTCTTCAAAAAACATAATTTCCTTACGACTGAAGAAAGACATGAACATCTTGGATGACAAGGGGGTGAATACATTATTTGTACATTTTTGTTCTGGAAGTGAACTAGGGGTGAGCGGGGCACAACCTAACGCGGGGTTAATTGTAACACACGTGGTTCAAATATTTCCACACACGCTAGCATAACCAAATTTACGGTATTTACCAGTTGCCATAGCAACACTATGCAGAGAAAAAAGAGCGCCAAAATTCAAAAGCCTTTTGAAGATATCGCTGAATATTTATTTTACCATAGTAAAAGTACATTTATGGCTGAAGTAAACTTTTCATTTCAGTTTTTAGTATTTATTTAAAATTAGACAAATCTGCTATTATTTTAATCTCTAATTTGTTGTTTATCAGTTTAGATAGTGTCTTCTGCTGGTTTGCGAAGCATTAATAAACTATGTTTTAACCTCCAGTGGCGCAGATGGGGAACGTTGTAACACTGTGTGACAATATGCCCCGCTTTTATTAAACTAGGCTATTCTATGACATTAGCGATGCAATTTACACTATTGACTTCTAAGGATTTTGATAAGAAACCACAAGAAACAGGTGAATAAAGGCTGACAATCAATGTTTAATGTTCAGATGTTATTATTTCAACAACTGTAAAGCATTTTGGCTCGTTTACATGTGTGATGTTCTATGAGAGCTGTGTGTGGAGGGATGGGAGTGTTTTTCTGAATGTCTAAATGTGTTTCATTTATTTGTCCACATTGTTTTGAACTACTGTCCAGCTGTGTGTTGCGATCAGGGCCGTTCAAAGCATTGTTGCGATGTGTTCATTGTCAAACTCCAAAATTAGATTATTTTTATTTTTTTTAAAAACGTCATTACTTCATTTGAAAAAGTTAACACATGTATTTCACTGACAAAATATTTTAGTTTGTTGTGTATATTTTTTTCATTCGATCAGATAACATTTTAAGCTGTCATATGGTCGTGTTACAACGTGCCCCTCAGATGTTACAATGTACCCCACCTACGGGGCATGTTGTCACGTTTCGCTTCCTTTCTTTCTTTCGAGGTAAATAACGAAAAACCTATACACTGTAAATATGAAACAAAGCGATATATTTGTTCTAGACAAGAGTGAAAATAGCGTGGATAAAAATTGTACTCTGAACCCCAAGTGGATTTACATAAACCGCTAAATTCAAAAAGTGTTAGGTTGTGCCTCGCTCTCCCCTACTCCTTTGAGGTCAATATTTAGATTTTTTTTTTTTTTGCACCCTCAGATTCCAGATTTTCAGATAGTTGTATCTCAGCCAAATATCCTATGCTAACAAACCATACATCAATGGAAAGTTATTTATTTAGCTTTTAGATGGTGTATAAATTTCAATTAAAAAAAATTTACCCTTACGACTGGTTTCATGGTCCAGGGTCACATATAATATTTGTTATTTTTACTAAAAAGCAATATCCATTGCACAACAATTTGTATCCATGCTTTTCAGGTTCAATCGGGCGTCTCTTATTAACGTTGGGTATTTGGAAAGCGGTAATGACACGGATTACATTGCGATGCACGATGTGGACTTGTTGCCTGAAAATGAGGATCTGAACTATGGATTTCCAAAAGAGGGTCCCTTCCATGTTGCCTCGCCTGAGCTTCATCCCTTATATCATTATAAGACGTATGTGGGGGGAATCCTGCTGCTCACTAAGAAACATTATTATCTGGTAAGAAACCTGAATACTTTAGAGTATTGATTACTGTTTCTGAAGAGAATGTGTTTACAAGTTACAATCGTGTGTCATTTGTGTCTGAAGTGCAATGGGATGTCAAACCGATTCTGGGGATGGGGACGAGAAGATGACGAGTTTTTCAGACGACTGAAAACAGCTGATCTTAAGGTACATTATATTGTTCAGGGGGGAAAAAAATGCTATATTTATACTATATTTCTGATTTGATAAATCATTTTTAAATAATTTTAAATCATCTTTACAATTTAAATATCTGCAGCTTTTTAGGCCAACGGGTATTACTACAGGAACTAAAACATTTAGACACATCCATGATCCAGGCTGGAGGAAGCGAGATCAGAAGCGGATCGCTGCACAAAAGCAGGTAAAGCTAAATCTGTACTATATAAACATGTTTTTTATTTATTTTTTTTATTTTAAAGAAGTCTCTTCTGCTCACAAGCCTGCATTTTTAATATTTAAAATAACTGTTTTTCTATGTAAATATATTTGAAAATGTAATTTATTCCTGTGATCAAAGCTAAATTTTCAGGGTCATTGCTGATATTATTATCAATATTTAAAACCATTGAGTCGATTTTTTTTTCAGGATTCTTTGACGAATAGAAAGATCCAAAGATCAGCATTTATCTGAAATAAAACGCTTACCTTTCAACATCTTGAAGTCAGTATAATGTTCTTTTTTTGGGATGAAAGAAATTATATAATTAATACTTTAATTTATCAGTGATGCTTTAAATTGATCAAGTGTTGATAAAGACATTTATAATGTAATAAAAGATTTCTACTTGAGATAAATGCTGTTCTTCTGAACTTTCTATTCATCAAAGAAACCTGAAAAAATGTACTCTGCTGTTTTCAACATTATAATAATGTTTTTTGATCAGAAAATCAGAATATAAGAATAATTTCTGAAGGATCATGTGACACTGAAGACTGTAGTAATGCTGCTAAACATTTAGCTTTGAAATCACAGGAATAAATTACATTTTAAAATGTATTCAAATAGAAAACAGTTATTTTAAATAGTAAAAATATTTAAAAAATGTTTTTGCTGTGCTTTGGATCAAATAATGCAGGCTTGGTGAGCAGAAGAGACTTCTTTACGAAAACATTAAAAATCTTACTGTTAAAAAACTTTTGTCTGGAAGTGTATATCATATAAAATTCAGCAATGTAAACATTATGGTTATGGTTATTATAGTTATTTTCGTTTCTTTTACTGAAGTTTGTTTATTGTTATCTGAAATTATTTAAAGCTCTTTAACAAATAAACATAAACTGTGGTTACATATTATTTTCATTACTAGCTAAATTATTATTAGTATTTTTATTATCAGTAATATTAATAATAAATTAATCTAAAATACATGATTTGCATATGTAAACTCTACTTTATACTATTTTAAAAGCTCTTGAAGTCTGTAAAGACTAGACAAAATGGTAACTAGTAAATCTACGTATTTACTAGTACCTTTCAAAAGTTAGAGGTTTAGTAAAATTAATATTTAAATTTTTTAACAAGGATGCATTAGAAAAAGATGTTTTAAATGCTGTTCTTTTGAACTTTACATTCATCAAACAATCCTGAAAAAATGCGTCATGCTTCCAAACAAAAAAGCAACACAACTGTTTTTAACATTAATAACAATAATAAATGTTTCTTGAACAGCAAATCAGCATCTCAGAATGATTTCTGAAGGACCATGTGACGCTGAAGACTGGAGTAATGATGCTGAAAATTCAGCTTTGCATCACAGAAATAAATTACATTTTAAAATATATTCAAATAGAAAACCCTTACTTTAAATTGCAATTTTTTTTTTACAGTATTTCTGTGTTTCTAACTTGATGGTTAGAAACTTCTAAAACATTTTAAACATCTTGCATTAGAAAAAGATGTTTATAGTGTTACAAAAGGTTTCCATTCTTAAATGCTGTTCTTTTGAACTTTACATTCATCAAACTTTCCTAAAAAAGTGTGTCATGGCTTCCAAACAAAAAAGCAACACAACCGTTTTTAACATTAATAACAATAATAAATGTTTCTTGGCCAGGAAATCAGCATATTAGAATGATTTCTGAAGGAGTAATGATGCTGAAAAGTCAGCTTTGCATCACAGGAATAAATTACATTTTAAAATATATTCAAATAGAAAACACTTATTTTAAATTGCAATTTTTTACAGTATTTCTGTGTTTCTACTTGATCGTTAGAAACTTCTAAAACATTTTGCAGACCAGTTTCAAGCTTTTTCAATCACATCAGTTTGGTTTATTTGATAGTTTTTACAACATTACTTTTATTATAAAATGTGGAAAATAGTAATAATAAAGGGTAGATGTTTTCTTCTTTTGATGTGTTCGATATCTATCTCATGACACTTTTTCATCTGTCTTGTGTTTTTTAAGGAGCAGTTTAAGGTGGATCCAGAAGGTGGCCTGACTAACCTCCGCTACAAGGTGGAGTCCAGAAAGGAAGTGACCATCAGCGGAGCTCCATGTACTGTCATCAACACCTTTCTAGAGTGTGACCTCGACGAGACGCCATGGTGCCAGTCCAACTAATATGCTTAAACAGGACGTGTAAAAGCCAGAATGATACGGATTCTGTGGTCAGCAGGAAGGCTTTCACAGATTATTGGTGCCAGTCACACTTGAAAACCAAAAGGACTTGAATATGTGACTGAGGGGAAACTTTTCTCTAAGGTTTTATTTTTATAGGACAGTGTTGTTGACTTCATCCATGATGAAGCGCTGCCTCATTTTCGAACCGAACTATGGACCAACGTCAGGTACTGCACTGAGTGAGCATCCAAATGTTTTTAATGATGAGTTTTATAATATTGTAGTTGTAGCAGTGGCCTGTTTTGGACTGTTTCTCTTAGTGCAATTGAGTATTTGCTCAGCCGTGTCTTGACAGAATTGAGTTTCTTTTTCGCTTGAATTCAAAATCACGTCTTGAAAAGGACAATGTTATTATATATATTTGAAAAGGGTTTGAGGGTACTTGAATTCTATTTGCACATTATTCAGTATTTATATAAAGACAAAGGTTTCCTAAATTTAGTCTTTGTACTTTTCTCCCATGTTTCAGAATGCATGGAATGCTGTTACGACTTACACTCACAGGATTATATACAGATCTTATGAACTGAAGGCATGAAGCTATATCCAAAAAACATCTCGCAGTGCAAATAAAATTCGGACATGACATAGTTTATATTGGCAAAGCCTGAAATTAAACTGTGAGTCAGTACTCTGTCCAAACTACGATGTTATTGTGCCTGTGGCAACAAACTGCTGCTCAACTGCACAGAACACGTTTGCCAAAAAATAAAGAGAATATGACTCTATGCCATTGCAATTACTCTTGTTTTTTACAGGGTACTACCTCAGATTCACCAGAAGAGCAATGTCAATAACACAAGGCAGATTTGTGTACATTTGTGCTGGATTTTAATGAACTACTGTCTAATTTAATTTTAAGCAAATTATTAACCGCTGATAGTCGTTTTAATGGTTGTTCAGGCCTAAACTTTGTTACATTTTGATCTAATTTGATTCTTATTAGCTTTCAAGCCTTCTAAAGTTGTATGTTTAAATGTTTGAAATAGTTAAATGATTTTTGCTCCTTGGAATTCTTCTTAAACTTTTTTTTTTTTAATATGAGAAGAGGAGCTGGAGTCTGGACAAGTGGCAGTAATTTTGAGGAAGCTCAAATTGATTTTGAACATTTATTTTGTCACTTTTTTTTTTCTCCCGTAGTTTTAATGACTTCTGATCTGAATCAAGTCATCCCACTCGAAGTTCCGATATGAATCAAATGATTTGCAAATCCGCTCCGAAAGTTTGATGAATATAAATAAATGGTTCGCAAACCCGCTCGAAGTTCTGATCTGAATCAAATTATTCGCAAACCCGCTCTGAAGTTCGGATATAAATAAATGGTTCGCGAACCCGCTCAAAATTCCAAGCTAAATCAAATGATTCGTGAACCCACTCTGAAGTTCCGATCTGAATCAAATTATTCGCAAACCCGATCTGAAGTTCGAATATAAATAAATGGTTTGCGAACCCGCTCAAAATTCTGAACTAAATCAAATGATTCGTGAACCCACTCTGAAGTTCCGATCTGAATCAAATGATTCGCAAATCCGCTCCGAAAGTTTGAATATAAATAAATGGTTCGCAAACCCGCTCAAAATTCCGAACTAAATCAAATGATTCGTGAACCCACTCTGAAGTTCTGATCTATGGGCACTTTTATGTACTTTGGTCATATTTTTAAAAATACATATAATTTTGGACAAATTCCTCTTTCTTTGTCAAGCTATCAATAAAACCACCCTAAAAACTTTTTACTATCTTTCTATTATGATTTTTTTCATACTTTTCGACCTCCTTATAGGTGTCAAAATTACTGTTTTCTCCTTGTCACACACCCAGACTTTTAAACTTCAACAATGCAAATACAGTTGAAAAATATGACTTATCTGGTAACTATTAATGTACCTGAATGAAGCACAAGTAAAATAATTAAAATGCATTATAGTATTTAATGTGAGACATTAAATCAATATTACTTTTTATACAAAATATAGCTGACGCACAGTATTGGTGTCATTTCCACCACAACACTGTAATGTATCTTTAAAAAGTTTGTGTGAAATATTTTTTAGGTGGTTTCTATGGAAATGTTCAGTGACATCAGAGCACATGTTGGACATGGAGGGAATTTAAATTTTCATCAACAACAAATGAAGAAAAATCAAAGTAAATATTGCTTAATCAGTTAATATATTTATTCTACGTCATTTCCACCACGTGCTGTACCTTCAAGGGTGTTATTAAAAAGCAGAAAATGTTAAGTTAAATAAGAGTATTTTACATACACAAAATGCTAAGTAGTAATTCAAAGCCAATCCATGAAGCTATCTTCCATTTTTTCACAAAAAAACTACAGAAATGTCATTTCCACCACACCAGCCACTGTGGTGGAAATGACATTCATGGTTACAAAGTACAATTGATATGGATTGAGAGAATAGATTTGCATGACTGCAAATGTTTCAATCCAGAAACAATCATGTTCCAGCATTAGTACGAAGCTTCCCTACATTTATGTTAATTCCTTGTGATTTCCACCACCACCCTGTCATTTCCACCACACACACATTTTTAAAAGATATTTAAAAAGTTCTCATCACACATTAAAAAATGTATCCACAATTTATAAGATCATGCTCTACTAAATATAAAAATTAAAGTTTCTGTTTTTAAATAACAGCTGTATATTGAGATGCACATTTGCAGGTCGAAAATAAAGTAAAATGTTAACCATTTCTCTTGTAATCTAAGTTTGTCGTCTTACAGACCTTTAAAACTAGACAAATTATTTAAACTTATGAGACTGTGTTATGTGACCTTTGAACCATTTTTTTCCATCAACTTCACAAGGCTAAAAGTGTCCCTAGATGAAGAAACGCCCATAAATAAATGGTTCGCGAACCCGCTCAAAGTTCCAATCTGAATCAAATGATTCGTGAACCCGCTTGAAGTATCGATCTAAATCAAATGATTCACGATCTGAATGATCTGTATTAGGGATGTTAACCGATGACCGTTTGACCGGTGGTTGACCGTATCAACGTTAACCGGTCAAAGTTGTCGGTAGTCGGTTAAAAAAAAAAGTGCCGGTGCGTCTTTTAAGCATTCTGAAGGTGCCTGTTTTATCCGTTGGTTTTATCATGTTGCAGTCTATTAGGCCAGGGATTCCCAAACTTTTCAGCTCACGACCCCCAAAATAACCGTGCCAGTGACTCGTGACCCCCACTATCCTCGGAAGTGTTTAAAATATACAAACTTTGCGCGCAACGGCGCACATGGGCCAATAGGTCTATCCAAACGATTTTTGCTGTGGACCCGAGGGAGTGCAGTGTTGCATTTTGGTGCAATATGGACACACCACACGTTCAGAATTAATAAATTGTAATAGAACATTGCTGGATGCGACGCGCCTCACGCAGGCAGAGCTTATACGCTTCATGAACGGACACCGCGCTAGTGATACAAAACACACATGTCTGTTAAGTGCAATACTTTTAATAAGGTAGCCTAAAAAATTTTAACAAACAAATCACTCCCAAATCAGAAATTAGCACAGTAATTACTGGCACCGTGAAGGGTAGGCTATTTAAATAAAAGAAGAACGAAAAAAATGGCGCGGTGTTTATATATAAATAAATTATTCGTATCTAAATTATTTATAAATAAATATACATATACATTATATATAACGTTTGTGTATATAAGCCTATATAAAATACACAGCCTATGTATATTATGTTGAAACCCAAAATAAATGAGGCCCAAACATTATTAACAAACGTGCGTGTTTATTTGAGCACTTCCGTCAGTGAACAATCAGCCTACAAAACGCTAAAATAAATCAAATAAATAATACATTTAAATATGAATCTAGCCTAAATAATAATGTTAAATCGGCTATTTAAGAAACATTCGTTGCAAACATTACTAAAACCTCGCCCGGACCTTCTCCGACAGCTCATCAGAATTACTGGCCCGAGTCCGACTGGAACCGGTCTGTTTTCTCTTTCTCTTCCCCACTGCACAGCTGCTGTTTTTAATAGCAAAGTGATTACATTTATTTTCGTTTATTTAGGTTATAAAGTTAATTTAGACATATATTTGGAACACTTTTTATTTGTTAAATTTAAGTTTTTGTTTTTTAAAGTAACGACCAAGTCATCACGATTTCAATTAAAACCCATAGATATGCACGCTTTGCAGAACATGGAAGCGCCAGCCAGCGCTATGTGAAACTTCATTTTTGCTCATAAAGGTAAGACTAATATATCATCCGAAACTGTAAAAAAAAATAATTTAAATAATTCAAATCGAAAACAAAACTCTTCCAATAGCTATAGGCCTAATGCATATGCATTTAGGTATTAAAGCCGCGTCAATGAGCAAATGGCATCAGGATCAACTTCATCTTTGTGCAAATACCAGTTTTTTTAATAAATAATTCAAATATCTCCCTACTTTTCCCCGACACATTCATGGTAATTATTTTTGCTGGGGCTTTGCGGTCAGTTTTAGCCTATGCGTGCATTTAAAGCAGAGGCGCAGTTGTCATTACGACAGTCACAGCCCTAGTTTTGCTTAAACCATTTAAGTGGGCCCGACTGTACTTTATAGTGTCTCTCAAATATTACTCAATTTCTCTCTCTCTCTCTCTTTTTTTTTTTTTTTTTTTTTTTTTTGTTGCTGTTTCTGTGTTAGTGGCGCGGCAGTCCAATAGAGTCTGGCTGCAGACATGGGCTGTGTCCAAATTCAGGGTCTGCATCCTCCTTAGGATCCTTCCTACCAGGTTGAAGGAGGAGGGGTCCTCCGAAGACCGCAAAACCTGGAAGTAGGTGTCAGTGAATTTGGACAGCCTACACTTCTTTCAGTTCCCTCCCTTCCCCGTTGCTCATATCCCGTCGCCTAGCAACCGTGACAGCGCTAAGCAAGAAGTAAGGTTATCTGTACTGCACAAAACAAAATAACTACTCTTTCATCCCTAAAAGCATTAAAAACATCTTCAATCACTAACAAGAAATTAGCTGTGTGTAAGGGGATATTCACACAGGCAGTAAGAAAGCAGCTAGTTTACGAAAGTGATGTTTTTTAACATATATAGGCTACATACAAATGTAAAAAATATAAGCTTAACGCTAAAACCAAACGCCTAACTAGACAACCGCTGTAAAAAAATATTTTTTGAAACGCCAGTTTTTTTAAAACTTCCATCATTACTACCGCTTGCTTCGTCCGCCATTATTTGAAAATTCTGGAAGCGCTCTGCCGAAAGGAATTGTGGGATAGGTAGGACGGGAAAGGATCCACCAGACCCATCCTTCAAATTCGGGGAAAAGGAGGACGTATTTGTGGGCCGCATTTGAAGGATCCTATGAATTTGGACACCCTTCGTCGCGGCGCTGTGACGTAACATCCTTCAAATGAGTCCTCCGAAGGATGTAGACCCTAGGTGTTTCTCAATGTCAAGGATACGTCCTTCGCAGGACTGGTCCTTCCAAGTCACTTCCTTCAGAGGCTAGGCGAGACTCCTCTTAAGCATTCGGAGAACACATAAATGGAACAGGCTAGCAAGTGCACGTTATTGCGTCATTACCTCAGTGAAAGGTCCACTCTTATCATTCATTTAAAAATAATTACATCCATTACGTCAAATTGCCCCTGTACTGTTTAAACAAACTTGACAGTCAAAAAATCAATATGATTAAAAAGGAGTTTATTGATTTAAAAACGATTATATTGCCTGGGTGAACAGAACTACGTCCATAGCAACGCTCTGTTTTTCATGGTAACCGTGTGCCGTATACTTCGCGGTTGTCTGTTATCAAGAAATAACAGACCAGAATTCAACCAAGCCATTGTAATAATATTTGATATTTAAAAATATTTATAATTTAACAACTATTTGTTAAAGACTTGTCCTATCTCACAAACAAGTTTATTTTTAAATTTCCCCAACTACACTATTTTTAAACTATTGAGCAAAATGATCCCTTCATACCCTTCATGACTCCGCTAACGTCCGACATTTGTATTTTTGAATAAGATAGCAAAGCTGCGCGCATAGGATTGTGGGTGATTTAAGAGCGCGAAGGCTACACTTATGCATCCTTTCCTGTGTATGGGATATTTTTCGAACGAAGGACGCAGTCCTTGGTTGAAATTCCGAGGATCCTCGACATTGGAACAGTCCTTCGACGGATGTCGATGACGTAGCATCCTTGAAATTCTGGCTTCCGAGGATCCTTCCTTGACATTGAGAAACGCCTCCTGAATTTGGACACAGCCATGCACTCTCAGCGGCGCATGCGCACTCAGACACATGCACTCTCAGCCGCGCATGCGCAATTAGACACATGCACTCTCAGCCGCGCATGCGCAATTAGACACATGCACTCTCAGCCGCACATGCGCAATTAGACACTTGCACTCTCAGCCGCGCATGTATAATCAGACATGCACTCTCAACGTGATACACACAACACTGGGCTGTGACTGGATCATTGATGGAAGGAAGTAGCGGAGAAACCGGAAGTGATCCGGAGATGGAAGATGAAATTTGTGGCGGGGAAAGTAGGGATGAAAGACATCTGATGTGGTCGAAAGTAGAAAAACGGAAAAGGAAGAAAAGCTGGAGCCAGGTTTCGGGAACGGATAGCGAAAGGGAACAGCGACCTAACGTGACTAGAATTAGGAAAGAAGAGTACAAGGTAATGCTGAAGTTTGTTTCTGAGAATGTTGGAATTATCAATCCACTGAAGATTACTAAAGCTATCATGGAATCGATTGGGAAGATAGAAAGTGCGAAAAATTTGAGAGACGGTAAATTACTTATAATTTGTAAAGATTACGGTCAACAAAAGGCAGCGATTGGATTGAAAACACTCCTTGGTCAGAAGGTTACGTGTACAGTTGTAGAAAGAAAGAAGTGGGTCAGGGGTGTAATTTCTGGAGTTCCGACTGATATTTCAGAGGACAAAATCAAAAAAGGTGTCAATGGAGCAGCGGTCAAAGAAGTGAAACGGTTGAAATATGTGAGGGACAAAGAAAGGGTTGATAGTTTGTCTGTTATGCTGCACTTTGAAGAAGAAAAATTGCCTGAAAGAGTGCACATTGGGTTCCTAAGCTATGTTGTTAGACCATATGTGCCTCCACCAATGAGGTGTTATAAGTGTCAGAAGTATGGTCATATTGCAGCTGTATGTAGAGGGAAACAGACTTGTGCTAGATGTGGAGGCAATCACGAGTATGGTAAATGTGGAAAAGATGTAAAACCAAAGTGCAGTAACTGTGGTGAGGAACACAGTGCAGGTTATGGAGGATGCCAATATAGGAAAGAAGCCGTGAAAGTACAGAATGTGAAGGTGCAAGAAGGTCTGACATATGCAGAGGCTATTAAAAAAGTTCAAAAGGAAAAACCAAAAATTACCACAATGGGAAACGGTAGAATTGACAAAGAAATTGAACCAAGTAGAGACAAAATGAAGGGAAAACTCATGGAGGTTGACAAGATTGACTTTGTTTCATTTTTAGCTGAAGTAGTGAACTGCTCCGCTCAAACTGAGAGTAGAACAGAGAGAATTAAAATAATAATTAGGGCAGCAGAAAAATTTTTGGATGTTAAGGGGGTAACAGTAGAGCAGATAAACATAAAACTACAAAGGCAAATGACAGAATCTCAAGAACAATGTGGTGGAACATAATAGTGTTCTTGATACTGCAATGGAATGCAAGGAGTTTAATTGCGAACGGGCAAGAGTTTAAAAAATTTATTGCAGATCAGAAAGAAAAACCACATGTAATTTGTATACAGGAAACATGGCTAAAGCCTCATCTGAATTTTAAGCTACAGGGATACAAAGTTGTGAGAAGGGATAGAAACTCAGGAGTAGGAGGAGGAGTGGCTATATTTGTAATGGAAGGAATAGAATTTAATGTTGGTAAAGGTAATAAGGAATTTGAAATAGTAGAAGTAGAAGTATGGGCTGAGGGTAACAGTATAAGAATAATTAATTATTATAACCCATGTAAGAAGTTAAGTAGAGACATACTAGAGAAAATTAGAGGGTCAAATTGCAATAGGTTAATTTGGTGTGGAGATTTTAATGCACACAATACATTATGGGGAAGTGAAAGAACAGATTTTAATGGTAATGTTATTGAAGAATTGTTAGATGAGAGTGAATTAGTATGTGTGAATGATGGAAGGGCAACAAGAGTTGATTTGTCAAAAGGGAAGTATTCTGTATTAGACCTAACAATTGTTTCTGGAAATATGGCAGGAAAATGTGTTTGGGATATAAAGGATCAGGTTCTAATAGGTAGTGATCATTTTCCAGTTAGTTGTAAAATAGGAGTTAATATAACTATAAATGTAGAGGAAAGACTGACTAGATGGAAATTTAAGTCAGCTAATTGGGATAAATATAAAGAACTTAGTGAAGCTAGATTGGTAGAAATAGGTGGTTCAGTAGAGGATGTTAAAGAATTAAATAAATCAATTAGTGAAAGTCTTTGTTGGGCAGCAGAGGAAGCAATAGGTAAAGGTAAGATAAGTAATAGGAAGAAAGCAGTCCCTTGGTGGACTGATGAATGTAATAGAGCAATATCAATTCGAAATAAAGCTCTGAAGAAAGTCAGGAAAACATACGTATTTGATGATTTTATTAATTATAAGAGGAAGCAAGCAATTGTTAGGAAAGTAATTAAAGAAGCAAAAAGAAGTTACTGGAGACAATACTGTGAAAGCATAGGGGAAGAAACTGAAATCAGTGCAGTTTGGGGAATGATCAAGAAAATGGCTGGGATTCATAAAAATAATAGCATTCCTGTTCTTGTATGTGATAATAAACCAGTTGTTTCGAATGTTGAGAAAGCTGAAGTATTAGCTAAAGCCTTTGTGAAAGTTCACAGTAATGACAATATTTCAGAACAAATGAGAAGAAATAGGGAACAAAGTTTAAAAGATAAGCCAGAATTATTAAATCATAGAGAGCCATCAGGAGGGATATTAGATAACGAGTTTACTTTATATGAGCTTAAAAGGGCTATTTGTAGAGCTAAACTAACTTCTCCTGGTAAAGATGATGTGTGCTATGAGATGGTAAAACACCTCTCAGATATTTCGTTAAATATAGTATTGCGTCTATTTAATAAGATATGGGAAAAAGGGATTTTACCAGATATATGGAAGCACGGAATAATTATCCCAATAGCTAAACCAGGGAAGGATCATATAATACCGTCCAATTACAGGCCTATTGCATTAACATCAAATCTTTGTAAAATCATGGAGAAAATGGTTATATATAGATTAAATCATGTGATGGAAAGTAAAGGATATATCTCTCCATTCCAGAGTGGGTTCCGGAAAGGACGGAATACTATGGATGCAGTACTATCTTTAGAGTCTGACATCAGGAAGGCACAAGTTAGTAAGGAAGTTGTGGTAGGGGTGTTTTTTGATGTGGAGAAGGCTTACGACATGATATGGAAGGAAGGGCTCTTAATTAAACTGGAAGAGATGGGTATTGAGGGAAGGATGTACAATTGGATACATAATTTTCTTTTTGATAGAACTATACAAGTCCGAGTAGGATCATCATATTCTAAAACATATTATATTGAAAATGGAACCCCTCAAGGTAGTGTGTGCAGCCCTGTCCTATTCAATATTATGATTAATGATATATTCTCACAGGTGGACAAGGGAGTTGAGAAATCCTTGTTTGCGGATGACGGAGCACTTTGGAAGAGAGGGGGGAATGTGACATATGTGGCTAAGAGCATGCAGAGAGCAATTGATGAGGTTGAAAAATGGGCTGATAAATGGGGATTTCGATTATCAGTATCGAAAACTCAGGTTATTTGTTTTTCTAAAAAGAGGGTAAGCCCAAGTATAAAATTACAGTTATATGGGGAAATGTTAGAACAAGTGAGTGTGATAAGATATTTAGGAGTTTGGCTGGATGCAAAATTAACATTTGCAATACATATACAGAAAGTTGTCGATAAATGTAAAAGAGTATTAAATATACTAAGATGTTTAGCTGGGATGGAATGGGGTGCTAAACGACAATCAATGAAGAGAATATATTGTGCATTAATTAGATCAGCCATAGATTATGGATGCATAGTATATGGCTCAGCAACTAAAACTATGTTAGGAAAAGTTGATGTAGTCCAGTCTCAAGCATTACGATTATGCTGTGGAGCATTAAGATCTTCTTCTATTTCTGCTTTGCAGGTCGAAATGTGTGAACTGCCTCTTAATCTCAGACGATTAAAAATACGGATGGCCTACTGGATATCAGTACAGGGACATTATGATTCTCATCCTATTAAAAAAGTTTTGAGAAAATGTTGGGAGCATGAGTCGGATAAAATAAGAAGTTTCGGGTGGATTGCTGATGAAGAAGCTCAATCAGCAGGTCTAATAAATATTAATGTAAGTCCTACTGTGGTAGTGTCAAACATTTGTCCTTGGCTGTTCTCATTACCAGAGGTAGATTTTAATCTACAAGAAATGATTAATGATAAAAACAGGGTAATATCAAAAGATGCAGTAGTAGAACAGTATCTAAAACACAAGTATTGCTCAGTAATTCAAATATTTACTGACGGGTCTAAAGATCCTGTAACCGGTCGAGCATCAGCAGCTGTTGTAATTCCACATTGTCAGATTAAAATTGTTAAAAGAGTTACAGATCATGTAGGAGTCTATTCGACAGAGATGGTGGCAATCTTGCTAGCTATTCAATGGGTGGAGGAGAATCGTCCAATTAGTGCAGTTATTTGCTCGGACTCTCACTCAGTATTGTCAAGCCTCATTAGTGGGAGATCTACAAGACAAGACATTCTATATGAAACTCTTTCAAGCATGTATAGAGTTGAAAAATTAGGAATATGTTTGTCTTTTGTTTGGGTTCCAGCGCATGTGGGAGTAGATGGAAATGAAGAAGCTGATCAGCTGGCAAAGCAAGCGCTGAAATTATCAAATATAGAAATGAACATAGCACTAAGCAGGGAAGAGTTTAAGGCCAAAATTAGAACAGTAATTAAAATAAAATGGCAGGAGTCTTGGAATAAGGAAGAAAGAGGAAGACATTTTTTCCATATAGTAAATAAAGTTGGAAATGAAAGAGGGAATTTCGGTAATAGGAGAGAGGATACAGTAATAACAAGACTCAGATTAGGGCACACAGTTCTAAACCACTCTCTATATAAAATTAATAAACACGAATCTGGGAATTGCAGTAAGTGTGGAGAAGATGAAACTGTAGAGCATGTTCTGATGAATTGTGTTGAGTATGAAAACGAAAGGGCATGTTTGATAAAAGAACTAAGAGAAATGGACATAGGTAATTTTTCACTTAAAACTCTGCTAAATAATGGAGGTAATCATAAAAGAATATATGAAGCATTGATGAGATACTTAAAAAAAACTGAATTGTTCCACAGGATTTAGAAAGATATAATTTTGGTTTATATAATTGTGTATGTGTGTATGTATGTATGTATGTATGTGTATGTATATGTATATATATATGTATATATGTATATATGTGTATATATGTATGTGTGTATATATATATAATTTTTTTTTTTTTTATTTTTTTTTTTTTTTTTTTTATTTATTTTTTTTTTTTTTTTTATTTTTTTTTTTGTTATGAATATATAATATAGATTCTTCCTGATATCAAGGGTCCACACTCCAGCCCAGTAGGTGGCGGGAATGCACCTATCGTTTGTTTGCCAACCGCCATAAAAAGTCAATAGAAGAAGAAGAAGAAGAACGTGATACACAGGATTCAACGGCCGCACAGGAATTGTAAGTATATTTATTTGTACAAGATTAAGTAAAGTAAAATTGTTGTTTTTAATTCTTAGGTAAATGTTCTTAAAATGATCTTTACATTTATCTGATATTTCAGGCACACACAGGCACCTCGACGTAATGGACGTATTTTAAAACGGATTAGAGGAATCAACGACCGCTAAAGGATTATTGTAAGTGTTTTTATTTCATTCGCACAAGAATAAAGAGATGTGAAAGTGCTTTTTCAATTATAAGGTGAACGACCGTTATCAAAAAACTATCCTGATATCTATCACATATATCGCGTCTGTGGTAATTGGGTACCTATTATAATTTATACGGTAAATTAGTGAAGAACTAAGTAAATTCAGTTTTGTTTAGACGGTGAAAAAATGAGTGTTTTACTGGGCTTGACCTGCTCTAATTGTTTAGACGAGGTGCTACTCAACATTATTTAATCTGAAGATGGATTTTTTTTTTAAATAATAAAAGTAATTTTAAAGTTAACAACGGTTCTTTAAAATGAGACATGAAATACAGCTCAAAGAAATTAACAAAAATTAAAAGAATATTAAACAGAATGATTTTCATTTCTGTCCCTTCAATTTATGCTCACAGCTGCTTCAATCAGTAGTCTTAGAAGGTTTAAAGCACCTGTTACCAAAGTGCACATTCTGCACAACTTGCTGCACTTTGTATCATTGCCCCTTGTGCCATTCATTTTATCTAAATCTAATTTATCTATCCATTTTACTCTATCTATCTATCTATCTATCTATCTATCTATCTATCTATCTATCTATCTATCTATCTATCTATCTATCTATCTATCGTCTGTCTAATCCATCTAAATATAATCT
This sequence comes from Garra rufa, assembly GCF_049309525.1. Classification (NCBI taxonomy): domain Eukaryota; kingdom Metazoa; phylum Chordata; class Actinopteri; order Cypriniformes; family Cyprinidae; genus Garra; species Garra rufa. Next base: position 37,609,670 of record NC_133376.1, read on the forward strand.
ATCATCTAAATATAATCTGTAATCTTTCTAAATATAATGTATAGTATATCTAAATCTAACGTACGAAATATTAATATTACGAAATTGTGCTTATTTCCTCCTTTTATTATATTTAAGGGTTTTCCTGGACAACCATATGGAAACGACTTTGGTGTATTAATGTTGATGGTAAGATGTACAATATGTTTGTGGTTAATTTGTGTTTTTGCTCTTAATACATACTTGTCTTTCAATTATTGTCTGCATTGTACATGTACTGAATGCCCCATTTGACTACACAGTTGTAAGTATTATTATAGTATTCACTAACACTGAGAAACTGAAACTTACAAATGCCATTACCTTTTATGTTTTGAGCAGCTGGACATGGCAGAGCTGAGGAAATGGTGGTGTGTCATGTTGATAGAGAATTTTGGACTGGAACGGTAAAGAATTGTTTTTTTGTTGTTTTTGTTTTGTTTTTTGGATTTTGAAAATTAAAAGCTTTCATGAGAGAGGAATTATGTAACATTTAATGTTCAATCTCTATTTTCCAGACATGGAAATTGTTTGCCCACTATGCTGAGGAGTCCAAAGCCTTCCTGAGAGGTGATCAGCAGCCTGTATTTTGGTTGTATAAAAGGAGGTTTGAAGAAATCTCTCAGGTAAAAGCACTTGAAGAATCATAAGGTTAAAAATAGCATGTTTTCTTGACAAACTAGGTAAACTTGTGCTGTATTTTTCTATACGTTCAGGTAATTTGTACATGTTACTTTGTAGCTCCTCAGGAAAAGTGCCAGTTACCTTAAAAGGTAGTACTAAAGGTAACAGATTCAAACTCAAAATTCTAGGTAGATGAAATGTCTCTTCACCCGTGAGTTTGCATCGGAAAAGCAGGTGGTTCAGTCTATTTGAAAAGTAGGTGTTGTTAGAGGGATTGCAGTCATTATTGTTCAGCATATTTGTATATATCCTCTTTTGCATTGTTGTTTCTTAGGTGCGTGTCTTAAGACTGCAAGTCAGTGATGCATGGAGAACTCTGGGGATGATCTTGGCTCAATTCAGCTTCCTCGTATACTGTGCATGGAGGATGAAGAAGCTGCTGAGGCCTTGGACTGGTTCATCAAGGACGATCTTGTAGAGCCACTGATATTTGTTTTTGAATTTTTGCAAGACATGCATAATTATAATTTTTAGAGCATATTATTATTGAACACTACATTTAAAAACATAGTTGTTTATTTTTTATGTAATGATTTTATAATATAATAGTAGTTATAGTAAGTAATCTTTCATTTATTTTATCTATGTATTAAAATTGTTTGACAACAACAACTTAAATAACCCACATATTGTCACAATACCATGTCATGTTATTTACTAAAGTAAACAATCACCAACAGCTGTGTGTTGAATTATTTTCCTGGTGTGTTTTGGAAGCATATTTAACATTGAACATTGAATGTGACAGCAACAGACTTTGACTTTTAATCTATGATTTAATAATTCATTATAAAATGTTAAATGTACAGTAGTCAACTTTTAAAGTGGATCAAAAAAGTACATCAAAGTTGTCCTAAGACAAAAATGTGTATTGTTTTGGTTTTAGGACATCTTTGATAAAAGATTTTGATCCACTTCAAATGTTGATTACTATATATACATATAAAATTCTCATTGGTCCATTTAAGTGGGCCCGACTGTACTTTATAGTGTCTCTCAAATATTACTCAATTTCTCTCTCTCTCTCTCTTTTTTTTTTTTTTTTTTTTTTTTTGTTGCTGTTTCTGTGTTAGTGGCGCGGCAGTCCAATAGAGTCTGGCTGCAGACATGGGCTGTGTCCAAATTCAGGGTCTGCATCCTCCTTAGGATCCTTCCTACCAGGTTGAAGGAGGAGGGGTCCTCCGAAGACCGCAAAACCTGGAAGTAGGTGTCAGTGAATTTGGACAGCCTACACTTCTTTCAGTTCCCTCCCTTCCCCGTTGCTCATATCCCGTCGCCTAGCAACCGTGACAGCGCTAAGCAAGAAGTAAGGTTATCTGTACTGCACAAAACAAAATAACTACTCTTTCATCCCTAAAAGCATTAAAAACATCTTCAATCACTAACAAGAAATTAGCTGTGTGTAAGGGGATATTCACACAGGCAGTAAGAAAGCAGCTAGTTTACGAAAGTGATGTTTTTTAACATATATAGGCTACATACAAATGTAAAAAATATAAGCTTAACGCTAAAACCAAACGCCTAACTAGACAACCGCTGTAAAAAAATATTTTTTGAAACGCCAGTTTTTTTAAAACTTCCATCATTACTACCGCTTGCTTCGTCCGCCATTATTTGAAAATTCTGGAAGCGCTCTGCCGAAAGGAATTGTGGGATAGGTAGGACGGGAAAGGATCCACCAGACCCATCCTTCAAATTCGGGGAAAAGGAGGACGTATTTGTGGGCCGCATTTGAAGGATCCTATGAATTTGGACACCCTTCGTCGCGGCGCTGTGACGTAACATCCTTCAAATGAGTCCTCCGAAGGATGTAGACAATTTGGACACAGCCATGCACTCTCAGCGGCGCATGCGCACTCAGACACATGCACTCTCAGCCGCGCATGCGCAATTAGACACATGCACTCTCAGCCGCGCATGCGCAATTAGACACATGCACTCTCAGCCGCACATGCGCAATTAGACACTTGCACTCTCAGCCGCGCATGTATAATCAGACATGCACTCTCAACGTGATACACAGGATTCAACGGCCGCACAGGAATTGTAAGTATATTTATTTGTACAAGATTAAGTAAAGTAAAATTGTTGTTTTTAATTCTTAGGTAAATGTTCTTAAAATGATCTTTACATTTATCTGATATTTCAGGCACACACAGGCACCTCGACGTAATGGACGTATTTTAAAACGGATTAGAGGAATCAACGACCGCTAAAGGATTATTGTAAGTGTTTTTATTTCATTCGCACAAGAATAAAGAGATGTGAAAGTGCTTTTTCAATTATAAGGTGAACGACCGTTATCAAAAAACTATCCTGATATCTATCACATATATCGCGTCTGTGGTAATTGGGTACCTATTATAATTTATACGGTAAATTAGTGAAGAACTAAGTAAATTCAGTTTTGTTTAGACGGTGAAAAAATGAGTGTTTTACTGGGCTTGACCTGCTCTAATTGTTTAGACGAGGTGCTACTCAACATTATTTAATCTGAAGATGGATTTTTTTTTTAAATAATAAAAGTAATTTTAAAGTTAACAACGGTTCTTTAAAATGAGACATGAAATACAGCTCAAAGAAATTAACAAAAATTAAAAGAATATTAAACAGAATGATTTTCATTTCTGTCCCTTCAATTTATGCTCACAGCTGCTTCAATCAGTAGTCTTAGAAGGTTTAAAGCACCTGTTACCAAAGTGCACATTCTGCACAACTTGCTGCACTTTGTATCATTGCCCCTTGTGCCATTCATTTTATCTAAATCTAATTTATCTATCCATTTTACTCTATCTATCTATCTATCTATCTATCTATCTATCTATCTATCTATCTATCTATCGTCTGTCTAATCCATCTAAATATAATCTATCATCTAAATATAATCTGTAATCTTTCTAAATATAATGTATAGTATATCTAAATCTAACGTACGAAATATTAATATTACGAAATTGTGCTTATTTCCTCCTTTTATTATATTTAAGGGTTTTCCTGGACAACCATATGGAAACGACTTTGGTGTATTAATGTTGATGGTAAGATGTACAATATGTTTGTGGTTAATTTGTGTTTTTGCTCTTAATACATACTTGTCTTTCAATTATTGTCTGCATTGTACATGTACTGAATGCCCCATTTGACTACACAGTTGTAAGTATTATTATAGTATTCACTAACACTGAGAAACTGAAACTTACAAATGCCATTACCTTTTATGTTTTGAGCAGCTGGACATGGCAGAGCTGAGGAAATGGTGGTGTGTCATGTTGATAGAGAATTTTGGACTGGAACGGTAAAGAATTGTTTTTTTGTTGTTTTTGTTTTGTTTTTTGGATTTTGAAAATTAAAAGCTTTCATGAGAGAGGAATTATGTAACATTTAATGTTCAATCTCTATTTTCCAGACATGGAAATTGTTTGCCCACTATGCTGAGGAGTCCAAAGCCTTCCTGAGAGGTGATCAGCAGCCTGTATTTTGGTTGTATAAAAGGAGGTTTGAAGAAATCTCTCAGGTAAAAGCACTTGAAGAATCATAAGGTTAAAAATAGCATGTTTTCTTGACAAACTAGGTAAACTTGTGCTGTATTTTTCTATACGTTCAGGTAATTTGTACATGTTACTTTGTAGCTCCTCAGGAAAAGTGCCAGTTACCTTAAAAGGTAGTACTAAAGGTAACAGATTCAAACTCAAAATTCTAGGTAGATGAAATGTCTCTTCACCCGTGAGTTTGCATCGGAAAAGCAGGTGGTTCAGTCTATTTGAAAAGTAGGTGTTGTTAGAGGGATTGCAGTCATTATTGTTCAGCATATTTGTATATATCCTCTTTTGCATTGTTGTTTCTTAGGTGCGTGTCTTAAGACTGCAAGTCAGTGATGCATGGAGAACTCTGGGGATGATCTTGGCTCAATTCAGCTTCCTCGTATACTGTGCATGGAGGATGAAGAAGCTGCTGAGGCCTTGGACTGGTTCATCAAGGACGATCTTGTAGAGCCACTGATATTTGTTTTTGAATTTTTGCAAGACATGCATAATTATAATTTTTAGAGCATATTATTATTGAACACTACATTTAAAAACATAGTTGTTTATTTTTTATGTAATGATTTTATAATATAATAGTAGTTATAGTAAGTAATCTTTCATTTATTTTATCTATGTATTAAAATTGTTTGACAACAACAACTTAAATAACCCACATATTGTCACAATACCATGTCATGTTATTTACTAAAGTAAACAATCACCAACAGCTGTGTGTTGAATTATTTTCCTGGTGTGTTTTGGAAGCATATTTAACATTGAACATTGAATGTGACAGCAACAGACTTTGACTTTTAATCTATGATTTAATAATTCATTATAAAATGTTAAATGTACAGTAGTCAACTTTTAAAGTGGATCAAAAAAGTACATCAAAGTTGTCCTAAGACAAAAATGTGTATTGTTTTGGTTTTAGGACATCTTTGATAAAAGATTTTGATCCACTTCAAATGTTGATTACTATATATACATATAAAATTCTCATTGTGCAATGAAGGATTATAAATGGTGTTAGTCAATGACTTAATAATTAATTTTAAAGCTTATATATACAGTAGTCAGCACTTCAATCGAAGTTGTCCTTAATCCAAAACAATAACCATTCTTGTCTTACAGGACAAATTTAACTTTTTTGATCCACTTCAAACGTTGACCACTGTATAATGTTTCAGTTTAATTTTAATATAATTTATAATTATTATAAATAAGGAACATGTGTATAAGAAAAAGTTAAGCTTTATTTAGTGATGTTTTTTGCCAATATGCACATCTTTTACACAGGCACATATGCAAAGTAATCTGACATTACTGAAGTAGATTGAGTGTTGATTATTAGTGTTTGTACTAGCATTTTATATAAATCCGAGCCATGACCAGAAACACCAGTCTTTACGGCACTCTTAAATAGCAGCATTTTCCAGTCCACCTCCAAAAAATACGTTTTCTTTTTCATGTATATTTTCAGGCGGTGTTAATAGGAAGTTATTTTATTTCGTGCTTTTAGTTTGTAAAAAGCATTTTGAAGTGTTTCTGCCTTCGACCTACTGTAAATATCGCATGCATGAATCTGAGCGCGTGCGTGAGGCTGAGTGCATTTATCTAAATGCGCATGCGCGGCTGAGAGTGCATTTGTCTAATTGCGCATGTGCGGCTGAGAGTGCATGTGTCTGAGTGCGCATGCGCCGCTGAGAGTGCATGTCTGCAGCCAGACCCTTCTCCGGCAGTCTGATCTTCTTCATTCATATTTAAGCGCAAATGAGAACCGTTTTGCGGGGGATGCAAGGTCTATGGAAAAAAAAACGAATATTGAATCTCAAAATTTAAAATCGAATGCCAACCCACCGAACGAATATTCGATTTGAATATTCTGGTCCAGTCCTACTAACAACCAATTTTTTAAATAGTAATTTACTCGTTTGTTTAATTTCAACAAAAATAATATCCTAGGGGATTTTTAAAAAGTGACGTGAGTGGCAGTGTGTGTGCGGGAGACAGAGCGGCAGAGAGATGCGACAGAGTTGCGAAATTGCAGGCGCGGCTCGAAATGGCTGTTATTTCAAATAGCGTACCATATTTTAAACTAATCGGTTAACCGGTTTCAACCGGCTAATGAGGCTCGGTGGTCGGTCAAGAAATGTTTTAGTTTTCGCCATCCCTAATCTGTATACTCCTAATCAAATGATTCACCATCCGTGCTAATTCTTTTCTCAGTCAAGTGATTTGCAAACCCGCTCCGATCTTCAGATTTAAATAAAATTATTTGCAACCTGAATAAACTGATTCGCGAACACGCTCCGAACTTATGATCTGATTCAAATGATTTGTGAACACGCTCGGATTTCCGCGGATTTGATTCGCGAACCAATTCGCGATACGCTTTGAAGTCTGAATCAAATGATCAGATTGTAGGGCTTTGAAACAGAATCAAACTCGAAAATGAAAGACTCGTTTAAGCTGTTTTTTCCAAGTGAATCGAGTTTGAGTTTGAATCAATCGGAGCGGTTCCGCGTAAATGAATGACTCAATTGAACCCTTTGTTCACATCTGTTTACATGTCAGTACTAAAACTGGCTTAGCTCGCTAGTTTTATGACATTAACTGAAATAAGCGAAAAAAAAAGTATAATGTTTACAAATAAAATATCCATATTTCCATTCCGAAGATGCTTTCCATGTCTGAACATCCAACACAAATATAGGCCTACGAACATATGCAGGTAAGGTCTTGTTTACTGCTAAATAGTGAAAACACTACATTAAAATGACGAGCTACACCTCAAAATACATGTTAGGATCGAGTTTGTGGCTTAATTCACTACATTTTAAATAGTTTGACCACTGCAATTCAGTTAATGACAATTCAACAGGAAATCAGTTGAAAGCTCAAGTCATCTCAAACCATGGAAGTAAATGTTAAAGTATCAGTATTGTGACATATTTGAGCATATATTGTTTTATCTAATTGTATTAGTCTAAACAGAGTGATAGCCAGTCCAAAGAAGCAAATAGCAGAAGCAGATGAACACCAATAAAACCATTGGCTTTAGCACTCCATAGTTCTAGAAAAGCCTCATAAAGACTCTAGACCTAACCCCATTATGTGCATGTGATACGTGATATTATTTAGATAGTCATTATCTAATGCGACACTTAAGTGCCAACCATAACATTAAATCCATCGTTTTTGAAAACGTGTCTAAATCCATTCTATGTGTTTATACGCGCTGTGTCTTTTCCAGATTACGACACTAGAGGGCGTTATTTGTAAAGAAAGAGGTTCACCACACACCTGCCTGTGCTCTGGTAGCCTATTTAAGTCACTGAAGACTGTAACTAACAAAAGCCTGTTTCAGGTCTTTAAATAAGACCTTTAGTATTAATTTTGTGTAATGCATGCGCGATAGAGCCACATTAAAAATGTTTGTGTGCTTAAACCATTGCATCCTTAAGCCTCTTTTAGATTTACATATTTATCTGTAGCCTACATCATGCAAACATAGGCTAGTTTAACGTATTTTGCATTCATAATATGATTTTAATAATGATTTCAAATTGTGCTGCTAATTCTGTCTCTCTTTGTCTTTCGTATCATTTATTACTGCTTCTAAATCAAGCACTGCATCAAAAGTAATTCATTTCATTTGAACATTTCTGCAAATAATTTATTCAGCAATGAGAAAAGGGTTTACTGTGGCTGTCTATTAACATCACTAATAGATTTGAGTTCTATACGTAATTGATTAAGTTTTACAATCAGCCTTTTTGCAATGTATCTTTGTCCTGTACATTTTTTGACGGTGAATAGCCGAATTCATGAGCATGCTATTTTTTCATCATGTTCCTGGAGTCAATAGCTATTGATGGCCGCCCGTTTAATTTAGGCTCTCTGAGTCAGCTAATGAGTAGTAAAATAACCAATCTTGGCTTCTCCGTGTTCAAAGAGGGTTTAACACCAGTTAGTTCCAGGCAGGGGAACAATAATCACATTTTAACTCGCCTTCACACCCAGAGTGCTTACAAAAACTCCAACTGTTATAGCCTTTCAGCTCTGCACAATCTGCAATCAATTGCCAGAGGCGAAATTAATAGATGTTAATGGCCATTTGTATTTGAGGCAAAGGGGACAGAATTGGCCAGAGAAAGCTATTAATTATATGCAGAGGGACTGAGAGGGGAGGCACAAGAGGGCTGGAGACGGGCTGCTTTGGGGCTCAATGGGGTCTGTGCCCTGCGTGGTTCACATGGGTTTCCGCTGGGTGGATTGTGAAAGGCCTGAGCAGGGGGGCTTTTGTGTGGCTCCTGAGCCACGATTGTTCCTTCTCAAAAGGGTGACATCTGTCCAGGGTTTCCGAGACTCTGATCCACCCCATTAGCCTCCATCCTCTCTCAACAACTTATTGCGTTTGTAACTGACAAATGAGACAAGGAGAGCCACTCGAGACATGTCAAGCCGCCAGATCAATGCCCGCTTCCCTTGATCTGTGGCTGCTTCATTAAGACACCTTCACAAACTCCCCAACCGAGTTCAGATTCTTGAGTTCTCCTGCTTCATAAAATTGAAATGAGTGCTGGATGTGTCAAGTGTATTAAAGATTTCACTGACAAGTGTTAAATCAAACAAAATGTGATCCTGGACCACAAAACCAGTCTATTTGCAATAGGCAAAAATACATTGTATGAGGCAAAATGATCAAAAATCATTAGGATATTAAATAAAGATCATGTTCCATGAAGACATTTAGTACATTTTCAACTGTAAATATATCAAAACTAAATTCTTTATTAGTAATATGCATTGCTAAGAACTTCTTCTTTTGGATTTTCTCACTATTTCGATTTGTTTTGCACCCTCAGATTTCAGATTTTCAAATAGTCGTATAATATTGTCCTATCCTGACAAACCATACATCAATGGAAAGCTTGTTTATTAGCTTTCAGATAATGTATACATCTTAGTTTCAAAAAATTGACACATAATAATTGGGTCACATAATTATGAAAACAAAATGGATTAGTGATTGAGATTTCTGAAAAAGATTCTTATTCTTATTAAAAATCTAAATGCATTGTGATAGTATTGTGATGGATTGTAATCCAAATGTAATTTGATAGGTATGATAGTCCTGTTTGAACTTCATTAGGACAACTTTAAAGGCGATTTTCTCAATATTTCGATTTTTTGGCACCCTTAGATTTCAGATGTTCAAATAGTTGTATCTCGGCCAAATATTGTCCTATCCTAACAAACCGTACATCAATGACAAGCTTACTTATTCAGCATGATGTATAAATCTTCAGAGAAATTTAAAAAATTGACACTTATGACTAGTTTTGATCTCCACTTGTTAAGAATATCATTTATTAAAAAGCTAATTAAATTATCTTCCTTACTAGAGAAGATAATAACCATTTGACGCAACAACAAAGCTAATCATAGTTTGACTAGTAATAATGCTGCTAATAATAATAATTATGGATGTGGTAATGATTTCAATAGCATTTATTATTTGAATATTGTTTATTGTTATTAGTTGCTATGCTTTTATTGTAGGCTAGACTACAAAATAGATAAAAATGTGATAATGTGCGAGATCAAATAAACGCTTTTTTGGATATGTTTAGCTAAATATTTGATGATTTCCTTTTAAATAAAACACTGCACAGTTTGTGAATAATTGTGACACAGGACCACAAAAAAATCATAAGGGTCCATTTTTGGAAATTGAGATTTATACATCATCTGAAATCTGTTAAGTCTAATAAATAAGCTTTGTTGAGGGTATGACAGCTTTTGGCTGGGATACATCTGTGTGAAAATCTGGAATCTGAGAGTGCAAAAAAAATCTAAATACTGAGAAAATCGCCTTTAAAGTTGTGCAAATGAAATTCTTAGCAATGCATATTTTCTAATCAAAAAGTAGCTACGTGTTGATATATTCACGGTAGTAATATTTCATGGAACATGATCTTTATTTAATATCCTAATGATTTTTGGCATAAAAAACGATAATTTTGAGCCATGCAATGTATTTTTGGCTATTGCTACAAATGTGCTACTTAAGACTGGTTTTGCAGTCTAGGGTCATAAATATTAACGTAAATAATGATACAAATTGTTAGGATGCGTTTCATAAAGACAACAAGAAAGTAATAGGCTAAATAAATGAGGTAACGAATTATGCGACCATTATTTTACAAAAAATAAATAAAAGAAAATAGTGATAAAAGAACAAGCCGTTTCACATACGCCTAATAGTATAAATAAAAATGTCAAATAATAAAAAATAATAAAGCAATGAAATTAAACAAATAGTGCCTAAACCATCGCTTAACTAACTGCATGATCAATAGGACATTGCATTTGGAGGTACAGCCTGTCTAATTTTAAATTTGAATTCAAATCTACCCTTCATAGATTTTAATTTGCTGTTGAACTCGAATCCAGAATTTCTTCACACAACACAAAATGGCTGTAATTGACTGCGAGTGCGACGTTCGCCGATCTGCGCATGCGCACCACACCTCGCCGCCGGAGCTCTGCGAGCAGGTATTGAAGTTGGCTCATGACAAGCCCAGCCACACAAGCTGACGGATCATCGATCACAAGAGCTCGCAGCGATCTGCATCGGAGGAGCTGATGCCTGCTTCACATGACACAGCTGACGGTGCTCGAGTTTTGCTCTGACAAGGACATGAATGAGAAGAGACCTGAATTAATTTGAACATAACTGGGTCTATTTGCAGCTATTGGAAGTGTATTGCAACCCACGAAATTTTTTGAAGGATCCAAAGGAACCGTATGAAGTTATGGATTGTAGAGGGACTATATAAATATTTCCTCTGATTCTTTTTCTTTAAAAAAAAAAAAAAGTGGGTTCAGCCCATTATTATTATTTTAGAGTGACTTGCCTACTGACTGACTGATTTTATTTTATTTAACTGATTTTTTTATAACCCATCACAATGTTCCAGCACAATAAGAAGTGCTTCACCATTGAATCTCTGGTTGGTAAAGACTCCAATTCCTCAAGTGCCGCCGCGGATGAGCCCATCAGACCCACTGCTCTGAGGTTTACCGAATCCATCCATCCTTCTCCCTTTGGGAGCTGCTTCCAGAACTCAGGCAGGACATTGTACAGCAGCAGCCCAGAGATGATGTTCACAGATCCGGCCACTCACTCCAGCAACTCCGGCCTGTCTCTGCGGCACCTCCAGATCCCCACACAGCCCTTCTTCAGTCCTCACCAGAGGGAAACCTTGAACTTCTACCCATGGGTGTTGAGGAACAGATATCTGGGACATCGATTTCAAGGTAAGGAGCAGGATGAAGATCTGTGATCTGATGATGATGGAGAGAAAATATCGAAATATTGAAACCAGTGCATGCTTTTAAGATAAAAACAGCTTGATCACTTCATACTTAAAATCTGTTTATTCTTCTTGCGTTTAATGTTTTTAAGCCTCGTTCAAATGCTTATGATTTTTAAGGATTTATTTAAATATAAAATGTATACACAGTGATGCGCACCGTACAAGTTAGGTTATAAATACCTCAACACTGTCGTGAATGTCATTTAAATTATGTTATATTATTTAAATAAAATGATCTATCTTTTAATCGATTGCAAAAAAAAAAAAAAAAATCAAGATTATAAAAACCCGTGCAATATCGATTTCTGTTGTTATTTTTTTAAAGCGCATTTTTTTTTGTATCTCATAATCCAAAAAAACCAAATCGTTAAATCACAAAAGACGCACATATTTTGGTCACATATTTAGGCTGTATTATAAACGAAGCAAATCGTTTTTGTTCAGTTTGTTTGAAATATTCCGAGTCTTCAATGTGCAATATTATTATAATAATTCATTGTTAAAACACTGTCGCAGTTGTAATCCTTTTTTAAGCATACAATGATAATAAATGCACCGCTTTTTGTTAATTAGGTTTTTACTTCAGTTCAGGCTTTTAGAAATTTTTTAAGTTAAAATGTTAACATTAAGCTAATCTGGTCATGTAAAGATTTACATATAAAATGTAATTATGCAATATTTCTTCATCGTTTTTTTAATAGGGTATACATACAGTATTATTATAATTAAATGATTTTGGAGGGACAAAATGAATTACTATTAGATGTGGATGTGGAATTCATATATAATCTTCGTATTGTATCTTGTTATTATAAGGCTCATAAACATTTACAGCGGTTAAAATTACCATAATAAAATGCTGCTTGCATTTATAATAGCGTTAAGGACAAATAGCATTTGAAGCTATTATTTTGGACAAGCACTTTGCTTTGTGGATTTATTAGGTAAATGTAAAAAGAAAGAAGCTTAGTTTTGAATTTGATTTACATTTTGTAAATGCATCACCATCTCACTGAGATTATTGTTTGAGATGACAACTTTCAAACTTCTTATTATTAATGTGAATGCAAATCAGATTGTATAACGAGTGTATAATATGATAGTCCTGTTTGCACTGTCCTTAAAAAGTGTAATGGATACTGTGAGGTCCCATTTACCAGGCAATTTGTTAAAGCAGCTATCAGTGGCTCTGGGAAGCCCATGCACATTTATTGAGGGTCCCAAGCTGCTCCTTCACAGTCCTCGAGGGCATTGCTCAGGTAATTGGTGGGAGTCAGAGGTTGTTGTCACTATTACTCAGATCCGGGGTTCAGATAGAGCCTCTTTGTTTACACACAGAGCTGATCCACTCACTGACGGTGTCCAATAACCTGGAGAACTACTGTTTAGACAAGACTAAATGCAGCCGTGGGGATTGGGTGGGAAAGGAGAGTGTCGGCGCTAATGTGTCCATGGGTTTTAACTCGAACGCTTCCTGAATGGGAAAAAGAGATGTGTCCGTGTCCTCGGATCCGTCATGCGGGACAAGGTAAACAGGATCCCAGACCGGCCTGCTGTTGTACATGAGCCGGGGTCCGTGTTTTGGGTACGATTCACAGACTGTGACAGTGACACTCTCATGCACTTTTCTGAGATTTGTGTGCGGTCGGGTTACAATACAAATCTCACAAGTATAAACACCGTCATCAGATATCTTACGCTGTTGATTTACATTTTTAGAGGCTTCGCTCTTAAGAATATGTAATAATATAATAGCAGTTAAGTCCTGTGTACACTATATGTGACCCTGGACCACAAAAGTAGTTGCACGGGTATATTTGTAGCAATAGCCAACAATACATTTAAAAAAAAATTTTATGATCATGTTCCATGAAGATATTTTGAAATTTTTTTACCCTAAATATATCAAAATGTAATTTTTGATTAGTATTATACCTCTCTAAGAACTTAATTTGGACAACTTTATAGGTGATTTTCTCTATATTTAGTTTTTTTGCACCCTTAGATTTTCAAATAGTCGAATCTCGGCCAAATATTGTCCTATTCTAACAAACCGTACATCAATGGAAAGCTTATTTATTAGCTTTTAGATTATGTATACATCTTAGTTTACAAAAATAGACCCTTATGACTGATTTTGTGGTCCAGATTGACATAATTGTAATTACGGTAATTGTGTTGGACGTTATGAAAACAAAAATGGATTATTGATTGAGATTTCTAAAAAACATTTGGATTCTTATTAAAAATCTAAATGCATTGTGATGTATTGTGATCAAAATGTAAATCGATAGGTATGATAGTGCTGTTTTCAGAGTCCTTTGATGTCATATTCTACATTTTGATTTTTAATAAGAATCAAATTCTTTTCAAGAAATTTGAAGAAACAAATTAATATTTTTTTTTCAAAATGTCCAATTGAACTTTTTTATAATTACACATAATAATAATATAACAATGTAATAATAATGTAATAATAGTGTGTGTGTGTGTGTGTGTATTATAAAAATAATATGACAATGTAATAACAATGTAATAATAATGTAATAGCAGATAATAGCAGTTAATTCCTATATACACTATATATAATTGTATAAAAATGGTTAAATTTTACATTTTGAAAACAAAAATCAGTTTAATTCGTCTCTTCAAATTTCTTGAAAACAACTGTATTCTTATTTTAATAAAATGTTGAAAAAATATGTGTGTGTGTGTGTGAGTAATAAAATAATATAACAATGTAATAATAATGTAATAATATAATAGCAGATGACAGCAGATAAGTCATATATACATTATATATGATTATATAATAATAATAATAATAATAGTAATTGTATTGGACATTTTGAAAACAATTATTTTAAAAATTTCATCCTGATTAAAAAACTAAATGTAGAATGTAATTTGATAGGTCTGATAGTCCTGTTTTCAGAGTCCTTCAAAAAGTGTAACTGAACTTTGTGTCATATAACTTTCTTGGAATTAAAAAAAATGATTAATTTAAGTTGAAAGGCTTAATACCACAGTATAATGTAAAAAATAATGTAACAATCTAATAATAGTGTAATAATATGTGACCCTGGACCACAAAACCAGTCATAAGGTTCAATTGTCTGAAATTTAGATTTATACATCATCTAAAAGTTGAATAAATAAGTTTCACATTGACGTATGGTTTGTTAGGATAGAACAATATTTGGCCAAGATACAACTTTTCAAAAAATTGCAAAAAATTCTAAATATTGAGAAAATCATCTTTAAAGTTGGCCAAATAAAGTTCATAGCAATGCATATTACTAATCAAAAATAAAGTTTCAATATATTTATGGTAGGAAATGTAGAAAAATCTATAATTTTGACCCATACAATGCATTTTTGGCTATTGCATCAAATATACCCGTACTACTTAAGACTGGTTTGAGGTCCAGGGTCACATATACTGTAGTATAGTATAGTATAGTATACACACACACTTATGACGTAATGTTTATTCAGTCAGTTCATTGGAAATTTCAAACAAATATGTCGAGAGAAAGAGAGAGAGAGAGAAAAGTAGCGAGAGACATTAACAAACAGTGTGCTTCTAACGCTGTTGACTGTCATCCTCGTGCTAAAGCATAATGTAATAAAGTAATATAACAATGTAATATTGTAAAAAAAGCAATTAAGCCGTCTATATTTATATATGAATAAGTTTCATCAAGACTGAAAAATGGGAGTGAGGCAGTGTCTCAGGGAGCACGCATTCTGTAGGAGAGACCAAAAGGATCCAGTCTCTTTCTTTCCCACTATAGGCCACCCTTCTCCCTGCCTCTAATGAGAACAGCACTGACAAGACCAAGCTTGTTTGTGCCAAGGGAATGGTAGTAAAGCTGATCTGGGTGCCATCTGGTTCCCTTTTCCTCGTGTCGGGGGCTTTCTAACCGTGGATAGGCCAGTGTGTGTTTGAGTCCAAAGCCCCGGAGGGTCTCCCAGCTCTTCAGGAGGCTTCAGTCCTCCGTCAGCGTTCTGGCCCGCGAGTCTGATCCACCACCTCTCCCGAGAGACGCCGAGGTGATGCCACACATGCTGATGATGCCAGACCAACTCGAAAGTTTCCAAAAGTTGTCACCGAGCACTGCCACTGGTTTCGCTCGGTTGGCGCTCAGCGCACCTTGACGAAGGTTTAAGGAGGGCTTTTCAACACCTTGGAACTGCGCAGAGCTCATTATTTACATTCTTGCACCGAGGTGTCTCCATTGTTTTCGCCTGTGGTGTTCAAAGCGTTTTCAGCACGCCAGCTGAAAGCAGTTGTCAATGACAGTGCCGTGACAGAAAATATGCACCTTTTAGTAAAATAGAAGTAAAGGTCGTGCATTATCAGGACCTCTCAGCTAATGAAGGCTTGTGACGGAGACTGATACGAATGTGTTATTAAGCTTCTCTGTGATGGCTTAATGCTCCTCTGAATGGAGTCAGTTCAAAGCCATTGTCTGGAGATAAAGGCGTTTTTAAAGAGACTCAAAGTCCGAACAGCTTCATGCTAATCCTCTTTTTATCTTCAGCTGATGCCATTAGTGAGCTTTTGTGCTCCGAATTGCTAGATCATTGTGCTTTCTTTGATGCATTACACAAACTCTCATGGCTTACAATTCGGATTTGGGTTAAATTAGTTTATCTAAATTTGTGGTCGGAGGACTTAGTCGCCCTTTGGAGTTGCAAACGTATTTCTGGATGACTGAATTGGTTTAATAACATCCATTTGATGTGATAATGTCGCAGTTGAGTCCTCGCGGCCTACGTGTGGGCATGACCCAACCGCATTGGTAAAAGCTCAGAAAGAGTCGTTATTGAAGCAAACATCTTTTTGAGCCGTTTGCATGTCACCGATGTACTTTTGCGGTTGCACACCTGATGCGAACGTTGAAGCATTTTGGTTATTTTTCATTGACAAAAGATCATGGTCTGTCACTTCTGCACGCGTCGCAACCGCTCGGCGAGAATATTTTGTTTACACGTGATTGCGGTCATCGTCTTTCTGAAGATTCTTTCAAGCATGGCTCTCCAAACACTAAAGTGGTCACGGAAATTACACATCCATTTGTTTATGAAAAATGTTTTTCTCTCTTTGTGTGTTTGCAATAAACGGCGCAGGGACTCTGGACGCCAGATGTTGGTCGAAGATCACGTTTGTCCTGAAACTGATGCAGCCGAAATTTTACTATTCCCTCGTGTTGAATATAATCAAAGCGAATGTAGGGGATTTAGATTTGCTTAACTGACAATTAACATATTCATCACAAGCATTTTACATCTTTTCAGACATGGATGTTTATTTATGTTTAAGCAGCAATATTTCAAAAGCCTTGCATTTGTATGAAAATCAGGGTAATGCCACATTATGAGGACTGAAGGTTAAAGACTTAAGCGCAGAGACGTTGGGTTGGTATGAATGATGCGGTGTGAACACACCTTACATCAGCCGTGTCGGGAACCGACCTGGAATTATTCAAATCGACTCGTGTGGCTCAATTAAGACATGCAATCCTGCGCCTAATGTCTGCAAAGCACTTACTTTGTATAAAAGCATAAAGAGCCTTTGGATAATGCATCTGCTAAATGAAGAAATGTCAGTGTAATAGACAGATATCTGTCAGCGTGATGGACAGATATTTTAATAAAGACATTTTATTATTCTACATAACTGAATGAGGATGTCAGCAGAAGCTTAGTACACATTAAACGCTGACAACTTCATGAAACGTATTTAGACACTTAAGTTGCAATTTCAAATCTTTAAAATGCATGCATGAATAAAAAATAATTTTTTAGTTTTTTTTTTAAACTTGCAAAGAATGTTTTAGATTTTTATTTATTTATTAAAAACTATAAAATTTGCCACTGTTTGCTTGATGTTTTTCTATTTTTATGTTTATTTATTTACAATCCCACTATAAAATTGCGCCCAACACTTCCAACGTGTAGACTTTATTTCTCTATTTTTAATAGATAATTAAAGAAAGTGTTTGATTTTTATTTATTTGTTTAAAACCCCACTACACGATTTTTAAGTGTTTTTGGTAAAGATTAAAAAATGATTATTTATTTATTTATACTTTTTATTTCTCTTTTTTATTTGTATTATTAAAGAAAGGGTTAGATTTTTATTTATTTATTTAAAACCCCACTATATATTACCCACTTCCCAATTAACATACTCAAAATTTTTCTATTTTTCAGTGTTTTTGGTAAAGATTTAAAAGGATTGATTGATTCTATTTTTTATTTTCATTGTTAAAGGAAGTTTTAGATTTGTATTTAATAAATCACTATAAAATTGTATACTTCCTAGTTAACATATACTCTTTATTTCTCTATTTTTACTATATTTTTAAAGAATTTCAGAGAATTTTATTTATTTAAAAATGCACTAAAATGACCCAGTTCCCAATTAAAATGTACCCTTTATTTCTCTATTTTTTATTATATTTTTGAAGAATTTTTCAGATTTATATTGATTTAAAATTGCACTATAAAACGATCCAGGTCATAATTAACATGTACTCTTTATTTCTCTATTGTTTATTATATATTTAAAAACCAATTATTTATTTATTTATTATTGCACTATAAAATGATGCAGTTCCTAATCAACTTGTACTCTTTACTTCTTACTATTAGATATACTCTTGCTCTTTTAGGATTTACAATAAGGTGTAATTAGTTAACATTAGTTAAATTGTTAATTAACTAACATGAACAAACACTGAACAATACATTTATTACGAGATTTATTAATCCTTGTTAGTGATTATAAAATTACAGTCGTTCATTGTTAGTTCACAGTGCATTAACTAATGTTAACAAACAACTTGTGATTTTAATAATGCATTAGTAAATGCTGAAATTAACTAAGTTTAATAAATGCTGTAGAAGCATTGTTCATTTTTAGTTCATGTTAACTAATGAACCTTATTGTAAAGTTTTACCAGGAGCCCTTTAGGTTTATTTATTTAAAGTACCATATAAAACTGTCAGCTTCTTAATTAACGTGTACACTTCTCTGCTTCTCGTCTCCAGGTGACGACAGTAGCCCGGAAAACCTGCTGCTACACGGGCCTTTCTCTCGCAAGCCTAAGCGCATCCGCACGGCCTTCTCCCCGTCGCAGCTGCTCCGGCTGGAACGTGCCTTTGAGAAGAACCATTACGTGGTGGGAGCCGAACGGAAGCAGTTAGCCAACGGGCTGTGCCTGACAGAGACGCAGGTAAGCAGGCAGAGACATCAGGGTCCATCCCTCCGGCGAACACGGCTGCATTCCTCCACACACACACACACACACACACACACACACACGGGACGTGAACACACATTTACTCATCCAGTTTCCTCACAGGACGGAAGTAATTCATCATTCATTGCCTAAGGATGGGCCATATAAATTCCAAAGCATGTATACACCATGCAATAATTGGTTATTTTCACAATAGGCTGTGCATATGTTCACATACATATTTGTGTAGGACTGTTAGGCTTGAGCAATACCTGTTGTGACGTAAAGCCTAAGACAGTCGGGATTTTCGAATCTGAACCTGGAAATAAATGTAATAAAAAATAATTAAATAAATAAGAAATATGTGACATTGGACCACAAACCAGTCTTAAGTAGCACGGGTATATTTGTAGCAATAGCCAACAATTCATTGTATACGTCAAAATGATCAATGTTTCTTTTATGGCAAAAATCATTAGGATATTAAATAAAGATCATGTTGCATGAAGATATTTTGTACATTTCCTACTATAAATAGATTAAAACTTAATTTTTGATTAGTAGTATGCATTGCTAAGAATTTCATTTGGACAACTTTAAAGCCGATTTTCTTAATATTTAGATTTTTTTTATGCACCCTCAGATTCCAGATATTCAAATAGTTGTATCTCGGCCAAATATTGTCCTATCCTAACAAACCATACGTCATCTCAATTAAAAAAAAATAACCCATATGACTGATATTGTGGTCCAGGGTCACATATGCCATGGTGGTTTTACAGTTTTGGACACCTGCTGTGAGTCTTTTAAATTAAAACTTATTAAAATTAAATAAATTAATTTAAATGTAAAATTCAAATCATTAAAAAAAAAAAAAAAAAAAAAAAAGAGTATGGGTTAATTAGGAAGTGCACTATTTTATAGTGGGATTAAAAACAATCTACAACTATCTTTAAAGAGATCTAACAACAACAACAACAAAAACCTCTAAAAAATATACTGTTTTTCTGATACGTTTTTACATAAACGTTACATTCAAATTTTCAAGCTGTTAATATAATCTTTAAATAATTACAAAAATGCAAAGAATTTTCACTAGTGGTTTCAGACTTATTGATACTTGCTGTGAATCTTTTAAATTAAAACTTAATTAAAACTAAATTAATTTTATAGAATTTTATAGTTGGATTTTAAATTATTAAATACAATTTTTTTATGTTTTCTGATACTTTTTTAAGTAAATGTTTTGTTACATGCTGATGATATAATTTGTAATTTTTTAATTATAAAAATGCAAAGCATTTTCACTAGTGAAATTTTAATCTTTAATGTTATTTTATATTATTTTTTCAGCTACTTTTATTTTGAATGTGTTTTAAATACTGTTATTTATATTCAGCTACATTTTTACATTAAAATGGTCATTTGTCATTAAATGTTACAATCAAAATTTCAAGCTGATAATATAATCTTTAATTAATTACAAAAATGCAAATGAGTAAATTAGTTATATAATAATAAACTATATTTGTTTATTTTTACAGCTACTTATTCCTGTTTTATCTGTATTCTGATAGATTTTTAATTTAAAAATGATTAAAAAAATTTCAAACTGATAATATAATTTATAATTAATTGTTTTTAATTATTTAAAAAAAAAATGCAAAACAAGCATTTTTACTCACGGTTTAAGTCAGCTGTGAATTTTTTTAAATAGTTACGTTTTAACAGCTATTTTTATTTTCAATGTGTTTTGAATACTGTTTTATCCATGTTCAGCTACATTTTTTAATTAAAAATGATTTCAACATTTTCAAGCTAATAATATAATTAATAATAAATTGTTTTTAATTATTCCAAAAAAATGCAAAACAGAATTTTCACTAGTGGTTTAAGATACTGCTGTGAATCTTTTAATTAAGTTTACATCTGCCTTTATTTAGATTTTTTTCAACACACTGTTAAATCCGTATCACGCTCACATAATGCAGTAGAGCTTGTAAAATGAAATACGATTTCCTCACCAAAAAGATTACGTCAACAATCATTTTTCAAACGAGCAGCAGGCATAAGCTTGTTTTTAAATAAGGCATAATAATGTGCCATGAAAGTATTTTCAATAGCAAACAGTACGTGGGAGATTTACTTCCCACCTTTACTTTTTTATTTAAAAAAAGAAAAAGAAAAAAAAAAAGAGTAAAATATATTTCTATGTAACCGTTTTAACCTAATAAATTAAAACAACCTCTCTTCTCTTATTCTCCTGAAGGTGAAAGTCTGGTTCCAGAACAGACGGACCAAACACAAGAGACAGAAGCTGGAGGAAGAGTCGCCAGATTCGCAGCAGAAGAGGAAAGGTAGTCAGCATGTGAGCCGCTGGAGGGTGGCCACTCAGCAGGGCAGCTCCGAGGACATTGACGTCATTTCGGAAGACTGATATCGCACGGCTGCGTTATCCCGGGTCATAAACGTCAGTCATACTGATGGATCCCTGCCGCAAATAAAAGCAAGACATTCTTCAGACATTGAATTGAACTTGGCTTGTAAACTACAGAACTGAGTCACCGTCGGCTGCCGCTGACAGAACAAAGGACGACGACAGCAGCAGCCGAAGAAGCGCTCGCAGACTGTAAGACTTCTGTATGCAATACACATGGACCTCTTCATTTTGGATCACGTTCCGTCTCAGTCTCAATGAAGACTTTTTGTATGCTTTTTGTTTTGTTTTACTTCTCTCTCGCTCCTTTGTTATCAGTCAGAACATTTCCATACAGTAGTATATTGGACGGCAAAGGTAATAAATCCACCTTAATGAATAGATTGATCAATGTTTGTAGTGTTCAATTGTAATGGCCACAACAACAGATACTTTACAACTGGATGTTTGTATTGACAAATTTCTAGTTTCATTTGAAATGGTTGTATTTATTCAGAATGAGTGAACTTTTCTATGCATTTGAGCTCCGGACCCAAAATGTTTATTTTTTTTTTCCATTTCACGTCTGGGTTTACAAAGCTTGCAAAAGCCCTGTGCTGCGTGAGAATTACTTTTCATATTTTTCTTTTTACGTTTGCTACCACAATGGCTCTTGAACTGATGTCAGATATCAACTAGAGAAGCTTAGAAATAAAATAAAAGAAGAAGAAAAAAAAAAAAATCTCAGTCTAACCTCCAAGACCCAGAATGGTTTGTAGCACTTCTTAGCAGATTGTTTCTTTATTGGGTTTTCTTTAAGGTGATAAGCACTGTAATCCCATCTGTTCGTCTTCATTGTTCAGACATTTTTTGTTATGTGTTTGTTTAACTTTTTTTCCTCCAGACTATTAGATAATAAAACTTTAACTTAATGACTGTTTGGAAATGCTTTATCCTTTGTTCTATTATCATTGTGTTACGTTGTATAGATTTATTAAATATAAGATGCTTTGCATTCCTAAGCAGCCACAGCATAATTAGTTCAGTTGCGTAAAGCAGGTGGGTATCGCTACTCAGAAATACACCCAATAATAGTGTACTTTTGTCTTGCTTTCTGGTTTTTAGAATGATTTTTGAAGGATCGTGTGACACTGAAGACTGCAGTAATGATGTTGAAAATTCAGCTTTAAAATCACTGGAATAAATTACATTTTAAAATATATTCAATTAGAAAACAGTTATTTTGAATAGTAAAAATATTTCATATTTTTACTGTTTTTGCTGTACTTTCTTTAAAAAACATTAATATTTTTGTCTTGTTTTCTAGTATAAATATCTAAAAAAAAAAAAAAAAAAAAAAATCAGGATACATTTACCAGACAAGTAAAATGACTATTATATATTATTATTAGATATTATGTTGTTTTCTGAAAGAAATGACCTAAATTTTGTTTGTTTTTGCATAAAACAAGCAGAAATATCTGCCAATGGGGAAAGACAAATAATCTTGTTTAGCCTTTGATTTAAAAAAAAAAATGTCTTACCCCACTGTCATGCATTTTTGCTTGTTTTAAGCAAAAACTAACATTTAGATTTTTTTTTTTTTCAAAAACAAAAGACATAATAGCCTAATTTTACTTGTCAGGTAAATGCATCCTGATTCAATTTTTTTTTTTTTAGATATTTATACTAGAAAACAAGACAAAAATACTAAGGAAGAAAATATTTTTTTTGCAGTGCAGTCAAAAGTTTTTGAACAGTTTTTTTATGTTTATTTTTTTTAAAGAAAGAATAGCAAAAACAGTAAAATGTAAAATATTTTACTATTTAAAATAACTATTGTCTGTTTAAATATATTTTCAAATGTAATTTATTCCTGTGATTTCAAAACTGAATTTTTAGCATCATTGATTCAGTCTTCAGTGTCACATGATCCTTCAGAAATCATTATAATATGCTGATTTGCTGCTCAAAAACATTTATTTTTTATTATGTTGAAAACAGGTTTCTTTGATAAATAGAAAGTACAGAAGAACAGCATTTATCTGAAATAGAAATCTTTTGTAACATTATCAATCTTTATCATCACCTTTGAACAATTTAAAGTGTCCTTGCTAAATAAAAGTATTACTTTCTACCATTTCTTTGCTAAAAATGTTATAGTATAGTGTATAAACTATTTTAAATATTGATAATAATACTACTCCTAATAATAAAACTTTCTTAAACATAAAATCTGCATATTAGAATGATTTCTGAAGGATCATGTGACACTGAAGACGAGTAATGATGTTGAAAATTCATGTTTGATAACAGGAAATAAATTCCATTTTAAAACATATTCAAACAGAAACCAGTTATTTTAAATAGTAAAAATATTTCAAAATGTTAAAGCTTTGAAAAACATTACAAAAACTTTTGACTGCTAGTGAACACACTCAAAAGTGAACACAAACATCTCCACCTTTGCATTTCCATGTGCAAACATTCAGAGTCAAGCCGAAACCAAAGCAAAGCAGTAGCATTTCTAAAGCTGTTAGATTCAATCTGCTCATCTACTTGCTCATTTAAATAATTATATATGCGTGTACTTATATATATAGATATACTTCAGTCAGCTGGAAATGCATCCAAGTCACCTTTATGTACTGTAATTTACACCTGCTAATCCTTAAGGCCCAAAGTGACAGAAATGTATTAAATTTGCATCTTTGCATCACCTTAGTGCACACAGATGTTAATACAAGCCTCATTATCAGCCGCAATGCCTATAAACTGTGAAAGATAATATAAGAACAATCTATTCTCTTTAATTAAAGGAAAAGTCCCCAGGAAACAACACTTCGGATAAAAACATACGCCGCAACACTTCAGACAGATATAATAAGCTTAATTTAAACTCGATACACCCACTACATGAAAAACACATTATAGTGTAAACACAGACTTGTGTTTTAAACAGATAGATTTGTCATTCTGTGTACTGAAATGAACGCTAATACATTTTGTGTGGGTAGTCAAACCTTGCTAATGTAACGTAACCAAGTCACAGTGTTTGTGTATGCAAAAAGGACCACACTAGGTTTGTATGAGTAACGATAGAGCACTGACAGGATGTTATCGCCGCGATTAACAGTAGCTTGAGATAACTTTTGAGTGATTTCAACACAGATCGATGATCTAATACGTAGCGGAGCAAGAAATTAAGTGTGTAAAATAGTTTAGACCGACTGAGTCACTCAGAGTAAATACGTTGGAGTCACTAACCGCAATATATGAGAGAATATTCCTCTGTGTCGAAGCAAACAAACGCTTATTAATCTTATGAGGGCTATGCTACTTACAAATATTTCCGACTAGCTACCTGCCCCCATGTCGTTGCCATGGATATGAAGAGGTGTAAACAAAAGAACAGATGGTTGAAAGCATGTAGGTGTAGAGAGCAGTCTGTGATGTTTCCCAACTATGTTAAGTGAAATTATTCATCTAACTTACAGTAATTTGATCTGGAGCGATGCCAAGCGTGGAGTGGGCCACCGATTTGGCTTCGTCGAGTTAATCAGGACTAGCGCTGCTGCTATTTATCCTGCAAACCAAATTTGTCCGTGAGGACTATGACTGGGTGAACTCAATTCTTTTCATAGACAATCTGTCTTTGTCTTTTAGAAACAACTTTTAATCAGAAATTGGTAGCAAATATGGCAAATAATTACAAAAAACGCATTGACGCATTAAATGAAACGTAGTTTTAAAGCACAAGGACTGAAATAGTAATTTCTTATAAAACGTGGTCCTATAATACATTTTGTGTGTATATATATATATATATAAGTATATATACTTACAATTTGTAAAAAAAAAATATATATATTTATTTACTTTTTTTTACAGTGGTTGTTTACTTTTAATCAGAAAATGCTAGAAAAATTTGAGAAATAATTACAAAAAAATGCATTGACGCATTAAATTAAACATGAAATTTTAAAGCATGTATATATACCAATAACACTGAAAAATGTTTTTAATTGTTAGTAAATTTCACAAAGAATATATATATATATATATATATATATATATATATATATATATATATATATATATATATATATATATATATACATATATAAATTATTTATTTATTTAATTTTTATATTTGTAAAAATGACTTGTATTTTTAATATTTATTTAATTTATTAAAATAGGTGTAGAAACATTTTTTTCAAAGAAACGCCCTAAATTATATTAAACCTGAAATAGTATTTTATAATGTTGTTGTTGTAAAATGTACAATATATATATATATACACACACACACACACACACACACACACACACACACACACACACACATACATACACCAAACAACAAAAAAATGGTGTAGGAACAATTTTCACTCTTTAATTGTTAGTAAATTTCACATTTATATATATATATATATATATTTTTTTTTAAGTACTAATATATATTAACAAAAAATTTAATTTAAATTAAAAAAATAATAAAATAATAATAAAATCAAAACTATTAAGATTTTTCAAAGTTGTGAATAAAACTTACAAAGATTATTCTATTTTGTATTCTATTGTATATGTAAATAAATTAAATCCATATAAAAACATACAAATAATTTTTACTACTAAGATAATAATAATTAAACTATTAAGAACTGATTTTTCTAGAGTAGATTACTAGAGTATATTTTACAAGAAAATACTAATTCAGTCGTTCTGCTTCAAAATTTCACATTTAATTCAATGTGTTACTTGCTGTTTCTTTGTAATTGTTTGAGATTCACTACCCATTTTTTTGTGTTGAAGATATAAATCAATAGTAATTTAATGAATTATACTCCTGTTAAAACTTGATTTTAATACAACGTCTTTATAAATTGGTGTTTTATGTAAATGATATCTCCACAGGTAAAAACCCCTTATCTAGTTGTTTATCTATCTAACAGTGACTCATTTGCCTCATTTGTGGCTGTATCAACTGCAGCTGAGCAATTACCATGTGTTTAGAGGGTGAGAACATACAGTACCTCAGCGAGGCTATAAACAGTGTCACTGTTCAACACTGTATGCGTTTTAATTACAAGTATTCATAAAATTATCTGATAACTGCGCAAATGACTAAACTAAACAACATGCTGCTATTAGTCTACGGCTTGTCATGATTATAACATGCAGCCGACAGAAAACAAACACCCACTGCAAGGTTTATTACTTTTCCGAAGGAGAATCATTTGGGATATGATGGACAAAAGGCATTATAAAAATGTTGTACATCCTTGTGTCTAGATGACAGGATAATAATTTGGTGTGTGGGTGGGTAAGATGGAATTGGGGATGTTTGGACTTGAGAAGGAGGAAGTGCACACTAGCTGCGTTGGAATCTATTGTGCAACGTATAGTAGGGAGGGCCTTCGCGTCTGCCTATATGGGACAAAGTCACTTATGATTTACGAATAGCATTTGGTGTATTGCGATGAAATGTTTGATTTTTTTATGTCCACGGAAAGTGTTTACTCTGATTTTCTGAACTTTTTTCTTTTTTTGGGAGGTAGGGGGGTGCATGAAATTGCTGCATCTGATGATACCATGACAAGAAGCAGTGTGATTTACAACACAAATGATATGATAATTGCAGGCTGGCAACTTTCAGGAGCTAGTTAGCCAGTTTTATGAACTGGAAGAGCTTGTTTCCTCTGCTGCCACCTGTTTGGTCTGCACCGATTGGCTGCGGGGCACTTGAGAAAAGGAAAGCAGCCACCCAATTATAGGGTACTGCCAGTCAAGTCTAGAAGAGTAATTGATTGCTTTTTGTGAATCAGTGTTAGGAGCTCTAATTAATGCACAATGACTGTTGCCGGTCCAAGATCCATGAGCTCAGGCGAAGGTGCTCGTCAGCGGTTGAATCGATCTTTCCAAAGTCAATTGCTTCTGACGCTGTGCTTTCGCAACAATATTTTGATTGGCGAGGCTTTTCTGTGTACCCATAACAGTCAGTGAGAGTTTTCTGTTTTGATTACAAATATTTAAATTATTGCAGACATGCCGCTTCGCCTCTTTGAAAACATACCAGCTTCTTTTGTCAGTGTCTGCGTGTTTGTAAAACACACAGACAGAGTAATTACACAGAAACATCAGTTAATAGCATGTTGAATGGACAAAGACTGTGAGGGAGTTGAAGGAATCATAACAATCATTCATGTTCAGTACCTTTTTGCAGATAGAATTCTCTCTTGTCTTTCACATGTCAGAGCTGACGAAACATGTAGGACCTTTGTTCATCACTCAAAGCTTTTGTTCGTGTGTTAACATCTAATATTAACTATTGTATACAGCTGAGATCAAAAATTTACATAAAATGACCCTGTTTAAAAGTACATACACTTGATTCTTAATACTGTGTTGTTACCTGAATGATGTAAATTCTTTGGTTTTTCAGCATTTTTGTGTATTTGAACCCTTTCCAACAATGACTGTTTGATTTTGAGATCCATCTTTTCACACCGAGGACAACTGAGGGACTCATGCAACTATTACAGAAGGTTTAAACACTCAGTGATGCTCCAGAAGGAAACACGACGCATTAAGAGCCAGGGGGTGAAAACTTTTGAATTTGAAGTTCAGGGTAAATTGAACTTATTTTGTCTTCTGGGAAACATGCAAGTATCTTCTGTAGCTTCTGAAGGGCAGTAATAAATGACAAAAATATGATATTTAGGCAAAATAAGAAAATTGTACACATCCTAATTCCGTTCAAAAGTTTTCATCCCCCCCCCCCCCCCCGACTCTTAATGTATTGTTTTTTCTTCTGAAGCAACAGTGAGAGTTGAACCTTCTGTAATAGTTGTATATGAGTCCCTCAGTTGTCCTCAGTGTAAAAAGACCTCAAAATCATACAGTCATTGCTTGAAAGGGTTCAAATTCGCAAAAATGCTAAAAAAAAAACAAAGAATTTGTGGGACCTGAAGGATTTTTCTAAAGAACAGCGGACAGTTTAACTGTTCAGGACAAACAAGAGACTCATGAACAACTATCACTAAACAAAACAAAACAAAACAAAACAAAAAACAAAAAAACACAGCTGTGGATCATTCAGGTAACAACACAGTATTAAGAATCAAGTGTATGTAAACTTTTAAAAAAGATTGTTTTTATACATTCAACTATTATTTTCTCTTGTGAACTATATGTACACGACTTTTATGTGAAATATCTTATTCAGGTCAGTATTAAATAAAAAACAAACATGCATTTTGTATGATCCCTCTTATTTTGGTAAAATCATTAATATTTTGCAGAATCTACAAGGTGTTTGTAAACTTGTGACCTCAACTGCATTAAAAGTAATATCAAACTTGCACTCATTGTTTACAGGAATAGTAGAACCAAAATATGCTGAAAATGTACTTATTCTCAGGCCATCTGAGATTTATAAATAAACAAATAAACAGATTTCGAGAAATTTAGCATTACATCACGAATGAATGGGTTCAGTCAGAATGAGAGTCCAAACAGCTGATAAGATGTTTTTTTTTTAAAACCATTGTTTCAGGCTAAAATACAAGTCCTAGTTGTTTCATCTGAATCAGGAGAAAAATATTACTATTTACAAGCAAAAACAGCAAAAACAATTAATATGTCTTTAAATTTTGATGTGGTAAGAGGATTGATTTTTTCACTCAAGAAAGAAATGTTATGGATTAAAAACTCATATTTTGACCAAAAGTGATGATTTAATGTTAAAACATCTTAAAATTCTGTCATTAATTACTCACCCTTAAGTCGTTCCAAACCTGTAAGACCTTGGTTCATCTTTGAAATACAAATGAAGGTATTTTTGATGAAATCCGAGAGCTTTCTGGCCCAATTCAAGATCCTGAAAGGTAGTAGCCTAAGGATATTGTTAAAATAGTCAATGTGACATCAGCGATTCAATCGTAATTTTATAAAATTATGACAATACTTTTTGTGCGCAAAGAAAACAAAAATAACGACTTTATTTAACAATTCTTCTTCTCGGTGTCACCCTAGCTACATAAAACTACGACTGAACTACTGATGTCACATGGACTGTTTTAACAATGTCTTTACTACCTTTCTGGGCCTTAAACATGGAAGGATCCTTGCTGTTTATGGAGGGTCAGAAAACTCTGGGATTTCATCAAACATATCTTAATTTGTGTTCTGAAGATGAATAAAGGTCTTACAGGTTTGGAACAACCTTAAAACGTTTTAAACATGCAGCTTGTTGCTTCACAAGATGTTAATTGATCATTCACTGCAGAGGGTCCATTGATGAGCATGTTGTTCATAATGCTGTATCTCTTTCCTGGCCCCATCACTCTTGCATTTTTGTCATTTTCCTAGACACACAGTGGGTTTTCTGAAGTGTGAGCTGTTGCTCCTTTGTTTCATGCGGTTCATGTAGAAAATTTGACGCTTGATTCCTTGCAAACAGCTTGAGACACTCCGACGTGTGTGTTAAAAACAGAAAAAGCAGGCCCAGCAGATGACTTTGACTGACAGCTGATAGAATGACACTTGCTGCTTTTTGCTTATCCCAGGAACAGTTTTGCATGGCTTTCACACAGACCTGTGACTAATTAAGTTAATCGACTTGTAGCCAGAGAAGATTGTGCATGCTCAACGTGTGTAAAAATATCGCAATTCTACAGTATCATAGCATGCCGATGATTAATAAACATTGATGAGCGCATTTCTTTCCCTGCCAACGCCTCTCCTCCCGGCTCAGCTATAAAACTGACGCGCGTCCCCATTGGCACTCACCAGACAGCGCGAATCAACACCCGACAGCAGGTTTTCTCCAATGTGATCACGCATCCCCTATTTGTGTTCTAGCACATTACTATTTAAGGGGCCCAGTCTGGTTCTGGGTGCAGAATTATGATGAAAAGCCGTGCTTCCGCATCACGGGCATCCGGTCGCTCTGACTATATTTATCAATCCCTATATTTATGGATGACAGTAAGGAGACTGACCACTGACAGTCACATCAGACTAAATGAGCTGACAAGTTTGCACTGCATCAGCAGCTTACACTTCTCTCTGAAGGTCATCATATGCTAAAAAATGAAGTGAGAGAAAAAAAATCCTTATGTGCTCCCAGTGGGCCATCAGGAAGGCCCTAAAATTACCCCTATAAATTCAAAAATGAAAAGTGTTTTCACGACACATCATCAATCGGCCATATTGGCAGCACTGAACATAAACAATGCCATTGAACCGAACGAAACTCTCATATTTTGCTGATTATTGCTGCTGTAAATGGTCAAGTATTGTCATGTTTGGGCTGTACTAATCGGTCAGACCTGGAAAAACATTTGAAGTACTACAGACTGAAAAAAGAGAAACAAAAGGTGTTTGTGGTTGGCAACATTCATGTTTGTTCTTATCTTTTCCAGTCAGGTAGGTGAAATAGTAAACTAATATCTTAATTAATACTGCTTGTACATATCTTTACCACATGTTAACTTTAGTTAGTCAGAAAATTGCACCCTTTCCTGCTTACATCCTTCTCTATATGATTTAGCAGCTTCCACATGTTTTTTTCCTGGGTTTAAACAGAATAAATTAGCAAAACAACGTATTTAGAAGTACATTAACCATGCAATCAATGCTGTTGTTTACATTTGAGTATCTCCAAAATGGCCGCGCATCCAGGTAGCTGACCAAACCGTGATGTAAAAAGTGCTGTAATTTTTTCACTGTAGCCTATACCACAGCATTAAAAAAAAACAAAATATGTTTGCAGATATTTAGTAAACATGTTTCATTCACATATCTTCGAAAAACCATGCTACAGCCAGTTATTCGACTTTGTGTTCGGTGTCAGAGTGTCTGTTTTTGTTTTGGTTTGTGTGACTCCGCCCACTGCCAGTTTACCCAATAGCTAGTATTTCCGACACCCAGCAAAAAACAGCGAAATGCAGCCATTTTAAGTCAGAAAAGAACTGTGAAACCCTAGAAATAGCTCTATGCTTAGAGGCATATTCCTGTTGTGTGTACTCAATCTGGCAACCCATGTTAATGTCAAATTTGAGGATAAGGGGGCAGGAGAAACAATGCTGTCCAATATTTTAAATTTGGACCGCAGTACCCATTTCAACTGCTAGTTGGCAATATTACACATTTCACCTTTAAAATTATTCGATATCTTTAGCATTATACTTAAAGCCCCACTAAGTAACTTTTTTTTTTTTTACCTTAAAATAATGTTTCCGAACTCGTGTCAGAGGTTCATCATCGCTTTGCGACTCTCTATCGGCCATAACAGCACTATGTAAGTTTGGGTAGTCGGGTCGCGGTTTTGTAGTTCAAATGAGACTACAAATGCGACTTGCTTCACGGCAGGCTTCACAAAAGGTTTTCATACTTTTATAAAGTCATACAACATACTCTACCTTGTCACTGGACATCGTTATTTCCAAAGCCGGTCCATAGCCTTTTAAACAAATAACGTGCATGTGACATGACGGTAGGCTAAATTATTTACGACTGCGGTAATGGACAATTCTGCTTCTAACCTGTAGAGGGAGCATTGAGGGAAAAGTTACTTAGTGTTGCTTTAAACTTCGTCCTCTTTCGCCATCTGTGGTTGAAACATTTTGATTATGTTACTTTACGTCAGTTGTGCGTTTGCGATAGTTCGCGAAGTCTCCATGGTTACCGCTAATCGCCACATCAGAGGATATCTGTCATGCTGCATCAAGATCAACAGACTGAAAGAAAATGTTCCAACACAGCTTATAAAGCAAGTAAGCAGTTCATATCTGTCATCATATTTGTCGCTGTGGTTCGGGTTTTATTTTTGGCACAGGCTTAGCTTTAAACTTTCTGCAGTTCGAAGTTTGGTTGTTTGTTTGTTTGTTTGTGTGTTTGTTTTGAAAGTGATTCACAAGAGGTCAGCAAGGGTTGCTATTTAGAACTGTTCGTGTTAAATGCTATCAAGTTGAAAAGGTTAAACAACGCTATTTATTTACAACATGCTAAAAGTTATCATCAGCACAAATAGAGGAGACCTGAAGATTCAAAAGCGAATAATTTAGGCGTGGAATTATCCGCGAAATCCGACCCGACAGATCAACATTTAATAGATTTACCGTAGTAAATGTAACGAAATTGAACACTATGTTTTGTACTCCCTCAACAATGGAGTTTCATTTATTTTTAGCCCAACTAATGTAGCAGCTTTATGTTATAGTTACTAATCCTATTGAAGTAAAAATAACAAATAAAACAAGTGTTATGGGCACAAAACACTGCAAGGACTACAAAGCACATTCTGTGACTTTAATTTAAATGTATATAAAAATGTTTTACACTTGTCGTTCTCATCACATTCTCAGTCTCTAAACAGGCCTTTACATACAGTTGAAGTCAAGTTTACATACACCTTGCAGAATTTGCTAAATGTTAATCATACATTATTTTTTGTATTTAGTACTGACCCGAATAAGATATTTCAAATAAAAGACGTTTACATATAGTCCACAAGAAAAAAATAATAGCTGAATTTATAAAAGCCACCCCTTTCAAAAGTTTACATACGATTGGTTCTTAATACTGCGTTGTTACCTGAATGATTTTTCTGTTTAGTGATAGTTGTTTACTAGTCCCTTGTTTGTCCTGAACAGTTAAACTGCCTGCTGTTCTTCAGAAAAATATTTAAGGTCCCACAAATTCTTTGGTTTTTCAGCATTTTTGTGTATTTTAACCTTTTCCAACAATGACTATGATTTTTGAGATCCATCTTTCAACCTGAGGACATTGGAGGGACTCATATGCAACTATTACAGAAGGTTCAAACACTCACTGATGCTTCAGCAGGAAAAACAATGCATTAAGAGCCAGGAATGTAAACTTTTGAACAGAACGGAAATGTGTAATTTTTTCTTATTTTGCCTAAATATCATGTTTATTTTATTTAGTACTGTCCTACAGAAGCTACAGAAAATACTTACATGTTTCCCGAAAGACAAAATAAGTAAAATTTACCCTGATCTTCAAATTCAAAAAGTTTACATTCCTGGTTCTTAATTCATTGTTTTTCCTGCTGAAGCATCAGTGAGCGTTTGAACCTTCTGTAATAGTTGCATATGAGTTCCTCAGTTGTCCTCAGTGTGAGAAGATGGATCTAAAAATCATACAGTCATAGTTGGAAAGGGTTCAAATACACAATAAAGCTGAAAAACCAAACAATTTGTGGGACCTAAAGAAATTTTCGGTCACACTTTATATTAGGTGGCCTTAATTATTATGTACTTAAAGTACAATGTACTTAATGTGGTCATATTGCATTGCAAAATACTTTTGCTTCTATTAAGGTGGGATATGGGTAAGGTTAGGGGCAGGTTTGGTGGTATGAGTAGGTTTCAGGGTGGGTTAGGGTGTAAGGGTTGGTTCAACAGTGGTAATTACAGAAATTAATTACAAATGTAATTACATACAGGTTTTTAAAAATATATAAATACAATGTAAAAACATGTATGTACACAATAAGTACACTGTACCAAATTATTAATTTTAATGTAAGTACATAGTTGTTAAGGCCACCTAATGTAAAGTGGGACCAAATTTTCTAAAGAACAGCAGGCAGTTTAACTGTTCAGGACAAACAAGGGACTCATGAAAAACTATCATGAACAAAAAAACACAGCTGTGGATCATTCAGGTAACAACACAGTATTAAGGCAGAAGGCAGAACAGCAGTTTTTTTGCCCCCGTTCTTAAAGATGAGCTGAAAAAAGTATTAAAAGAATTGCAGTTATTTTAATAATTTTATATCTAATAATATATATATATATATATATATATATATATATATATATATATATATATAATATTTATCTGATCATATTATAATTTTTTTTTTATTATATTATTGATTATTTTATATTTAACCAAGCAAAATTAAAATCTTTACAAGACAACAACCAGGATCATGAAAAAGCAACAGATGACTGATTACTGTCTGTGGAAATATTTCAAGCCGTGCAGGATGATATCTTGCTATTTAGCTGTAGGCCCACTGTATGATAAGCTTTAGATTTATAGCCAAAGTTTTCAGTAAATGTGGAAAATGTGTGGTCCCTCCAAGACAGAGCGGATGAAACACCAGCTATGAAAAGCATTAGCCGCAAGTGGGTATTCAAAGTGTTAAACTCAGAGGTATCGTGTGAGAGACTTTTGAGTATCTAACACTTGTTTCACAACGCTCCTTAATTGCTGCTTTAAGCGCAGAAGAACGTTTTAATATCAGGCCTCGGGTTAAGACTACGTTCCTCTACGCTTCATGAAAAGACACGGTATTTCCCTATTATCTGCTCCGTCTTGAATGTCGCTGTAAAATTCCAGCTCATCCGTTTTAATAAGCTGCAGTTAGCTTGTGTTGTCTGAAAATACGGCTTAAACACGGTAATTCAGGAAGGGAAATTGAGACGGGGATCACTTAAATTTAGCCTCAAATGGAGGCTAAACATGAAGAGGGAAAGCCGTTTGGTAAATGCTGCTTTTTGAACTCGACCTCGTGACTATTAGCGCAAATCAGTCCCGCAATTACAAACGTCTGAAGTAAGTAACCTCTCTAATGCAGCCGATAACATGGTGATTAATGCTGATTAACAAACTTTGCTAAATAGATATAATAAGGCAGGAGCACCTTTGTCATCAAAGGCGAATTTGCATTATGGTATAATTTCACCATCTCTGTTCAAAGGTGTCAACATTTACTCCAGTGTTGCTAATTAATTTTCTCCCAAACAGGATGGTTTTATTCAAATGAGCCAATCCCTTCATTAGCACACCTGTGCTCTGCTCCCTCATTAAAATTGGAATCCTGTAAATTTTTACATCCGCAGACAGTGGCTCTGTTACCAAATATTGAGCAAGGTAGCACTGTGTTAATTAATGTTATAACGAGTCGGTGAGTCAACGAGGACTGATTTGCATAACCTGTGCAAAAACAAAACCTGCCGATGAGTATTCGCTCGGTGCGATTGTCGGAGCTCTCTTTATAAAATACATTGCATTGTGTTATTCTCTACCCTCCGGCCCACTAACACGCGTACTGGTGCCCTGTGGAGAAAAAACGTATAGCAGGAAATATCAGAGAAACAATGGTTCATTAAAATGCGCTTCATAAGTCACACGTTGTCAGGGAGGAAATTGATATGATGAACTCTTTTCTCTTTTTTTTGAGCGCTATCAGTGTTCCACTGCATTATGTATGGAGGTACTTAATAACCAAGCAACAAGCCGTTAATCCGTTATTGCCACAGGCGTGCTACCAGTGTCTCTGAATCACAGGGGTCTGAATAACTCAATCCTGTAATCTGAATAACTTCAAAACATTTTTTATGTAAAAACATTACATAAAAAGAAACAGGGTTCACAACAGTAAATATGTATATGTCAGTACATTTTTATATATTTATATTTACATAAAAGTTTATTGTGCTTTTGCAGGGATTTTTTTTGTGTGGTAATTACATGAAGCTTCTCCTGTTATCTAACAACTAAATATAACAAATATGTCTTTTTTTTATTTTACAGAATAGAATGAATAATATGTTAAAATAAATATCAAAATATATTTAAAATTATATTAAATTATATACATATGTGACCCTGGACCACAAAACCAGTCATAAGGGCCAGTTTTTCTGAAACTGAGATTTATACATTATCTGAAAGATGACTAAATAAGCTCCATTGATGTATGGTTTGTTTTAATATGACAATATTGGGTGAGATACAACTATTTGAAAATCTGGAATCTGAGGGTGAAAAAAAATCTAAATATTGAGAAATTCACCTTTAAAGGTGTCCAAATGAAGTTCTTAGCATTGCATATTACTATTTAAAAAGTTTGATATATTTACTCTAGGACATTTATGAAATATCTTGATGGAACACTATCTTTACTAAATATACTAGTGATTTTTTGCATAAAAGAAAAATGTATAATTTTGACCCATATAGTGTATTTTTGGCTAAAACCAGTCATAAGGGTCAATTTTCTGAAATGTTGATGTATGCATCACCTGAATGTTGAATAAATAAGCTTTCCATTGGTGTATGGTTAGGATAGGACATTATTTGGCCAAAATGCAACTATTTGAAAATGTGCAAAAAAAAAATAATTTGAAAATCGCTTTTAAAAAAGTTTTTAGCAATGCATATTACTAATCAAAAATTACATTTTGATGTATATATGGTAGGAAGTTTACTTTTAATGGAACATGATCGTTACTTAATATCCAATTGATTATGGCATAAAAAAATTGATAATTTTGACTCATTTAATGTATTGTTGGCTATTGCTACAAATTTACCCATGCTACTTAAGACTTGTTTCGAGTTCTAGGGTCACACATAGTATTGTATATTACATTTAAAATATTTTATTATATTATTAATTGTCATATTATTATTTTATGTCTGACAAATCAAATTTAAAATCTTTGCAACATAAAACAACAACCAGGATCCTGAAAAAGCAATAGACAACTGCCTGCTGGTCTGTGTTGCTAAAAAAGTATAGAAAAGCCCATTCACTGATTTGTTTATTTATCTGATTATACATGTTAATGAACATTTCTATAAAATATGCAATGTAAACAAGCTGGATTATAGCAACTAATTTACAGACACTTTTTATTTATTTATTTTATTTATTTATATAATGCACAACTCTTTGAAATACTTGGATACTCTAGATTCTCAAATATTTTTGTTGACTGTCTTCCCTGTCCACTCAAGTCAATATTTCATGTCTATTTATAGACTTATTTGTCAAGTGTAAAAACCCCTTTCAGGATAATACAAGATCCCAATGTATTGGGTTTATTTAGCATAATCATTGGCTGACTGATTATCGCCTATGCTTTACTAACAAGAGTAAGATCCCTTGTCCATCTCTGTCCAAAAACTCAATGGTTCCCAATGGCATCACAGATTGAGGCGTCTTCTTTGTTCGCACTAATAGCCCTCAGACCAATTGGTACTGGCGCTGCCTAAATTGGCCATTTGGACATGGCTTATTTATTGGTTATTTGTTTAAAATGGACTGCGGGCAAAGAGCAGGCTTCTTCCGTCCCCTTAAATCAGCTTTTGTGCGACGTCTCCCGGGTGCTCGCTGCACTCATGCATGCCAAGCGGGGTGTGGTACCCACGTCCTGCAAATTAGCAGGCTTATTTCCATCCGAAAGTTTGGACAGCTCAGACCAAGCGTTACACGCGGGCCTAAAGAGGGCGGCCGTGACCACCGCGGTTGGGCCAGAGGCTGCTCTCGCAATTCAAAACAGTTGACTTAGTTATTACAACTAGGGATTACCCAAATAGTTTTACCATGCTCTGTTAGGTTTGGCTCATGTGACACCGGCCAGGATTGGCTGCGGGGAGGCTTGTTTATTTAGCGTCTTCCGCGCTCACGAGCGTGGGGGCTCGTCAAGGTGAACTAACAATCCTCGTTGTTTTCTCTGCCGTCGAAGATTTGACGAGCGCATTAGCAAAGAAAGCACATACATCATTACAGTGACCTTGTCAAAGCATCAAAGCGAAAACACCAAACAGAAAGAGCACGCGCCATATATATCCGCCGCGTGCTAAAAAAGACTTTTGGCAGAGAATGATTCATCATATGCTTCTGTTAATGAGAAAGTAGGAATCTGCGAGGCTCTTTGCCCGAGAAGTTGGTTGCACAGAATCTTGGCAACAAACCGCCGGTGTGTGATAGAGTTAAATAAATGCACTTAAAGTTGTAATCATAAGCATATGCACCACAGTCTGTTGTGTTATTTTCCAGCACGCTAATCACCAAAAAGCAAATTTAGTGCGTCCTGCCTGCTCAAATTCTGGAAAGACTTCACAGTTAATAATTCATAAGCACTTGCTAATCTCACTGTAGGAGTCTAATTAACGCATCATTAAAAGCATAATTCTGATAATTATAATTTCTCACTTTTTAAATGGGAGCGCCACAGAACCGAGCAGAGCGAGGAAGGGTGTCTGTACAGCCAATTTACTCAGCGAACCAGATGCCAGAAAGGAAAGAGCCCCAAGTTAGGTGCGCCCCATTTAAATTTTTCGCGTTGCATTCACGTCCATTCAAGCGATAATCCCATTAAATGTGATGTTGACTCTGATGTTTGGCGTAATCGGATAATTAAAGATGATCTAAATAAGATATCTGAAGATCTGATTATCAAAGTCACACCACACAACTGTAAGGCTAATCGTTTCATTACTTGTATGCTGAGCGTTAATGCATTTGCGGGGCGATATCGGTGCAAACGACTGTGCCTCGCCGGTTTATTATGTCATCAGAAGGTGTGCCGGAGTGAGAACGACCCCAGATGTTCGTGGCGCGGCTGCTGTCCAAATCAATTATTCCGCTCTCAGCATGAATTCAATTCTCCTGCACTCATCAGAGGTGTGAATAGGTAAACATCACTCTATCCTCTTTTTCCCTCATGATGCGGCACTGCATAAAATCAGGCGCAGGCCTTGCGCACCTCGTATTGATAGCTGCTGAGCGGGGTTAAACACGGCGCTGATTTCCCTAATGAAATGACACAAATTCACAGGCCTCTTACAGATGTGTACCCTTGTTGATGCTCTCTGGAAGTGAACGATTAGGTTCTTCCTTCTCATGCTGTTTGATGGAGTGATTAGATCAAATAGCCACCTTCTTAAAGTGTCTGATGATCAGAAAGTCTGCTGCACACCTGCGTCGGGCTTGATGAGACTTCACGTGATTCAACCTGAATAAAGATCCATTGTATTTGCTTTCACACCTGTATGCGATCGGGAGGTGAGAGCTTCACCACCTCAGGTGTGGGAAGGATGTCGACTCTCTTTTGTGTGCGAATGTGTGCGTTGTTGATGTGGCTTTGTTTCTTGCGTGTTTGTGGCACTTTCCATTTTGGTAGGTGTCTTCAAGTCACAAACTGGGTTCAAAACAAAGATGAAACAAAGAACTTTTTTACTGAGGCCTTTTAGGCAAAGGAACATTCATAGCTCATGGTTTAGTCCGTTTTTACCTTATTAAAAATGTAAAAAATGACAACAATTTTTTTTTTTGCTGGTACGCCTTTATGACGTTCTCTTTACTTGTGTAAAGAGCATTTGCACCGAGTGCCTTCTCCAGCTCACACGCTGGCTGTGGGTTTGCTGTCGTGTTAAATATAATTTTTTACCTCCCCATCCTTCCATAACACCCTCTTTGCAGAGCCTGTATTAAATTGTGACAGATTCATAAAACAATCCAGGCTGAAATGTGCTGCACAAACTGTTAATATCAGACTGAATTGATCACTGGCTACATTTACACTAGTATGTTTGATTATTGCTTATAACCAGAATCAGGATTCAGCTAAGTAAGATGTATGCACGATATGGGCAAACCTCTTCAAATATTTCAGTCATTCAGCAAGTCTCATCAGTGTACATGAATCGGTTCATTTTGTACAAGCTTACAGATGTATACTGCTTGGGCATTGTGCGTAAATGCCATGGATGCTGAATGAATGCATAAATAAGCATAATTAAGCATCAATTAATTAACAAATGTGGCTTAATGTGTAGCATGCTCCTCCATACATAAATAATAATAATATAAACATAATACCTAATGTCTGTCTATTTAAAGCTGTTGCATGAGCTCCAGCAATGTGATTTATTCTGTTCCGTCATGTTTTCAAACCTGTCGATGAGCTTAATAGGTTTGGTTAGTTTAATTATGAGCATAATCTAATATATTAACATAATTACTGTATTCAATTTAGATGCTACTTAAGGATTTCTCATGAACCAGTAACCAGGGTTATAAAAACATTGAAATATAAAAATTGAATACGAATGTTAGACAAAAAACTTATGTGAAAGGAAAATCAGAAAAGTTGCATTGGCAGCTAAAAATACTAATTGAGAATAAAACTGAAATAAAAAGCACATGACAAAAGCACAATCAACAAAATTGTAAATAAAAGTAAATAAAAATTAAAATGAAAACGGAAAATTTAAAAAAGCAAATTCAAAATATTGAATTAAAACTATACTAGTATAGAAATACTACTAATTAAAAAACACTGCCATATCGAGTCATTTTCGCTGTTTAGTTTTTAATTAATGCACTTTCTGCACTGGAAAGGAAGTTTTGAATTCTGTAAGTTGCAATGAGTTTATACTTCAAAGCTATTTTTTCAAAAACCAACATATGACTCATGTAATGAGGAGTTAGTCATCATATAAAGACTTCATTCCAATCCGAAGTAAGGTTCAACATGCAAAAGTCTTCGGATGCGGTCGCTGTGATATGATGTGACATGACAGAACTGTTAGGTGAGGAACGGAAAAGAAAAGCTCTGAATGACTCAGAGCAGCAAACTTCCAGAAGCTTTAGCATACGTCTCTCTCGCCTGAGCTGTGATTTAAGGCACCTTACTGTCAGCTGGAAGACCCTGAGGGTGATGGTGGGGAAAGGAACGGAGGTCTGGGTTGCTATGGTAACACCTGCGGACTTGTTCTTGAGCAGATGATCCTGAGTTATTTTGGTGGTCCCATTCAGGACAGTCTCAGTCTCAATCTGTGTTTTTCTAAAAACATAAATGCTTTCTGTGTAGTCTTAATGTTACATTGTTTCACGTGTATCAAATAAAACTGTTAAAAGATATAATCCCACTTTTATTAGCATTTAAAGGCACAATATGTAAGATTTTTTTATTAAAAT
This sequence comes from Garra rufa, assembly GCF_049309525.1. NCBI lineage: Eukaryota > Metazoa > Chordata > Actinopteri > Cypriniformes > Cyprinidae > Garra > Garra rufa. The sequence goes on from NC_133376.1 coordinate 37,650,712, forward strand.
ATCCAAAAAACAGTAGAACAGTGTTATATATTTTGCTGACTTGTGTGCTTGCATTATTGCAAAAGTTTCAAATAATTATTTTTTTTTAATCCAGACCAATAAGCAATTTTAACTATTGTAACGGACTGTGTCATTGCATCGCCTACATATGACGTCATATTTTTTATTTTATAATTGATTTTGTTATTTATGTTTTTGAGTCCCGTCCGATTGCATCGGCTATGAGGATGAAGACAACAAGTCCCGTGATTCCCCACCCAGTCATGGCTTCGTCAAACTACGCCTTTTTTCTTTGTTTGTTTTGAATATGCCCCCTCTAGCGGCAAAAACGTATAAATTGTGCCTTTAAGTCACGTGGGCTGTCATGAACTGTCATGGAAAGTGTATGCTGGTCAGAATGCTAAAACAAAATGTTACACTTTTATAGGGAAATAAACAAATGGCTTGTAGAGTTAGTATTTATATTAATACATCAATATTTCTGCATATTTTGTTCAACAGTCGCTCTTCAGTTTTAAAATGAAATGTTAAAGGGATAGTTCACCTAGGGCTGTGCAATTAATCAAAATTCGGTTTCAAATTCGATTTCTGCTTCAAACGATCATGAAAATGCAGTAATCGAGATGAAACGATTATTGCGCCCCATTCCGTCCCCTAACCAGTGGTGCGATTTCGCTCCACCATAAAAGCCTAATTTCACATCCAAATCGGCAAAATTATGTAACATGACTTTCATAAAACGAGGCGTGATTGATTTATTAATGTTTCTTTGATGTTGTGTTTTTAATAGCGCATATGAAAACGCTGCTCTGTGTATGCGCTCAGAGACGGAGCAGAACACGGACATGTAAAGTTATCTTTTGCCTCAAGGTGTGCACCTTAAAGGTCAAATACACGCAAAAATATTTAAAAAATGATTGGTGATTATTCATGTAAACCCTGTCAGTTATGTCTTAAATGAACATAAACAGTCTTGAATGAAAATACGTGTGTAACAGTATATTGCGTCCGTGTGGCGCTTAATGCAGCAACAAATATTCCTTCTGTCGTCCTTGTGCTTAATATTGATAAAACGTAAAAATACAAAGGGAAGAATCACTCACTGCTCTTGAATGAAGGACTTTAATAGTTTTAATAAGAAACAAAGCATGTTTAATTATATGCTGTATTTTTTTACATTCAAATAATTACGTTTTATTTCTGTAGTATTGTTAGACTACTTGAGACTTGCATAAAAGTATTCATTACTTCTTTATTTCTGCTGTATTGCTCTATAGAAATTAATTACTTATATTAAGTTTTGGACCCTGTCATAATCGTGTTAAATAATCATGATTAGAATATTGACCAAAATAATCGTGATTATGATTTTTGCCAAAGTCGTGCAGCCCTAAGTTCACCCAAGAATGAAAATTCTGTCATTAATTAATGTTCCCAGGCCCAGAAACATAGTAAGAACATCTGTAAAATAGTCCATGTGACATCAGTGGTTAATTTGTCAAAGCTATGAGAATACGTTTTGTGCACAAATAGAAGCAAAAAAAGGACTTTATTTAACAAGCAGGGTCAGAAAGCTATTGGATTTCATAAAAATATCCTAATTTGTGTTCCTAAAATGAACGAAGGTCTTAAGGTTTTGGAATGAAGTGCAGGTGAGTAATTAATGACAGAACTTTCATTTTTAGGTGAACTAACTCTTTAAAACATACAGTTTTCAAACCGGTCAATGAGCTTAATAGGTTTGGTTACTTTAATTATGAGCATAATCTAATATATTAACATAATCACTGTACTCATTTTAGATGCTACTTAAGGATTTCTCATGAACCAGTAACCAGAGTTATAAAAACATTGAAATTAAACTGAAATATAAGATTGAATTCAAATATTAGACCAAAAATTTAAATGTTAAAGGGATAGTTAACCCAAGAATGAAAATTTTGTCATAAATTAATGTTCCCAGGCCCAGAAACATAGTAAGGAGTCTAAGGACATCAGTACAATAGTCCATGTGACATCAGTGGTTAATTTTACAAAGCTATGAGAATACGTTTTGTGCACAAAGAAGCAAAAAAAAGGACTTTATTCAACAATCCTTCTCTTCCGTGTCACGATTCTGATGTCACATAAACTATTTTACTAGATTTCTGGCCTGAGAACATTTCAGTTCCATTGCTGTCTTTGCACGGTCAGAAAGCTCTCAGATTTCATCAAAAATATCCTTATTTGTGTTCTGAAGATGAACAAAGGTCTTACAGGTTTGGAATTAAGTGTGGGTGTGTAATTAATGACAGAATTTTCATTTTTAGATGAACTAACTCTTTAAAACATACACTTTTACAATCGAATTAGTAAATTAGGGATGTAACGATGCACCCCAAAACAGTTGAAGATCTATGTGCCGATTCAAGTCAGTTGAGATAAAATTAGGGGTTGGGGTTTATATGAATGTACCTCTGAGGGGAAACTGACTATTTTCAGAAAATCTTTCCTCCATATAATGCATATTAAAGCAAAGTCCCTTTAAAACTGATCACTTTGAAACACCTCTTTGGCATCCAAGTGCAGCTCCTATCTCTTTAAATGGGGAAACATCAAATTCTCCAAAACTGTTCACTAAGCTTCCAATGAAATGTCATATTTGAAAACACCAATAAAATTTAAAAACAACTGTCTCATTAACAATAAGCCTGTTTTTGATGCTAGACCAGCCAATGCGTATGCGCATAAGCGTGAGTTTGCGAACACTGCCTGTTTCTGTTTCTGGTTCGAGACTAATTTATGAGTAACAGGAGTGCACGGTCTTCCTATATATAAAGTCTTTGATTTAAAGTAGTGTTCATAAGCGCAGTGCTGTATTCTTAACAAGGAAACACTGTATCCCTGCTGTTCCATAAGCGCCACCTGCTGTCAGAGAGTAAATCTGCAGTTTTTGTTTTGTGCAGATGGTTGTAGTATAATTTCACAAAGCTAAAGCCAGATTATTCTATCTTTGCTTCAGATTTCAAATTATACAATATAGTTTAAATCAAAACTACTGTTTGGATTGTGAATAAAATGCAGTGGTTGCCTCTTATTTTTAATGGGAAGCCACAGGCAAAGCCTTAAGGCCCGTTCACACCAAGAACAATAACGATAACTATAAATGCAACGATAACAATATTTGTGTCCACACTAGTGAACGATACCTGTCTATTTTTGTTGCATTTACACAACTTCAACCAGTAGATGTCCTCAGCATGCACGTTTCAAGCGCATCTAAACAGTGAATCTAGCGTTTCTCTAACGTAGTCAATGTAGTGGAAATAAAAACAATAAGGACTCTTTTCTACTGCACCTTCAAAGGAGGCAAGACAGTGTTTTCCAAACTAGTGCAGAATTCCTGAGGTAATTTTATGTTTCATGTTATTCCGTTTGCTGTGCAATGTCTGTTTGCTTCTCTACAATGTCGCCTGCTGTTTCAAATGCACAACCCTTTTAAATTTGAATGAAGTCTGATTAGCTGTCAGTGTTTTATCGTTCATCAGCTGTAAAAAAATCGTTCTGAAAGTGATCCCAACGATATTGTTGCCCGTTATCGTTATCGTTATCGTTATAGTTGTGGTGCGAACACTGCTATTCTCTTAAATGTGAAATGATTTTTAGAATGTTATCGTGCTTGGTGTGGACGGGCCTTAAGTTTGTTTATATGAAGACATTTATTTTATTTGTTTGAAAATTTAAATTTAGCTTTGCTATTTGACATATTTCAATTTCACAAAGAATTATGCAGCAATTTGTCTGACAAATAATAAAAGGACACTTGCATTTAAAATTTGTCTTAAAACTCATTTTGTAAAAAATGAGAAAATACGTGAGAAAATCGTATCATGAATCGCATCTTGAGTTGAGTTACATCTAGGGCTGGGCGATTTGGCCTAAAATCAAAATCTCGATTAATTGAACATTTTAACCCGATTACGATTAATGAACGATTATTTTATTAATTAATAATATTATATTTAATTATATATATATTTTTTTTTTGCCCTCATAGTTCACTGACAAGTTTTTTACAGTAAATATGCTCACATATTACAAGTGAGAAATTGTGCACACACTATCTACTATCTATGATTATTTATTGAACATCAGTGTTGAACAACTGAAATTAAAGCACACATTGCTTAAAATGAAATGTCACATTTTTCTTAAATTAGTGAAAATAAATAACTTGCACTTTTGGAAACAAAATAAATTATTTATAAAATAATAATAAATATTAAAAGTAGAAAATAAGCAGTATCTCTTCTAAATAAAATTACTGTAAATACTTTTTACTGTATAAATACTGCTTAAGCTCTCTATCGACATGTCGGAGGAATAACGTAACGTAACGGAGCGGGGTCACCTGACTCCACACGCAGTAATGTTTTTAAAGGGAAAATAATTGAAATAATTGACCTGGAAAAATTTGATCGATTATAGGTTCTGAATGTCGATTTCGATTACTTTTCGATTAATCGCCCAGCCCTAGTTACATCCCTATTGTAAATGCCCTCGTTTAAGTTGAAGTATTCTGAGCCCTCATTTATGACACTTCCAGTGCAGTGTAACACAAGGATTTCCATAACTATTAACAATACTTAATATGCAGGTGATAATCACTGACTACATAATGAGCTCTTTCCCAGTTCCTCTTTTGCACTTAAGATAAATCATTTACACTCATTAAATCTTTTGAATTAATTCATGTCACCCCCTAAAAGTTCATGCTCCATTAGTGGGTGATAGTGTACAACAGAAAGGGGTGCGACGTCTCAGACGCTTTCTTAAAAAGCCCTCAGTACCGGGGCTGCTGCTGACACAATGTGGGCTGGCTGCAGACTCACGCATTGCCGCAGCTACAGATGGCAAACGCTTGTCCAGCCCTGAATCCTCAGTACAAGATGGCTGGATTGGCTCACATCTCCCTGTCGCCGTCTGCACACGTTAAAGACAGCCAGCTACTCAGCACATCACCACGCAGCAAACAAACGGAGCCCACGTAAAGCAGGTCTCTCGATGCACGGTGTCACTACAGCGGATCCGCGTTCGTCTGTATCGCTCCGGCTTTAAGTGCCGCAGGCACTTTGTTGGCATGGCTCAAGTCTGTGTTGAGACAGGAGGCCCACAGCTTTCTGTGACTGACAGACAATGATGATGTCATCGAGTGTGAAGGACTCTGACCTGAACAGAAGAGGGAGGCTGGTGCGTGCAACTCTCCCAGCTGAGGTGCCTGCCGGTGCAGATGGACAGGGGCTGGGTGTGGGTCTCTGTGTGGGAGAGAGGAGAGCTGGGAACTAGAGTGCGGAGCGGGCCGCATTTTTCTGGCTGAGCCCGGCCCGCGTCCGACAGAGCAGTAACCGAACCCGACCCGAGCCCGACACAGTTAAAATCTCTTTTTTTCTCTCATACTAATGACACATGCACTTTTTTTGTGTGGAAAGCCCGCTTTTATTAAGCAACTGTAGGAAAGCGTTCGGAAATGTCAACAGATGAGAGCATCAGTGCACACTGGGCAAAAAGCGCCGTTATAACACAGGCGCACTATCGCGCTGATGTGACCGAGCCCGACCCGAACCCGAGCATCTTTTCTAAATATCTGTCGGGTACCGTCGGGCTCGGCTCGGGTATCCATCCTTTACTGGGAACAGGACAGAACTGGAGCCGTGCTCGAGTCCTCGCTCACCTCTCAAGATTTGCCTCTGAAAGAAGAGTAAACCACTGTGTTGGAAAATAGCAGGCCCAAATCTTAAGAAATATTACATTTAACTTTAAAGGTGCCATAGAATGGAAAACTGTGTTTACCTTGGCATAGTTGAATAGTAACAGTTCTGTACATGGACATGACATACCGTGAGTCTCAAACACCATCGTTTCCTCCTCCTGAAGACCACTGAAAAATAGGCTAATCCTATCATAACAGTGACTATTACGTAAGAGTCGCGATCATTAATAGTTACGTCCCCAACATTTGCATAGCCAAATCATCAGAAGTTCTGGGCTAGGCTATTGTGGAAAAAAAAAAGCATTGCGAAAAAAGGCAGATCACGGGAATAAAAGTTATGTTCCAGTTTGTGCAGGAGATGTTAAGTGCAGAGATGGTTGGTGTCTGTAACGTACTCAGAAAGGCAAGGAAAACAAATAAGGCAATCTAATAAAATAAGGCGAGCCACTGAAGGGACATGGTTAGCTTATTGCTAGCGGTAGCCTGTTATATTGCAGTACATAAGATTTCACTTACCACATAAACGGAGTGCTGGTGAGATGACTGCACGGATGATAGCGAATGATTTACAGATCCTGAGCATCACTAACAAGCATCTAAACTTATGTGCGATCACAAAAGTGAAAGTAAAATGATCGTGCATTCAAACGGCAGTTTCAATAAACCGCATATTAATAGTGGCTCGAGCTCCGTGATTAAATATATATTTTCCTCTATGTGCGAACTACTGAAATGATCAGCTCTGTGAAACAGCCAATCAGAACACAGCTCATCATTATTATTCATGAACCTTCCAAATAAGGTAATAACAGATCATTTCATTCTAGGGACTAGTCCTAGGGTTGTAAATGGACCTGAAAAACCGTTTCTGGAGAATTTTTGCCTTTTCCTATGCCATATACTGTAGATATCAGAGAACAATTTAAAATATTGTATCAATGCATTCTGTGGCACCTTTAAGAAATCATATTTTACCACCTGAGACACAATGTACCAGAGCGTGAACTAACATAAACATAGAGGGACCAACCTAGCAAGACATGGCTTTTCCAATATATACTATTCGTGGTAAACCAAAATGTGTTTGCATTTATTTTTTATAGTACTTTAATTCAATGCAGATCAAAGGTGTTTCAAATTTGCGAAATAACAGTTTTAATGTTGTAAAATGAATCAATTATGAAGCTCTAAAAGGCGAAGCTCAAGACAGATTAATGTTAATTGATGTTGATGATAATTTCAGCTCTACAAAAGACAATAGTGTCATTATTCACTTAAATTTAGTGTAATGTTGTTTCAATTCACCCTTCGCTGGGAGTCGATTGACAGGCAGTCTGACCAATCGTAATGGTGAATCTGTCATTTTGTCCTATAAACAAATAGATTAACGTCGGTGGACTTAAGCTTGAAAAATTTAAAAGATATTTCCTTAGTTTATACAAGATTTAGTTGAAGTCAAAAGTTTACATACACCTTGCAGAATCTGCAAAATGTTAATTATTATCCAAAATAAGAAGGATCATACAAAATGCATGTAATTTTTCAATTAGTACTGACCACATATAGTCCACAAGAGAAAATAATAGTTGAATTCATAAAACTGACCCTGTTCAAAAGTTTACATACACTTGATTCTTAATACTTTGTTCAGACCTGAATGATCCCCAGCTGTGTTTTTTTGTTTAGTGATAGTTGTTCATGAGCCCCTTAAACTTAAAAGTTAAACTACCTGCTTTCCTTCAGAAAAATCCTTCAGGTCTCACAAATTCTTTGTTTTTTTTTTCAGCATTTTTGTGTATTTGAACGCTTTTCAACAATGACTGTATGATTTTGAAATCCATCTTTTCACATTAAGAAAAACCGAGGGACTTATGCAACTATTACAAATGCTTCAAAATTCAACTATTATTTTCTCTTGTGGACTATATGTAAATAACTTTTATGTGAAATATCTTATTCAGGTCAGTACTATTTAAAAAAATAACATGCATTTTGTATGTTCCCTCTTATTTTGGTAAAATAATTAACATTTTGCAGATTCTGCAAGGTGTATGTAAATTTTTGACTTCAACTGTAGCTTTTGATGTTTATTCATGTTTATTTCGTGCTAGTAAAAAGGAAGAGATGATCGGTTCACGTGCCACTAGAACTGAGGTGCTACAGCGATTAAAGAGCCACAAAATCGTATTTATTATTTGTATTTCTTAAAGGAGAAGTTCACTTCCACAACAAAAATTTACAGATAATTCACTCACTCCCTTGCCATCCAAGATGTTCATGTCTTTCTCTTTTCCCTCAGTCAAAAAGAAATTGTTTTTTGAGGAAATAATTTCAGGATTTCTCTCCATATAGTGAATAAAATCATAATCCTAAAGGTATTTAATTTCAACCTCAGAAAGTAAACCCAATTTTTCAAGTTTAAGTCCTCCAAAGTTAATCTACTGTCCTGTCTGATTGGTTTGTCAGACAAAATGGCAGATTCAGCATTGTGAATGGTCAGATCGCCTGTCAATCATTCTCTCTGCAAAGGGTCAATTCAGTTCAGTGTTGGTTCATCTCAGTTTAATTAGTGTAAATTTTGCTAAAGTAGTGTTGTTATCCAATAAATTATTGTATACTGCCAACTCCCAACACTTAATGTGTGATTATGGGCTTGCAAAGTACAATTATAAATTTGACTAACCATAAAATTCTTTATTATGTCAACCCAGTCACAAATATCATTTGAATTTCGGTAGTTTCACTTCATTTCAGTCATAAAATCTGGCATTTTTATTACATTCGGAGCCACAGTAAATTTGCATGGGTGGTGCAGGACGACTTTAAAGTATTTAAATCAATTGTATTAAAGTAGTTTAACTTAATTAAAGTGCTAAAAACTCAAAATCAGAATGTAAATTCAAATAATTCCCACCCCACCCCCACATACACTGCTGCTTAAAAGTTTGGGATCAGTAAAATTTTTAATGTGTGTTTTTTCTTTTTTTAAAGAATTCTTATATGCTCATCAAGGCTGCATTTACTTGATCAGAAATACTGAAAAAAAATATTGTAAAGTATTCTTACTAAATGGTGTTTTATATTAATATATTTAAAAATATAATTTATACCTGTGATGCAAAGCTGAATTTTTATCAGCCATTACTTCAGTTTTCAGTGTCACATGACTCTTAAAAAATCATTCTATAATGCTGATTAATTACTGTTATTATCAGTGTTGGAAACGGTTGTGCTGCTTAATATTATTTTGGAACCTGTGATTCATTTTTCAGGATTCTTAATGAATGAAAGGTTAAAAATAACAGCATTTATTCAAAATATAAATCTTTTCTAACTATCTTTGCTATCACTTTTCATCACTTTAACACATCCTTGGTGAATAAAAGTATTAATTTCTTTCAAAAAAAGAAAGAATAAAAATTTACTGACCCCAGACTTTAAGATGGTACACTCTTAAAAATAAAGGTAAAATATAGGTGCTTCACGATGCTACAGAAGAACCTTTTTGTCTAAAAAGTTCCATAAAGAACCTTTAACATCTGAAGAACCTTTCTGTTTTACAGATGCTTCTTTGTGGCAAAAGAAGGTTCTTCAGATTATAAAAGGTAAGAAAGATATGGTTCTTTAAAGAACCTTTGACTGAATGGTTCTTTGTGGGACCAAAAATAGTTCTTCTATGACGTCGCTGTGAAGAACCTTTTAAAGCACCTTTACTTTTAAGAGTGTAGTTTATATTGTTACAAAAGACTGGAGTAATGCTGAAAAGTCAGCTTTGTATCACAGGAATAAATTGCATTTTAAAATATATTCACATAGAAAACAGTTATTTTAAATTGAAATAATATTTCACATTATTACATTTTTTTTTCTGTATTTTTGATCAAGTAAATGCAGCCTTGATGCCCATTTTCCACAAGTTCATATGATGCTTTAGGGTCTTAATGAAAAGTCTATAATATACTTTGGTTAAAAATTCTCAATAGTAGTGTAAAAAACTTTTACCTTGTCAGAATCAGCTCTGCAAAAAATCAACTAATTTTATTGCACAGTCCTTTAAATGCAAATGAGCTCTGCTCGCCCCGCCCCTCTGTGCCTGGGATGATGAGACGTAATGTTTACTTTAGCCACGTTTAGCACATTATTAAGAAAGGCCATTTGCAAAGATGCATAAAAAACCTTATACTCACTTCTGTTGTGGGTGAAGCTGCATCAGGAACGATTCGCACGAACATATGTAGATCGGGATCGGCGCTTTCCTTTTAAAAACGAAAGTAACGTTATCCTCTGCGTCTTCAGCGGCTCAGATGTCGGGAGTAAATAACGACTGCTATGTTCATTATTACATCCAAAAACAGAACACCTCAATCGCTCAATCTGAGACGTTCTTGTCTTCCCCTGCACCTGAGTCACACAATGGCGATCGGAGTCTGATTGTTTCAGCTCGTGGGAGCGCCCTCAGAAGCTGAGAATGACCTGGTTTTAAAAAGGGGATATTACTTTTAAAGATTAAAAAAATACCACTGGGTGGATTTTTATCATTGTAGGGTGGTTGTGTACACAAACGGCCAACACATATTAATGTTCAAACAACATGTAAAAGTGAGTTTTGCATCCGATGAGAAAACCATAAAAAAATCTTACTGATCCCAGACTTTTGAGTGGCAGTGTATACAACGAACAATCACATGACTTCTAAATCACTGTCACTAAGCTTCTGATGACTCATTCGAGCTTTATTTAAAATCTACGTTTAAAGTGGTTTGAATACAATAGTTTGCAATAGCGTGATTATAAACACAATGAAGCTATAAAGACTAGTATTAACCTCGGTGTAGTCCCATTTAAAAGGCAACCGCTTTCTTCAAGACCTGTCAAAGCTTTGTAAATCTCGAGTGGGCTATTACTGCTGTATTTCATGTGGTAAATTGAAGTTTGTGTAAACCACCAAAAAACCACAGGACAGTGAAACTGGATATGCTAATTTGCAAACGCATTTCCGTGTTTTGGCCTCCAAAAATATGTCATCCCTGCAGCACTGGTTAATTAATTTTATATTTCAGCACTCCCAGTTTCTGTTAATACAAATTGAAAACAAGCCGCTTTGTCGTAATTACTGTGGAAATACCGGAGGAAGTATTTTATATTCCTCCTCGTTTATTAATATGCATTAGCATAATGAAGCGATAGCTCTGTTTGAATGTTTTGGTCAAATAATTTGATGTTACTCAAATAGGCCTCATGACCTTAGCAAGCTGTCTTATATGCTATGCAGCATCCATCACACTAAAGAAAAACTGTGTATAGAGATGTCATATCTGTGGTTGATATGGCTTTTTTGATAGAATCTAAATCATATTTTCTCTGGCAGTCCTTTCTGAGGAATGCAGTGAAAACCCTTGAGCCATGCTCGCATTACAGCGATGATGTTGCAATGATTTAATGATGACAATTGATATCACAGTTCTGAAGCTGTCTGTGGTTACCGTTCCCATTGCTTTGATTGCTGTAAAGATAAAGCAAACAGTATTGAGATTCCTGCCGTGCAGAAATAACAAATGTAAGCCTTACAGAACAAAGGAAGCCTTTGCCTTCATTGACTGATAGCGAGTTTTAATTACCTTAACACATTCATATCTTCTGTTCTTTGCTGGTTACCCCAAACAGAAGAAATTAACCACAAAAATTCAACACAATGAAGAACTCACCTACTACCCTAAAGATAATAACACAGATTGCTTTTCGGATAAAAACTTGTAATTGCTCGCGTAAGCCATTGAGAACTTCTCAGATGTTTTAAACAGTGATCAATTAACACTGTTGCATGGCGAATAAACAAAAAGAGTCCCCTCTGAAAGCAGATCTGCCAACACTTTAATTTCTATCTTTCATTGCAATTTTCATGTCTTGTGCTGTCCGGGAGGACACGAGTGAAACTTTAATGCTGGAGCGAAAAATCTGAGACTGAAGCGGCGTTGTTGTAGTGGATGATGCACAAATTTAAGAGAGACAGAAAAGCAAAATGAGCGTTTAGCCGCGAGTGTGAATTGCCTTTCGCACCAGACAGATTTTCTGATCCCATTATGGCTCCAGCTAGCGTTTTTAGTGCAAATTTCTCAGTGCTTGTGTGGATTGCACATGCTCCCGATGCCTAATGAGGGAGCATTAGCCAAGGGAGAAGCAGTAATTAGAGCAAGCGTCAGAGCTGAGGACAGATGGCATGCAAAGACAAGTCTTTTCCTTCAGACTTATTGTCCTTCTCCTATGAGGGATGTCAAGACACGCAGCTTTGATTCCGGCTCGTGATACTTTTGATACACTAATTACAAAACAGTTTACTTTGAGGAGCTAAAAGGAGGATTACCTTCAATGCCTAATTCTTATTAATCGTAATCATATTAATCTTTTTATTTCATTTGATTATTTCTTTTTTTTTTTTTTAATAGAACATTGAATCTATTCATTACATTTCCCAAGACCCACATTAAATTAGTCAGATATACATTTTTTTCACACTGAAGTCATTTTCTGCGGTTGGAGTTAGAAAAATAATTATATGCCCTTGTAAACCTTGACTGAATAACATTTTTATTTATATCTTAATATTTTGTATTATATGCAAATATAATACTATGTTATGTAATGTTTAGAAACATTTATACCCTATAATTATATATTATACACATTATACACATTATTACACATTTGGCAAAGCCATATATATATATTTTTATATTTATATATTTATATATAATATATATTTTGGGCAGAGAAATTATAAAAAAAAATTATATTTAATTATAGGGTGTCAATGTTTCTAAACATTACATAACATACTATTATATTTGCATATAATACAAACTATTAAGATAAAAATAAAAATGTTAGTCAGTAGAGGTTTATAAGGGCGTATAATTATTTTTCTAACTCCAACCGCAGAACATTTTTGGGAAATGTTCTTTATATTTATATTTATATTTTCTGGCCAAAATATATTACAAACATTTGCCAAATGTATATTTAATGTTATAAATGTATGTAAAATATATGTAAACAACAAGACTTAGTAATTAAATTCATCACAATATATATTTATTCGAATATTAAATGTATACAATGTGCCCATTCTTGTGAAATGTGAAATATTTGTAAATTAATTATTTATTTATTTATTTATTACCCTTTTTTTTCCTGGCCAAAATATATTACAGGTATGTATGTAAAATATATGTAAATAACAAGCCTTAATAACTAAAATGTATCAAAATTACTTAGTAATTAAATTCATCACAATATATATTTATTCAAATATTAAATATATATAATGTGGCTATTCTTTATAAAATGTTTAAATATTTCGAAAATTTGAAATATTTGTAAATTCTGTTTATGTATTTATTTATGGCCCACATTTCGCATTTGGCAAAACAGTGTTTTTTTGTTTTTTTTTCAGGCCAAAATATATTACAAATATATGCCAAATATATTATGTTAACTAAAATGTATCAATATATATATATATTCAAATATTAAGTATAATGTGGCCATTCTTTATAACATCTTAAAATATTTGGAAAATGTGAAATATGTGTTAATTTAATTAATTAATTTATTTATTTATGGCAATCATTTTGCATTTGGCAATATATTTATATATTTTTCTGGCCAAAATATATTACAGATCTATGCCAAATATATATATTTATGCTATAAATATATGTAAAATATATGTAAACAACAAGTCTTATTAATGAAAATGTGTATATTATTAATATACTATGTGGCCATTCTTTATAAAATTTTGAAATATTTAGAAAAATCTAAATAATTGAAAATTCTCTTTTATTTATTTGTTTATTTATATAAATATTTCTAAATACTGTTTTATTTATTTATTTATGTATATGTGTGTACATTTTATGTTGTAAATATAAAATATATGTAAATAACGTTTTAGTAACTAAATGTATCGAAACATATTTATTTAAATATTAAATATAATGTAGCCATTCTTTATACGGTTTTAAAATATGTAGAAAATTTAAAATATTTATACATTTTTGTTTTTTAAATATTTATTTACTTATTTATAAATTATAGCCAGAATTTGCACAAAAAATACAATTTTGCCATTTTTATTTAAAACTACTTAGATTTAGACAAACTATTATACACTACGTCTTGAGAATTTTTTTTTAGATGCATTTGAGTGCATCTGACTTGTGCAGCCTGTGTTCGGTGAGTATCATCACACGCCTGCCTTGTTAGTGGGAATAGAAGTAATTTATTTATCTTTTCAGAATTCATAAAAGCTGATGTGATTATTTAGTTTTGACTGCACATAATTAGCTTGAGATTATGGCATAATTTAATGTGTTTTATTAGTGTATTGTTTATGGTAATTTATTGTTCATGTACTCAAATATTGCGAGACGTTCCGCATTTGTCAATGGCACATTTGGGTCTCTAATTAGGTTGCATGGAGTTGCGAAGAAAATTGTGCGAAGATGATGACAGGCCTATCAACATATCTCTGAGGTTTATGGGTAACTTACAGTGTGAGAATGTGACTTGGATGACAAACACAATGTGATGTGCCCTGTTTATGCGTCTCAGCGTGTATTAACATTCATGCACGTGCTGCTTTCGCAAGCTGTTTTTATGGCAGTGACGATTCGACACATACTCCCGCTATTGTCAGGAGGCTTCTGTTTGTATCGGAGCTAATTCGTTTGACTTAAAACTCAATATTCACACAGTGCACTTTGAGTTATTGAGTTATTACTCACGCGGGTTCAGCTGTCAGTTCAGGTGTCGCTGGTGAAGGTGTTATATGGGCTGTGCGAAACTGGGCACATTAGTCAAGGAGAGGCCCATCCCTCTCTCACCGGATGCCGTGCTTTAGGGAATTCTTTCTGATTCACACATATTCCCCCAAGCATCTCTCACTTCGTCTGAAGTCACTGAATCAGCACTATGCGGATTTAAAGGGCCCTCGCTTCTCAAAGAGGCCTGACAGCTTCGGCTTTCATAGCATGACATTCTTGCCTCGTACTTTGTTTATTTTCTCTTCCTGGACTCTCCTAGCTCTGTCGGTCCGGCTTACACACCTGCAGTGCCCCAGGGGAAGCGCAGACCTCTTAACTTTGAGGAAACGAGGAACACTTAGACGCGAGGGACCTTTCAGAGATCACAGAGAGTGGCGTTACAAAACGCTGTCGCTGCAGTTCCTCCGCTCCACCTAAACGCTGACCAAACCTATCATCTCCAGCCAATTATCAACAAAGACAAATTGGCAGGGATTAAATTTACTGTGCCACACTTAAAATAAGGGAATGATGTTTAGTCTACAATCCCAATGAACGCCTTAGTGTTTTTGCTCTCTGCGTATCAAATGAGCTTGATGGTTATACGGGATTAATTGTTGTTTTTGGAATAACAGTATCTGTGTGTGTGTGCGTGTGCAGGGTAAGTTTGCATGCAAGTTATTTTTTTTTTTTTTGCATACGCATGTGTGATCTGCAGCACCTGGGACATAAGGCACACCAGGAACGGTCCCTTTCCCAGAGTGCCGCGCAGCAGTGCCCGCCTAGCTTTGGCACCTCAGCTGTCAGCCCGTTCTGCTGATGAGGAGAAGGTGTGGGGCGATGAAGCCGATAATGAAGGTACCATCTTGTTGTCACGACAGATTGTTTGCTCTGGGCTTTCCGAGGTGCCGGCAAGCTCCACCAAACTCCACGCCCCCTCTGCCTCGGGGCTTGGCACCTCTGCCGGGGAGAGGAAGGTATTTTTACCCGGCGTGCAACTTTCCGCGCTCCTTGCCCAGAGCAGCCATGTTAACTCTGAATGATAATATTTTGCCTAATGACTTTGTATTTTGTAGATGTGCACATCTCTCTCTGTGTTAATAAGGATGGCTCTAAATTAAACTTGTTTCTTTTTTTCCCCGTCACCGATTTGGATTTACTCTGAAATGGTTTGGTGTGGGGTTGTTCGCTCTCTCTGAGGAGCTTTAGAGCTGAAGCCTCTGAATGGCGGTATCTGAGTGAGCCAAGACTTCAAAAGGGGGCTTTGTGAAATCTGTCAAGGATTTGCCTCTAATGAGAGTTTGCCCACTTGATGAGGGACGCCCACTTCCTCTGCGCTAAATGCCATATTCATTACCTGCTTGTCTCTGATATTGTGCTCTTTGTCTCTGACTTGTTGTATTCTTTATAATCTGCCACTCCAGATCAAAGTGATCTGATCTTTATGCTCCCTAAACACATAAGGATCCTTACGGACGGCTAGAAACAGAGGTTAGACTAACTAACTAACCTACTAACTATAAAATTTAAAAATAACTAAAACTAACTAAATAGTGATATGACAAAAAATAAATAAAACAGAGATTATTGCAGTATGTTTTTAATCAAATAAAATAATTCCATGTTTAACTCAGTGTTATTTCCTGTTTCTTAGGAATTATTTGTGAAATTTATTAGCAATTTCTGAGTGAAAATGTCCTACACCGTATTTTAGCATGATTAAATACATAGTAAGCTAGTGTTTATTATTAATTAAAACATAAAGACTTTGATCGGCTTAATAGAGCAAAACCAACTTAACTAACTTATTCATTTATTATATATTTAACTAACTAGTGATCTGATCTTAGGTAAACACATATGCATATATGCACCCTGGTAGAAGTCTATGGAAGAATGTCTATGCTTGATAAACACATAAGCAACCTCACAACAGTGTAGAAACAGGAAAAAAATAATTAACTCAGGAAATAACTCCCTAACTAGCTAGCTAACTAACTAACTAAATAAACGTGTACTGATGCTTATTAACAGCATAATGGCCCTGACAGAAGGATTAAAACAAGCAAAGCTAACTTAACTAACTAACTAACTATAACTAACTAGTAATCTGATTTTAGATAAACGCATATGGACCCTGACAGAAAGGTAGGAGTAATGTCTATGCTCAATAAACACATAAGCTTACAAAAGTGTAGAAACAGGAAAAAAATCACTAACTCACTCCCTAACTTACAAACTCACTAACTAGACAACAAACGAAATAAATAAATGAGCGTACTGATGCTTATTTCTGATAACAACATAATGGCCCTGACAGAAGGATTAAAGCAGTGCAAAGCTAAACTAACTAACTAATTATCTAACTAGTAATCTGATTTTAGG
Organism: Garra rufa; assembly: GCF_049309525.1. Classification (NCBI taxonomy): domain Eukaryota; kingdom Metazoa; phylum Chordata; class Actinopteri; order Cypriniformes; family Cyprinidae; genus Garra; species Garra rufa. The sequence continues at coordinate 37,667,650 of NC_133376.1, forward strand.
TAAGCACATATGGACCCTGACAGAAAGGTAGAAAAAGTAACGTCTATGCTTGATAAACACATAAGCAACCTGACAAAAGTGTAGAAACAGGGAAAAAAATAATTAACTTGCAAACTAACTTACTAACTCTAACTAGCTTACTATGTAAATAAATAAATGAGTGCATTGACACTTATTTCTGATAGCAAAATAATGGCCCTGATAGAATTAAAACAGAGCAAAGCTAATGAAAGCAAAAATGAGCTAGCTAACTAACTAACTAAATAAATGAGTGTATTGACACTCATTATTTGTGATGGCAAAATAATGGCCCTGACAGAAGGATTAAAACAGTGCAAAGCCTAGTTAACTAACTAACTAACTAACTAACTAACTATATAATTAACTAGTAATATTTTCTTAAGTTAACACATGGACCTTGGCAGAAAGGTAGAAAGAGTAACATCTATGCTCGATAAACAAATAAGCAACCTCACAAAAGAGTAGAAACAGAAAAAAGGTGATTACATCACTAACTCGCTAACTAACTAACTAACTAACTAACTAAATAAATGACTGTACTGACGCTTATTCCTGTTAACAACATAATGGCACTGACAGAAGGATTAAAACAGAGAAAAGCTAACTTAACTAGCTAACTAACTATATAGATAACTAACTAGTAATCTGGTTAGGTGAACACATATAGACCCTGGCGGAAAGGTAAAAAAGTAATGTCTGTGCTCGATAAACACATAAGCAATCTCACAAAATTGTAGAAAAAAAAAACGAATTAAATTACCAACTTACTAACTAGCTAACTAACAAAAAAATGAGCATACTGAAGCTTATTCCTGATAACAACATGATGGCCCTGACAGAAATATTAAAAAAGAGCAAAGCTAATTTAACTAACTATATATTTAACTAATTAGTAATCTGATCTTAAGTAAACACCTATGGCCCCATAAGCAACCTCACAAAAGTGTAGAAACAGAAAAAGACTCCTTAACCTAATAACTTACTAACTCGCTAACTAACTAACTAAATGCATATATAAATGAGTGTACTGACGCTATTCCTGATAACAACATAATGGTCCTGACAGAAGGATCAAAACAGTGCAAAGCAAATTTAACTAACAATATAATTAACTAACTAGTAATCTGATCTAGGTAAACGCATATGGACTCTGACAGAAAGGTAGAAAGAGTAATGTCTATGCTTGATAAACACATAAGTAACCCCACAACAGTGTAGAAACAGCAAAAAAATCATTAACTCAGTAACTAACATACTAACTCACTAACTAAATAAATGAGTGTACTGACACTTATTCCTGATAACAACATAATGGCACTGACAAAAGGATTAAAACAGAACAAAGCTACCTTAACTAACTAACTAACTAACTAACTAACTAACTAACTAACTAACTAACTAACTAACTATATAATTAACTAACTAGTAGTCTGATCTTAGGTAAACACATATGAACCCTGGCAGAAGGGTAGAAAGAGTAACATCTATGCTCGATAAACACATAAGCAACCTCACAACAGTGTAGAAACAGGAAAAAAATCATTACCTCACAAACTAACTCACTAACTAGCTAGCTAGCTAACTAACTAACTAAATAAATGAGTGTACTAATGCTTATTCCTGACAACAGCATAATGGCCCTGACAGAAGGATTAAAACAAGCAAAACTAACCTAACTAACTAACTAACTATATAATTAACTAACTAGTAATCTGATCTTCGATAAACACATGGACCCTGACAGAAAGGTAGGAGTAGTAACATTTATGCTTGATAAACACAAGCAACCTCACAAAAGTGTAGAAAAAGGAAAAAAATTGATAACATAATGGCCCTGACAGAAGGATTAAAACAGGGCAAAGCTAACTTAAATAACTAACTATACAATTAGCTTCCCCATTCTCTTTGATGGGGAAGTGTGTCCAAACCTTTGATTGGTAGTGTATATTTCATTAGTTATTGTCACTGTTTCATTTGTAATGAATTTAACCAAATAATTAATTAACTAACTAGTGAGATGATATCCATGCTCAAAAAAACAAAAACAAATAAAGACCATCACGAAAGTGTAGAAACAGGAAATTAACTAACTAACTAGCTATCTACCTAGCTAGCTAGCTAACTAACTAGCTAGCGAACTAATTAACTAACTAACTAGCTAGCTAACTAACTAGCTAACTAACTAAATGCATAAGTCTACTGATGTTTATTTGTGATTAAAAACATAATGGCCCTGACAGAAAGATGACCTAACTAACTAACTAACTAACTAACTAACTATGTGATGAACTAACTAGTCTAATCTTAGGTAAACATATATGGACCCTGGCAGAAAGGTAGAAAGAGAGAAGACATATATAGTCAGTGACAAAGGGATTAAAACAGCATAAATCCAAATAATTAAATAAATAACTAGTAAGATGATATTTATGCTCTATAAACACAAAAGGACCCTTTTAAAAAAATGTTGAAATAGGGTAAAAAAAAACTAACTATACTGTATAATGGCCCTGGCAGAAAGATCAAAATAGAGCAAAGCTAACTTGTGCACTAACTAGTGATCTCATTGTAAACGCATAGGGACATCGGCAGAAGGGTAGAAACAGGAAAAAAATAGCTAGCCAATTAAATAACTAACCACCTAACTAACTGACTAATGATCTGACTTTATGATCGATAAACACGTGGGCACCCAGAGAGAAGGGCAGGAAGAGCTAATCAAGTAAATAAATAGATCCTAATAAGTTTTAGGGCATTAATCCCACTAATGAAATGAATCATTTGAATGAAAGCATATGTAGAAGCATCTGCTTTCTTTGACTCTTAACTTGCTGAAAAGTCCAAACTATCTCCAGAGTCTCTCTTGCAGCACACCAAACAGTGTTTTCAAATGGAAGGGCCATCTGTCCTCCGCTCTTCCCTTGCGAGGGCTTTTCTTGGCACGCAGGGACGCTCTACCTCCACCGCCGACACTCTGAAATAACTCTCTCCAGACAACTCCCAAAAGTGGTGGGATATGGACTGTGATTGGACGTTGTGTGTGTGTGAATCCGCTGAAAGTATTTGGAGAAGCATAGATCTCACACTAAATGTCACACAAAGTGAACTGCCAACATATGACTTGAAGTAAATATTTTCGCAGGCATAAATTCATGTGACCAATTAACTCCCAATCTGTTTCAGCTTTTGATGCAAAAACGTAAGAATATCTCCTTAAATATCTTCATTTCCTGAACCCTTTATGTCTGTTCCACCTGTCACAAAAGTGAGTCATCAAAGCCCTGGGGCTTTCAGAGGAAGACAGGCTTATGTAGAGACAACTAAAGGAAAGCTTTAATCTGTCGTCTTTTCAGCTCCTGAATGCTTGAGAGCTAAAGAGGCCCGTGGCAATAGGATGCATGAATGAGATCGCTTTGGACGGTCAAAAACGGACCCGTTTCTCGGGGTAATTAGACGTTTTTAAAATTAGGGGAAAAAATTAAAATAAAAAAGTAATGAGCTATTAGCAGTCAGCCATGATTAATTTATTCAGTGAGCAATAGTGTCCAATAACAGACAGATTAAGTGAGTAGTATTTTTCTGGTCATGTGATCTAAGAACAAGAGTGTTATTTTAGAGTTATTTATATAGTAAAAGAGTATTTATTAATATTTGACTAGATTAATAAATACTCGATTTTTAAAAAAAAATTAACTAGCTTTTTAATTAATTAGAACTAGATTTTTTTTTAAGTTTCAGTAAATTTAATTTAACAGGCTTTTGTCTTTTCTTTTAGTTTTTTTTTTATATATATATTTTAGTACTCCAACTTACTTTTTCAAGATCTGTTTTATTTATTTCAACCTTAAATCAATTCCAGAAATTATTTTTAGCAGTTTTAGTGTAAATTAACAATAACAACACTATTTTAGTAATATTTTTGCATTTCACCTTACTCCATTTCAGTTAGTTTCTCAGGCAACTTTTCTAATTTTTATTTGTTTTATTTTTTAATCTAAGACTTTTATTTTAACCTTATTTCAATTTCTGAAATTATTTTTAGCAGTTTACTGTTAATTTCCACAAACAACACTATTTTAGTACTTCAGCTTACTTTATTTCAATTATTTCAGAAATTTCTAAATACTGTTTTGTTTTAATTTTTTGATCTAATATCTATATATATATATATATTTTAGCAGTTGTAGTGTTGATAAACAATAACAATGCTATTTTAGTAATATTTTTGTACTTTATCCTATTTTATTTCAGTTAGTTGCCCAGGCAACATTTCTAATTTTTGTTTAAGTTTTATTTTTTAAATTAATTTACATTTTTTTCTAAGATCTATATTTTTGATATTTATTTCAATTCCTGAATTTATTTATAACAGTTTATACTGTTAATTAACAATAACAGCGCTATTTTAGTAATATTTTAGTACTTCAGCTTATTTTATTTCAGTTTGTATTTTGTAAATATTGTTGATGTTTTCATTTTTTAATCTAAAAACTATATTTTATTTTATTTAAACCTTATTTCAGCTCCTGAAATTATTTTGAACAGTTTCAGTGTTAATTAACAATATCAAAACTATATCAGTAATATTTTAGTGCTTTAACTTCATTTCAGTTAGTTGCTCAGGCAACATTTCTATTTTTTTTTAAATCTAAGATTTATGTTTTATTATTTAATTTGTTTTCAAACTTGTCAATTCCAGTGGCAGTTTTAGTGTTAATTAACACTAAATACACTAATTTAGTAATATTTATTGTATATTTATATTTTATTTCATCCTTATTTTATTTCCTGAAATCATTTTTTTAGCAGTTTTAGTGTTAATTAACAGTAACAACACTATTTTTTTAGCAATGTTTTAGTGTTTCAGCTTACTTTATTCCATTTAGTTGTCCAGGCAACATTTCAAATTTCTTTTTTACATTTTTTTTTAATGTAATATCTATATTTTATTTTGTTTCAACCCTATTTTATTTCCTGATATTTTTTTTTTTAAGTTTTAGTGTTAATTAACAATAACAACACTATTTTAGTAATATTGTAGTAGTTCAGCTTACTTTTTTTTTTTTTACTTTATTTAGAAATATTGTTTAAATGTTTCTTGTTTTTTATCTAATACCTATATATTTTTAATATCAACCTTATTTAAATTTACTATCATGAGGTGACCAGGGTTATTATAGTTAACTAAAACTAAAACTGAAACTATGAAAACCATAAAAAGCATTTTCATTACTTGAAATAAAAAAAAATATATAAAATTTCAGCTAGTTGCCAGGGTAACATTTCTTATATATATATATATATATATATATATATATATAAAAAAATACTGTATAGACATATAGATAAAAACAAAAACTAAAATGACTAAAAAATAAAAACATCTCAAAAAATGAGGCTAAATGTAAAATGAAAATGGAAAATCTAAAAATTAAAAAAAGAATTCAAAATTTTAATAAAAACAGGTGGTATTTCTATGATAACACTGGATGTGATCCAGTCCATATTAAATTAAGTTTTTATTAAGCTACAAAGACCGAATTGTTAACGTTGAATTGATAAAGTACCACGTATTTATGTAATAAAACCAGGATGAATGATATATCTGATTAACAGTACATATTAAAGGGATAGTTCCCCCAAAAGTGACATTTCTGTCATTTACTCGCCCTCAAATTGTTCCAAACCTGTATGCTTTTTTTTCTTCTGCTAAACACAAAATAAGATATTTTAAAGAATGTGAGTTACCAAACAGCTGCTTAAAACCATTAACTTCTATAGTATTGAAAAAAATTGTACATAAAGGTACATAAAGGTAAGGAAATAATAACAAAATTTTATTTTAGGGTGAACCGTCCCTTTAAATGCACCTTAACTAGTCTTTCAGGGCATGTTTTCATATCACACCCCATGCCATGAAAGCGATGACCAGATGAAAGGCCACGCAAATGCTGGAATGCCTACTCGCCGCAGAGCCGAAGGCTAGGAAGCGATCGTGTGCGCTGCCCTAATCACCGCCGATAATACAGGGAGCTCCGGTCCTGCCGCTCGTAATGAGGGACTTGTTTTGGGAACCTGGGATGACGGTGGCTCCTGCAGGTGTCTATTGTGTGGGCTCTCCAGGAGAGGTTCAGGAGTGGGAGGAGTGGCGGCTAGTTTGAAAACGAGCACTAGAAAAGGGCCAGGCATGGATTAGCTTGTTCCCAGCAGTATGGGGCTATTCTGGAGGTAACGTCATTAGATGGCATTAAAGCGATTCACTTTTTTCCCCTTTATGCCGGAGTCTTTCCACAGTAAGGGGAGGATTAGAGTAAAAGCAGCTTTAATTGACAAACCACAGTCATTATTGATTCGCCTTTACCCTCGTAAATGTTTAGCTTCAGATCGAGGAGAGAAAACAAAGTGAGCCGGAGTTTCTCAACTTGTGTTTAGGCAAACACGGTTGATTGTGTTTAGCGCATTTGCAGAAACGCCAGGTTGTTTCATATAATGGCTCCTACTTCAAACTTTATTACCTGGCTGAAAAATTACGCTTGGCCAATTACAGCCATTAGAAGTGAACTATTTTGCTCAAGTGAGGCAACTTTACCGTCGGCGTAGCGGGAACAAGCAGCGCTGCACTAATGTAGCCCTTCATCTCTCTAGAGCCGCGCTGTAATTAAAGCATGATTAAGAGGCCGGGGCTGATGAATGTGTTTCTAAGTGCCCCATGCTGTGCTGCTGTTGGGCCCAGCATGGCGATTTTAATTGATTCGGGCTAATCAGTGAGCAGAATTAAAACAGTCACAGTTGTTTGGAAGAACAAGAGAGCAGGTCTGGGCACCAGGATGAGTGAAACCAGCAGAAGGCCTGATCCGCGCTGGAACGGCTTTGAGCCCTGCATAAATTACGGCGGGGAGGCGCACCATCGCGCCTGGCAGTTTGGTGAGACAAATGCGAGCTGCTATTGTTTATTATCTTCGGAAAGCCTCGTTTTTGTGTCTACGCTTTAGTGCAATTATTCGACTGAAGAGTTGGAAATACAATTGTGCGCGTGATTGCGGCGGGTGATTTGATTTATTAGCTTGATTGCTCTGCCGACGCGTAGAAAACGTCCTACGGAGTCAGTTTGAAGATTTCTAATGATTGCGGGGTTGCGTAATGTCAAGCCGAAGGAGTCTATAAGCTCAAAGCTGACAAGCTGAGTAGTCTTTAGTTGGTTTAACCCCCCTGTTGTGGCTGTAGTGTTGGCAGGGGGCCCTGCTGCTCAAGAAGAGGAAGTCCTGATGATGTCCGTGACAGCAGCCCTCAGGGCCTGGACTGAAGCCAGAGAGTCCATAATGACAAGCACTCAGATGGACCAATGACTTCACAGTACTTAAATTACAACCCTAAATCACTGAAGGGGTCAACTGTGGCGGGGAAATGCTGTAGAAGGTAGATAAAGTTAATGCGGGTTGATATGATCTTCTGTAAGCTAACATGATTAAAACAGGTGAGATTTACGTGAAAGTGTTGAAGGGATAGTTCACCCCAAAATAACTAATTACTCACCCTCATGTCGTTCCAAACCTATATGACTCGTTTTCTTCCGCACTGTAAAAAAGCAAGTACATACTTTAAAGTTCACGAAAACCTTTTGAGTCACAAATATTCCTATCCAGCAAAAAAAAAAAAATCTATTTTCACCAAAAAAGTTATGCAAATATATTTATTCTAAAGTATATGTTTTTTTAAATATGTTTTTAAAAGCATTGAAAGCACCTATATATATTAATCCAAGAAAATACATTCACGTCACATTAAAAAAAAAAAAAAAAAAAAAAAAAAGTTATATATATATATATATATATATTTGTTTGTTGTGTGTAATGCGTGTGCACATGTAATGTTTGAATAAAATTTTGCAAATACCTAACAATGTTCCAAAAAATGACAGTATTACAATATATTTAAAAAAAAAAAAATGTTATTAAATAATATAGGATACTGTTAGACATTTTGAAATATATTTTGGTATGTTGTTGAAACAGAATACATTGTCTAAGTCAAAAATATATTTCAATGCACTTCATTGTTTACAACGTACAGTTGAAGTCAAAGGTTTACATGCACCTTGCAGAATCTGCAAAATGTTAATTATTTCACCAAAATAAAAGGAATCCTACAAAATGAGTGTTATTTTTTATTTAGTACTGACCTGAATAAGATATTTCACATAAAAGACGTTTACATATAAGAGAAAATAATAGTTTGATAGTATGAATTTTTTTAAAATGACCCCGTTCAAAAGTTTACATACACTTGATTCTTAATACTGTGTTGTTACCTGAATGATCCACAGCTGTGTTTTTTTTTTAAGTGATAGTTGTTCATGAGTCCCTTGTTTGTCTTGAACAGTTAAACTGCCTGCTGTTCTTTAGAAAAATCCTTCAGGTCCCACACATTCTTTGGTTTTTCAGCATTTCTGTGTATTTGAACCCTTTCCAACAATGACTGTATGATTTTGAGATTCAAAATAACACTGAGGACAACTGAGGGACTCATATGCAACTATTACAGAAGGTTTTTTTGTGTGTTCCACAGAAGAATGAATATCAGGTTTGGAGCGACATGCTGAGCTCTCCCTTTAAATGGTAAGCATACAACATTTCCCCTATTAGTGAATTAACTCTATTTGTGTCTAGAGACCAGCTTGGTTATAGTTCCCCAACAATCATGATGTACAGTAAAGACAGATGTTTTGGCTGTGAACATGTCGTCCTCAATAGATGATGGCGATCTAATGAGAGAAGCCAAGCTGGCTGTACAGATGGCCGTCCTAAGGTGGCTACAACATCCAGTAAAAAGATGTCATAAGATCTGCCTCAGGCCCCTATTAGAAGAATCTTACAATTAAACCCTGTTTAGAAACTCACTGGTACATACGAACAAGCGGTTTGGCAGTTAAACACTAATAAATGATGCTAAAATACTGCAAATTAGTATGTTTAGATTATCTAATGATAATTCAAATGATGCCTATTGCACAAAAATGAATTCAGATGTCTCAGAAGACCAATCGTTTTTTTTAGTGGAGCTCTAAATTAACAACCAAATCTAATCCTCACTGAGCTAAAAATAATCTGTGATGTAGTGATGTAGTGCAACAAGATATTACACGAGAACAATTTCAGGTTGGGACTTGATGTTATCCATCGGAATTAAAATTTACCTTGAAAACCAGGGCAAACCAGAATTTTGTTGAAACAATGGCTATTAAGGAGCTGATTTTAGGTTAAATCTCTCAAGTATAAACTGGTATTTTAATGTGATATTATGCGACTGGTTTAGTTGATCATAGATAGATAGATGCTTTTCACCACATTAAAATCATACATATCTTTCCACTTATAGTCTCTAATGGCCTGTTCAACAATGCAGAAAAGCTAACATGCCAAGAATCTTTTGACAAAGGTTTATTAGTTTCAATGACATTTATTTCTTCATTGTAATTCAGTTTCTATTTGATTTTACACTACAACTTTGATGTTCAACATACTGTATTGTTTCAGAAATGCAAACAATTAAATACTGAACTTTATATCATTTGGTTGGTTTTATGCTGGTTATGTTAGCTTTAAAAGAAATATGACTTTGTAAATAGAAATTTAACTATAAAATTGTTTTTTAAAAGGTGTAAATTATCTTTAAGATTTCACATTTGAATCAGATTCAGTTCGATGGTTAGTTTCTTATACTATACCACTGACTCAGATCAACTTACCCCTGACCTGGGGCAAACTGAGCTACGGGAACACTTTTTATTTTTTATTTTTTATTTTTTTTTTACTGCAAATAAAGTTTAATTGCAATTTTTAAATCAGTAAGTCTCAAGTTATATGTCAGTAAATTTGTTAATAGATTTGAACTACTTAGATTTAAAATGCATTTATTTTATGCTATTACTTTTTTACTAGGGTATTTACAAGGATTTTTTTTTTATTTGTGCCCAATAAGGCATAGAAAATGTAAGGTCAGTGACATCAGTGAAAAAGAAAGTTTATTTCCTGGCAAGTAATTATATTTTGATTGTATTTAAAAAATTGATATTAACATTTCAAGTTTGAATTTTATTTTATTTGTGAAAAAATTTATTAAATATTACAAAAAATAATTGATGATAACATCTCAAGTTTGAAATTTATTTATTTATTCATTGTTTTATTTTATTATATATTTTTTAAATATTTTTATTATTATTATTTATTATTAAGTAGTGCAGGTATATTTGTAGCAATAGCCAAAAACACATTGTATAGGTCAAAATTATAGATTTTTCTTTTATGCCAAAAATCATTAGGATATTAAGTAAAAATCATTTTCCATGAAGATATTTTGTAAATTTTCTACTGTAAATATATCAAAACATAATTTCTGATTAGTAATGAGCATTGCTAAGAATTTAATTTAGACAACTTTAAAAGTGATTTTCTCAATATTTCGATATTTGCACTCTCAGATTACAGATTTTTAAATGGTTGCTAAATATTATCCTAACAAACCATGCATCAATGGAAAGCTTATTTATCCAGATTTTCAAATTGTTGTATCTCGGACAAATATTGTCCTATCCTAACAATTTTTTTATTCAGCTTTCAGACGATGTATAGATCTCAGTTTTAAAAAATTGACCCTTATGACTGGTTTTGTGTTTCAGAGTCACATTTAACATTTAATTATTGCAGTTTGCGTTACCTATTTAAAAAACTACTCTTGTAAATTAAAAAGTAATGCATTACATTACTAGTTACTTGAAAAAGTAATCTTATTACGTAACCCGCATTACTTGTAATGCGTTACGCCCAACGTTGATTATTATACATTTTTATTTACATGCACTTATCAATGGAAAGCTTAATTATTCAGGACTTTCAGATGATGTATACATCTCAATGTCAAATAAATGACCATTATGACTGGTTTTGTGGTCCAGAGTCACATTTAACATTTAATTATTGCAGTTTGCATTACCTATTTAAAAAACGAACTCAGATATTTTCTTGTAAATTAAAAAAGTAATGCGTTACTTTACTAGTTACTTGAAAAAGTAAACTTATTACATAACTCGCATTACTTATAATGCATTACACCCAACACAATTATTATACATTTTTATTTACATGCACTTATCAATGGAAAGCTTATTTATTCAGGACTTTCAGATGATGTATAAATCTCAATGTGAAATAAATGACCATCATGACTGGTGTTGTGGTCCAGGGTCACATTCAACATTTAATTATTACAGTTTGCGTTACCTACTTGAAAAGCTAACTCTGATATTTTCTTGTAAATTTAAAAAGTAATGCGTAAAACTGCCACAATTATAAATAAGTTACTTGTGTCTGTGTAAACTTTCCAGTAGGAGAACAAATGCCAGTGTTATCCTCCGTGGAGAAAACATGGAAATAATGATATGCTTTCTTCTTCACATTTTTATGAAAATGGATACAGTACTGTATTTTCTGGATTATAAATTGCGTTTTTTATCATGTATAAGGCGATTTATAAGCAATCAAGCTCAAGCGCAAATAGTGCACATTAGGATTGGTGACGAATGAGAAAGGCTGGGCGTTTATAATATAATGTTTACAGTGAATTTGTGTCTGTTTGCGACTTGTACAATAACGCAACTTATCTGTGTCGTAAAGTGCTCATAAAAAAATTAAATGGTACAAGAATTGAACTGCCATGTATGTACAAGTGTACATAGGCTTCAGTACTGTAGTAAGAGAGTGTCAATTTAGAATTGAAACTAAAATAAAAAGCTTAGTTTGTCATAAACTAATTTTGTGGCCCCTTGATGTGGAAAACTTGATGTGGCCCTCGAGTCAAAAACCATGCCCACCCCTGGATTATACATTTGTATGTACATGCACTTTTGTGTGAAGTGTGTATAAGACAAAGAACAAGTAGGAAAAAATGCTCTAATTTGATTCTAATGACTTTAATAATGAACCAGACATAGGCTAAATCACAATGCCAGTCGTCAATCTTGCTGCAAAAAAAGTATTTATGCTAACCCACCCCCTTTACAAACACACACACTCACACCTGTACTTACACACACTCACACACACACACACACACACACACACACACACACACACACACACACACACACACACACACACTCCTCACCTCCCCAGTAGGTCTGTGCACTGTAACAGGCACACCTGGAGACGCTCGAGTGCTCCTTGTGTGAAGCCTGCATTATGCTAATTGTGACCCACGGGCACTGTGTGAAGGCTTGGTATAATTATCCGTGTAATTGTCTCGTATTTTGTAAAGTGCCAAATCGTTTAATTCAGGATTAACATTTCTTCACCTCCAACGGCCAAAGGCTTTACTTTGACTCAGCCCCTCACCTCCCTCCCCACCCATTGGAAATTTAACAAAATTCATGCTTTCATTTTCACTCTACTTCTCTTACTCTTTAGCGTGCACGAACTGAGTTTGTTGTTCCTTGCGTTCTGCGAGCAGAGGATTTGACGTGCACTCTGGGAAAGGGAGATGACAGAACGGCTTTCATTTAAGGCAGCATCAGTTTTCACATGCTTGATGCCTTAATCCTTCAACCGTTTTCCCGTGTGGCTGTTTGGGGTGAGTTTTCGCTCGCAGCCACTGTTTCCAGCGAAGCCAGAGAAGCGACCACAAATTGAAGCGTCATTAGTCTCTGTAACTCACTGCCGTTGTGGTTTGTTACCAGAGCCGAACGACATTGAAAACGGCTCTGACACTAAATGCCGTTTTAGCAGCTTGTCAACTTTTTGTGCAGAACCTCTGCATGTTGAATCGGCAAGATTCATTGTGAGTTCTGGAAGTGTTTCATGTCGTTTTCCACTTCCTGTCTGTTTCTGTGTTGCTGACAGGTGTGGCTTAAGCTTTTTATATAAAAGGTTTGGTGTGTGGCCAAAGCTCTTTGTCTCTTGATAATTTGCAGTGTCTATCTGTTGTGACATATACCAGTTTTATTTAAATTGCACGGCTTCAACTCAGTTCTTTGAGTGAGCGACGTGGCATTCCATTAATTTCTCATCAATGTCCCTTCAGGCACATACTGAATGATTCTTTCATGTCTAATTATACAGTTAACAATTATAATCTATAAACTCGAATGTCTGGGCTCTGCCCATCACCTGTCTGAAGATAATAGACAAGCTCAGGTTCAGCTGTGTAAAAATAGGTCTAAAAACTCAAATGACGTTGTTTTGTTGATTTTTAAAGTTGGCTTGAAATAATTCACCCTATATGTTTTCTAAATGCATCTTATTATGAATGATTCATCTTTGCATTTTAAAAATTCTCTGCTGATAAATACCGGACTTATCCAATTAATAGAATTTAACAGCAGAATTTTATTTAGTATTAGTCATAGTCTTTTGACTAAAACTGAATTTTACAGTAGACTTAGGGGCCGTTCACATGTCGCGCCTAAAAACGCGTGGAAAACGCTAGGCGCGCCGCTTTCTTCCTTATCAACAAAGCGCTCGGGCGCTTGCGCTCCGGAAGCGTCTGCCGTTTCTAAGCAACCATCAGCTGCGCTCTAGCTCCAAGCCTATGCGTCTCCATGCATTGTTTCTTCTATTAGCGTCAAAATAATGGGGGCTTGACAAATCATAAAGTTCAGGAAATCCCTGGACCACAATGATGAGCTGCTCCTCCATGTTTCTGCTGAGGTTTCAATGTAACGGAAAAACGTGAGGAAGCTGATTGGTTAGTTCATGTCACATGACCTGCGGTGCGCTTGCGACATTCTGATAAGTTGAGATGTTATTATCTCGATGCGGCGCGGACGCGCCTGGAAAAAACGAGCGCGTCGCGACCACTTGAGCGCGCAAAAGACGCTACATGTGAACGGCCCCTTAGTCGTCTAAAATTAAATAGATTTAGTTACAGTGCAATGCATTTAAGCATTTCTCTAAAATTTCCAAACTCATTATAAAAGTTTTTATATATGATGATAGACACAAATTTAACTGTTGTGACACACAGCATGCCTTTATATTAAATTTAAATGAAAACAAGAAACAAGAACATGGTCTTTTCAATGAAATACCAGTGGTTATATATGCTATTTGTGCATTCTTTATAGCAACTTGTTTACCACATTCTTCATTCTTTCAAACACACATTTTTATTCAAATAAATAACGATAGATTACTCTTTATAAAGGCTACTAAAGTGATTCGGCCAAGAGCAGTGAGTGATTTTCTGATTGTTTTTGTTGCTTGATTAACATCAGTTACTTGGACAATAGCAACTAAATTAGGCTGCTGTCCCTTTAAAACCGATACAAAACTGATACACCAATATTCTCCTAACTGTTTACGTTCACCTAAGACTTAACCGAGTGTGTTTACGTGAATACTTGTCAAAAGTAGCCAAGAGTTCTCTTTTGCGTCGTCAAATTTATCCATATGTCTGCTTTTCTCTTACTCCCAGATGTTGACATTTTTGAGCATTTTATGAGCAAATGTACTAGCTTATGTCTCCCGGGATAGAACGATATGCTATGATACAGTTCATCTAACCACTCAGCAGATGCGTTCTGAATAAATCTTGTCCTAAATCTTTCCTCCCGAAGATGTCAATAGATTTTCTTCATAGTTTTTGTCATTCAGAACTAGTTTTATATTGTTATCCTCTTGTTTTCGTTGGTAGAAAAAAATGTTGTTGACGCAAGTTATTTGTCAACGGAATTAACTTACAATTGACTCCAAAATTGCATTTAGTTTTGTCTCCATCCAATCAACAACTGATGGCTAGAACCAATAAAACCCGTTTTATATTAACAGACTAATATAAATAAGACATTTAGAAAAAGAAATGTAATTCCGCTGCCAATTAGATAATTTCAATAATAACACACATAAAACAATCTTTTATTGACTTTTCAGTCTTTTTAGTGGCGGCATAAATGCAGTTTGACAAATGCTAAGTTCTGTCCTGAAACTCTACATGGCATAGGCTAATGAAAATAACATTTTCCTGATAATTTACTCACCCCCATGTCATCCAGCATGTTCATGTAATTTTTTTAAATTACGCTTAAGAAATTAATTTCATTTCAGAATTTTTCTCCATATAGTGGACTTTAATGGTGGCTAACGAGTTGAAGATCCAAATTGCAGTTTCGATGCAGCTTCAAAGGGCTTTACATGATCCCAGCCAAGGAATAGGGGTCTTATCTAGTGAAACGGTTAGTCAGTTTCTTAAAACAATAACAATTTATATGCTTTTTAACCACAAATGCTTATCTTGCACTATTCTAACCTCATGCATTACGTTATCACATTGGAAAGTTCACGCATGACGTAGGCGGAAGTACCAACCCAGTGTTTACAAAGCGAACGTGCAAAGAAAGTCAAACGGCCTTTACAAAAAAAAGGTAAAACAACAATGTCAGACTATTTTGAAGTTGGAGGAGAAAATGAGATTTTTTTATGAGAGTTTTTTTTTAACCTACCCTATAGGGGTGTGCGATATGACGATTTTTGATCGTGGACGATTAAAATGTCTCCACGATCTGCTTTTGAATAAATATCGTAGTATCGTGCTACAGTGTGTCTCCGTCTTAATATACTGTACATTCACTCACGGGACACTGCACTTAATCATATTCGCGATCACAAAAGTACATTATTTGAATGTGCTTCAAAGTCTTGCCGGTAAAATAACGCCATTTGGTCCGCGCGCTGTTCTGGCATGCGTTTCATGAGCGCGTAAACCTGAAGCACGTGCGCTAAAAGCCTGTCAGACAGCACCTGATTACTAAACTGAGCTATCTTTGGCGTTTAATTTGCTTATACTGTCAAAAACACGCAAGGATTACATATAAACACAGTCGGTTGTCTAAAGTGAAAGTAAACAGTTAAGAGAAAAACGGATGCGTGCCTGTATAGATGCGTGCAGCTCTGCGACAGAGCTAAACATGCTGTCGATTGTCATTAAAGGGACAGTACACCCAAAAATGTTGTCACTCACATGTCCTAAATCTCTATTAATTTTTTTCTTGTGCTTAACACAAAAGAAGATATTTTGAAGAATGTGGGTAACAGTAGCTGGTCCCCACTGACTTAAAATAAATAAATAAAATATATGGAAGTAACTGGGGACCCAGCAACTGTTTGGTTACCCACATTATTAAAAATAAGTTTTATGTTCAGCATGTTTTATGCTTAAAAAAAATGCGAGAGTGAGTAAATGATGACAGAATTGTCATTTTTGGGTGATGATACACTAATAAAACAAAACACAAAGGAAAATCGCTCACTGCTCTTGACTGAAGAACTTCAATACAGTTGCTTTAAATGTTGCTTCTATGTATAATTTATGTATATAATGTATATAGTGTTTTATTTTTATATTTGTTAATTAAATTTCTTGAATGCTACTGATAAATACATGGACTGTACCTGAAAATTAAAGCACTGTTTGTTTTATTTGTATAGTATGTGTATTTGTAACATGTAGCTTATCTTTGTTCTTATTTTTTAAAAACAAAGAAAATAATGACAGATTTTTTTGTCTTCGCCCACTTTGGCTTAAATATCTGCCATTATTTTTATTTTATATTTTGTTACCTTGTAAGGTTTTGGTTTTAAAATAGAAAAATTTATTTGGCTGTACTACTCAGACAACTTAGAGTAAAACCAACATGACAAAGAATCGTGATAAAAATCGTGAATCGTGATATTTCTTGAAAAAATCGTGATATGATATTTTTACCAAATCGCCCACCCCTACTACCCTACGTTTTTGACATTTCAAACGTAAATACGTAATGCATGAAGACATCACATAGCTAGTGCAATACAAGCATTTGTGGTTTAAAAGTATATACATTTAAATTCTTTTAAGAAAGTAATTGTTTTGATAGACAAGACCCTTATTCCTTGGCTGGGATTGTAGAGCCCTTTTAAGATGGATTGAAACTGCATTTTGGACCATTGAAGTCCAATATGTGAGGAAAAATCCTGAAATGTTTTCTTCAAAAAACTTAATTTCTTTGAGACTGAAGAAAGAAAGACATGAACATCTCGGATGACATGGGGCTAAGTAAATTATCAGGAATTTTTATTCTATTCTATTTTACTTCTCCTGTAACACAAACTGATGGTATTCACAGTGTTAAACTACTTGGCACAAGCTGATTGGTTCATGTTGCATACGCAGCCAATGAGCTTGCTGCTTTACATTTAAATGGCTGGTTAGCATTCACCAGAGCATTTCGCAACACGTTTTCAGAGTTTCTCCACCTCCCCAGCTCCACCTGTATAGTTCTGCTATGGGTTATTATACAAACTTGGATATATTTTAGAATAGTCAATGTGCAGCTTGTATAGCAGTATAGTATAGATTTACTGTCCTCTGACAATAACTCAACACACAGCTATTATTGTCAAAATAGCTGGCAACAAAAGTGAGTACACCCTAAGTGATAAGAGCAGTATGTTGTTTAACCATGCAAAGCTACAGGTCGTATTCATCATGTTAACATTTTTTGTCTGCTTGACAGGACCATACAAAGTTGTGTATCTTGTATTAGGGCAGTTAGAATTTGGTGCTTTAAGTACAATTCTCTCATACTGGCCACTGGATGTTCAACATGGCATCTCATGGCAAAGAACTCTCTGAGGATTTGAGAATTACAGTTGTTGCTCTCCACAAAGATGGCCAAGGCTATTCGAGGTTCAGTAACACCCTAAAACCGAGTTACACAACAGTGGCCTGGATCATATAGAGGTTTTCCAAGACAGGTTCCATTCAGAATAGGCCTCGCAACGGTCGATCAACAAAGTTCTGTGCATCAGGTGCAGAACCTGGCTTCAAAAAGCAATGCATGAGTGCTGCCAGCATTACTTTAGAGGTTGCAGAAGTACAAGGTCAGCTTGTCAGTGCTCAGACCATACGCCGCACACTGCAACAAGTCTGTTTGCATAGACGTCGTCCCAGAAGGAAGCCTCATCTGAAGCTGGCTCACAAGAAAGCCTGCAAACAGTTTGCTGAAGACAACCTGTCCAAGAGCATGAATTACTGGAACCATGTCCTGTGGTCTGATGAGACTATAAAATAAACTTGTTTGGCTCAGATGGTGTCCAGCATGTGTGGTAATGCCCTGGTGATGAGTACCAAGAAAATTGTGTCTTGCCTACTGTACAGTCAAGCATGGAAGTGGTAGCATCATGGTCTGGGTCTGCATGAGTGCTGCTGTTATTGGGGAGCTGCAGTTCATTGAGGGAAACATGGATTCCATTATTTACTGTACATTCTGAAGCAGAAAATGATGCCTTCCCTCGAGAAACAGCAGTTTTCCAACATGATAATGACCCCAAACACACCACAAAGATGACAACTGCCTTGCTGAGGAACCTGAAGGTGAAGGTGATGGTGTGGCCAAGTATGGGTGTACTCA
The DNA here is from genome assembly GCF_049309525.1 of Garra rufa. Classification (NCBI taxonomy): domain Eukaryota; kingdom Metazoa; phylum Chordata; class Actinopteri; order Cypriniformes; family Cyprinidae; genus Garra; species Garra rufa. Next base: position 37,686,110 of record NC_133376.1, read on the forward strand.
CTTTTTTTGCCAACTATTTTGAAAATAATGGCTGTATGTTTAGTTGTTTTCAGGGGACAGTAAATATATACTGCCATACAAGCTGCACATTGACTACTCTAAAATATATCCAAGTTTCATTTCTATAGTATTGTCCCTTGAGAAGATATACTAAAATTGTTGCTGAAATGTGAGGAGTGTACTAACTTTTGTAAAAATACTGTGTATGACATTTATGCTTAAAATGCACTCACCCTCAGGCCATCCAAGATGTAGATAAGTTTGTTTCTAATTCCATTGAAGTCCACTAACTGGAGAAAATTCCTGAAATGTTTTCCTCAAAAAAAAAAAAAACAATTTCTTTACGACTGAAAAAACTCACCGGGGTGAGTACATAATCTGTACATTTTTGTTCTGGAAGTGAACTACTCCTTTAACAGAGGAATGCATGTGTGTGAATTACAAACCCAAGCAAAAGTGACCCAGTTCTCAGTTCCCAGCCCTATTACTAATGATTTATAATTGCTACCAATTACAAATAGCAGTAGTAACATCACTCTTATGATAAACATCTGCAATTTCAAAATGAGTTATGAAATGCGCCGTCGCAACCCAGAAGACATTTCTGGAACATAATGAATGTGACATGAAAATCACTTGAGCACACAGCGTTTTATTTCAGCTAATCTGACAAATGAGCAGTCTAGAGTGAAATGATTAGGCCTCGAGCAAGACGAGACAGACTGCGGTGTCTCAGGTGACAAAAGTCTGACAGGAACTGAAGCATGTGACATTGAGGAGTTTTTAATTTAAACGTTACTGGGTAAACAGTTTATTCTTTGCTGATGAAGGGCTACGTAATTCAAGTTTGGACTTGAAACACCCTCACTATAAACTGTACATTTATTTGCGTTTGTGTTAAAGTGACTCAGCTGCCCCTGGCGCGGTGAGTTTTCACGTTTCCCAAAATCCAACCGAAGGATTTCGATAACAGTCATTTGTCACCTTGATTTACAGTGAATTACAAGCATTAAGAGATATTTGATCTTGTCTCTCAAACGTCTAAAGTCCTAACATGCTTGCAGGTCATTAGAGAGGAAGCAATGTTGGAGAATTTTCCCATTCATTGAGGGATGATGGCATACAAATTGCTTGACTGAACATGTCAATATTTGAAAGAAAGAAAAGACACCACATAGGTCTGCTGAGCTCTGGTATCTCTAGGATGCTGTTCCAGATTTCCAACACGTCATAAACCTGTTGTACCTTCTGTAAGCTGCGACTGCCAAATCATCCTACAGAAGAAAAATAAATAAATAAGAAAAACCATTCCTCATGCTGCGTAAGAGATGAATCTTGGGTTTATGAAACTCGCTGTATCCATTAGCAGTTATATGACATTCTGCATGTCAATATCTTTTTTTTTTATTTGCTTTGGGATGCGTCCAACATCAAACAAATGCTCTTTGTCAGTGTTTATGACATGGTATGTTTTCGTTTCCTCCTGATAGGTGACTGACAACTAGCATGTTACCATCTGCACAGCGTGTTTCTAAAAACACGCCAGTGACGCAAAAGGCATCCTGCTGCAGTCAAATCAACTGGCATAACAACTTTGTCAGACTTTTAGATGTCAGTAACAGTGGTGCAGATAATACATCTAAATATTAGTGGTTCAAACTCTTGCTAAAGGAGTTTTTGCTTTCTGAAGTGTCACGTTTCCACGCTTTATTTGGGTGGTTAACGATTACCGACTTTCAACTGAACTTTGAAAGAAATATTTTTTTTAACTGCAAATTTCAGTAATGCAGTCTGTGACTAATACAATGATTGCAGACCATGCTGGAGCCAGACTTACTTTAATGTCAAACCACCTCCCAGCGAACACTTTCATTGTATGTTCACATAGTAACTTGTTATTATATTCAGGAGAGACAGGAACTTGTTGCTAGGTGTCAGTCTATTTATTTATTTATTTATTTTTAAAGGTGAAAAGAAAATACAAATTACTAAATACAAATTACTAACACTAGCACAGTGATAATGTGTCTGCCTTTTGTTTGTTTCTTTCTTTATTTGTCGTTCCACTACTCGGTGTTGTGCCTATTACACAACAAGCTTTCTAAAAAAAAAATTACATTAATATGAATTAAAAGAAAAAACTAAATAATAAATATAAATATATAATATAAAAAAATCATAAAATCATACATTAAAAAATATAAAAATTATACTAAAATAAAATTTAAAGAAAATTCTCTATAGGCACACAGCACAAGATCATTCATACTGTTATTTGATTCAATAGTGGGGTAAGTTGTCACATTGGAACTTGACTATTTTCAGCACATTTAAACTGTAAAACAATTCAGATTTTTTTTAAATTATTTAAAGAAAAATAAAGAAAACAAAAGAAAATACAAAATGACTTTTTATTTATTTAATTTTTAAATTTAAGTCATTAAATTAATGTAAAGAACAAAAAAATATTATTTATAAATAATATAAAAAAATAATAAATATGGTTTATAAAATATGGTTTGGCAAATTTTTGTAGATCAGTTTCTCTATAGGCACACACCACATGATCTTTCATACTGTTATTTGATCCAATAGCAGGGTAAGTTGTAAGTTGTTAAACAGACTATTATAGGCTTTTTTTTTCAGCAAATTTTCAGCATAATTCTGAAAAAAATAAAATGTTTTCGAAAATCAATTTTACTTTAAAAAATTATCATTCACACTGTTACTTGATCCAATAGCGATGTAATTTGTCAAATTGGAACTTGGGAACTTGCCAAGTTGTTATTATTAACATTATATAAACTATTTTTATATGTAAAAAAATATGTAAAGAAAATGACAATAAAACCAAACCAAAAATAAAATATGGTTTGACAATTTTTTGGGGGGAATTTGCAATTAAACCGACTATTAATAGACTTTTTCCACAAAATATAAACAGTAAAATAATTCTGAAAAATAAAATAAAAATAAAATTATTTAAAAAAAGAAAAGAAAATACAAATTACTTCATTTAAATTAAATAATGTGACTTTTTTAATTTTTCAAATTAAGTCATTAAATTAATTAAAAGAAAAAACAATATACTATATATAAATAATATAAAAAATAATTAAATCATAAATAAAAATAGTTTATGATATGCTATAATATACTTTATGAAAAATACAGTTTTTAATTTAAGTCATTACAATGAATTAATATAAAAAAATAAATATTATGTAAATATAAATACTGTAAAAATAATAAAATCATAAATAAAAACAAAACAATATGAAAAAAAAAAGAAGTTAAATATGGTTTGGCAAATGTTTGATGATCAGTTTCTTTATAGGCACAAAACATTTTGACTACTTCTTAAAAAAAAAAAAAAAAAAAAAGATCATTCATATTGTTATTTGATCAAATAGCGGGGTAAGTTGTCACAGTGCAACTTGCCATTTAACAGTTTTTCCCCCAGCAAATTTAAAAAGTAAAATAATTCCAAAAAAATTCGGAAGCAAAGAATTTTAAAAAGTCCATTTGTATTATAACAATTAAAACATGACCACATTAGCCCTGGCGTAATTTTTATGAAAACTGCCCTTGTCCTGTTTAAAATCAGCGAAAATCCACTTTCATACTATAGTGAGATTTTCAGCTGAATTAATGTTACTGATCACAAAATCAGGGTGTTCTGTTTTACCTGTTTGAAATGAACACACTTGTAGAATTTGTTTCCATGTGACAACTAGCCCCGGTGTTCCCAACAATAGAGAGTGTGCTAAATATACTTTCTCGTTTAATTCCTAAAGTGAATCTCAGGCACACTGGCCCTGAAGGAGGGGTGGAGGGACGTCAGAGTGGCCTTATCTGATCCAGACCACGTTGAGACGACACCTGTAGAATTTTCAAAGATAAATTGACACCTAAGTAGCCATAAAACAAGATTTATTGTCAAACTGCTGAAATCCTGACAGCTGGAAGCTACTGCGGTGAGGCTAAAAAAAGTTACAAACTGATTGGTGCTGCTCAGTAAAGCACAAAATCAATGCAAAATAGTTTGAAATGACTTGCAGAGTTTCTCAAGTTGGACTCTGAGGCAACAGATCACACAGACCCCATTAGTATTGTGCCCAAGGACTTAAGAACACTGATCCATGCTGTCAAGTGAGGTCTTTCAGTTGCCTACCTGCTGGCCCAGGTTGAAAGCTAGTTTATTTGACACCTAATGTGTTGACAGGTGTCAAGGTAGGGTGCCTCTGCTTTGTAAAGGGGAGATGGGTTGAGGGGAGGAGGGCCGGGTGTCTCCGTTGCCCCTGGGGTCTTCCTGTGGTGGCGTATGTTTCCAGTCAAATCCCTAAAGGTGATGGGGCTTTAAATAGAGGCTTTAACCAGCCCAAACGGCTCCCTGGTGTGCACAATTAGGCCTTTGTACATTTCTGTTTGTTTTCCTGTTTTCATGTTGATTCATTGTTTGTTTTGGTGCTACGTTATGTTCTTACGACGTCGACGTCTTTCAGAGCTTTAGTTCTGATGTCAGAAAGGTGTAATCTTTGAGCTTGGTATTGATTTACAATATTAAATGCTTTTTGTTCATGCAGTGTAAGTCAGTGGGGGCCAAAACAACACTGGAACCCTGTTGACTTTTACTGTGTCAGAACAAAACTGCACTGAAAAATTCTTCAATTCTTAAAATATCTTTTATTATGTTCCAAAATAACAAAAATAATTGTCGGATAATTTTTGAAAGTCAGTTTCTCTATGAGCACACACCAAGAAAAGCAATGGGTTGCAAAATAACGTTGGATTTCTCATTCTCATTGAATTTCTTTGTATGAAAAATAAAATGCTGGGACATTCTTTTAAATGTCTTCTTTTGTGATCCATAGAAAAATAAAATAGGAAATGTGGATTTGGGAATTAACATTCTTCAAAATATTTTCTTTTGTCATCTATAGAATAAAATAAAAAAATAGGAAATGGGGATTTGGGAATTAACATTTAAAAAAATATCATCTATTGTCATCCATTAGGTAAATAAAATAAAAATAAGAAATGGGGATTTGGGATTGAACTTTTTACTAAATATCTTTTTTTGTCATCCATAAAATAAAATAGGAAAATAAAACAAGAAATGTTTTCAAAATACCTTTTTTTTATTTTGTCATCCATAAAAAATTGAAAAAAATAAAATAAATGGGGATTGAACTTTTTCAAAATACCTTCCTTTGTCATCCATAAAAAAATAAAATAAAATAAAATAAAATAAATGGAGATTTGGGAATTAACATTTTACGAAAATCTTCTTTTGTCATCCATAAAATAAAATAATAATAAAAAAAGAAAATAGGTAAATTAAAAAATATATATAAGAAATGGGGATATGGGAATTACAAATTTTCAAAATATTTTCTTTTGTTATTCCTAAAATTAAAAAATAAAATAAAATACGAAATAAGAATTTGGGAATTAACATTTTTCAAAATATCCTCCAAAAAACATATTTTGACATAAAATAAATAAAATAAAAGTCATCCATAAAATTAAATAAAAATAGGAAATTAAGATATAGAAATTAAAATGTTTCTAAATATTTTCTTTTGTCATCCATAAAATAAAAAATAAAATGAAAATGAAAATTTTGGAACAGTTTTCAAAATATCTTTATTTGTCATCAATACAATACAGTACAATACAATAAATTAAATGCGATATGGAAATTAATTTTTTTTTTTACAATATCTTTTAATATGTTGTGAAATAAATAAATTTAATTAAATTAAATTAAAATAGGAAAAGGGAATTAACATTCTTCAAAATATGTTCTTTTGTCATCCATAAAATAAAAAATAAAAATAGGAAATGGGTATTAACATATTTCTAAATAAATAAAATAAAAATAGGAAGTGGAAATTAACATATTTAAAAAAAATTAAATAAAAATATTTATGGAGATTTGAGAAATCACTTTTTTTTTAAATAACTTTTTTTGTCATAAAATAAAAATAAAATAGGAAATGGGCAATTGGTAATTAATATTTATTTATTGGCAAACACAAAAGCAAAACAACATTGAACTCTCCATCAAGACATTCTTCAAAATATTTTCTTTTGTGATCCTAAACCAATCAATCAATCAAGTCAGTTTCTCTATTGACACGACAACATTGTCAAAACAACACCTCATAGACTTTCACTGTACAGAACAAAATACGCAGAGACATTCTTTAAAGCATCTTTTTATATACAGTATAACATACAGGTTTGGAATGACACGATATCAGGGGTTTCATTTTCGGCCATTTGGTGAACTAACTAGCAAAAATGATGCACAAATATCATTCTTTCTCACGTATAAGGCTTTATGACTCTGAATGACTCAGCTAAAGTGCTAACAGGTTGATGGATGATGGCAGGAAACGTTTGCTCAGAGGACTGACTTTGAAATGCAGCCTCGCAGATGATTGACTCAAATTTGTTTCTTCCTCCAAATATGATATAAATTGACATGGCACATACCGCCAACACCGAGAGAGAGAGAGAGAGAGAGAGAGAGAGAGAGAGAGAGAGAGAAGACTGGTGTATGGGAGGAATGTGGCTAAGCTGCATCTCTTGTCCATCATCCAGCACTGATGTAAGGCACATGTCAGTCACGCTTCCCGCTCTCAGCCCGGCCGCGGGGCAATCCTCACCCAATACCGGCACCAATACCACATCTGACAAGTTCAGAGCTGCCTGATGTAGCCCACAGATGAGCCACTGAGATGACAACAAGCCAATAATCCTGAAAAATATTGTTAATACAAATAAGTCGACGAATTGGACAGGTGAGGATCCGTGTGTGTCGTTAAACAAGAGTCCAATTTGGGAACGTTCAGCGATGGCTATACGCAACTTCAAACACACTGGTCTATTGTGTCAGTCCAAAAAAACAAACCTCATGAGGATGATCCCTGGTGGCGGTTTCATAAAGCTCATGAACAGACTTCCTGGTCCAAGTACAGTAATTAGTCTGCCTGTATCAGCCAAGAGCACCTATACAGACTCATTAGGGAGTCACCTTTTAAGTGCACACCAGTGTCCTTGAACCCATGAGGGAAACGCTGGAGTCTGTACTGAGAGCATTTAGCACAATTATGCGATCATGTGCAAAAGGAAGCTGTTGAATCCATTTGCATGGAACTAACATTTTTTTAAATATCTTATAAAATTAAATTAAAATAGGAAATGGGGACTTGGCAATTATATTTTTTAAATGTCTTTTTTGTCATCAATAAAATAAAATAAAATAAATTTAAATTAAATAGGAAACAAAGATTTGGGATTAAACTTTTTTTATCATCAATAAAATAAAAATAGAAATTGGGGATTTGAGAACTAACATTTTTCAAAAATAAAATAAAAGTAGTGATTTGGGAATTTAAATTTTAAAATATCTTCTTTTGTCATCCATAAAATAAAATAAAAATAGGAAATAGGGATTTGGAAATTAATATTTTTCAAAATATTTTCTTTTGTCATCTGTAAAAAAATAAATTAAAAAAACGAAATGGGGAATTAACATTTCTGGAAATTAACAGTTTTCTAAATATCTTTGTTTGTCATCAATAAAATAAAATAAATTAAATAGGAAAAGTGGATTTGAGAACTAACATTTTTAAAATATCTTTTGTCATACATAAAATAAAATAAAGTAAAAATAGGAAATGGGGATTTGGTAATTAACATTTTTTTTTATAAAATAAAATAGGAAATGGGAATTTGGGAATTAACATATTTTAAAATGTCTTCTTTTGTCATCAATAAAATAAAATAAAAAATAGGAAATGGTATTTGGGAACTAACTTTTATCAAAATATCTTCTTTTGTCATCAATAAAATAAATATAGAAAATGGGGATTTGGGAATTAACATTTTTAAAATAACTTTTGTCATCCATAAAATAAAATAAAGTAAAAATAGGAAATGGGGATTTGGGAATTAACATTTTTTTTTAAATAAAATCAAATAAAAACAGGAAATAGGGATTTGGGAATTAAAAATGTTCAAACTATCTTTTTTTGTCATCCGTAAAATAAAATAAAATAAAATAAAAATAGGAAATGGGAACTTTGAATTAACATTTTTCAAAATATATTTTTGTCATCCATAAAATAAAATGAGGAAGTCTCCTTTTAAGTGCACACCAGTGTCCTTGAACCCATAAGGGAAAAGCTGGAGTCCGTACTGTGAGCATTTAGCACAATTATATGATAGTCTGCAAAAGCAAGCCGTTGAATCCATGCAATTTGGTGTCATTTTCATGTCCAACTTTGTCTAGTAGTAATAGTCAGCTTTTAGAGCATAATTTATGTTTTGTTCCTGGGGACACTTTGCTTCAGGGGAGGTGTACCATTAACTAAACTGAATCTCTTCTGCATGTTTTCACCTGTATGAGAGCTATGCAAAAAATGCCATAACTCACCATATCTCTGGGCAACTGAAGACATATGAAGGAGTTTCTGAAGACCTTGAGCACATATTTCAAAGAGACAGAAACAACTCATTCAATACCTCATCTAAGCTGTCAGTCCGTCTATCCGTCTAAATGTGGGGCATTTGGAAATTAATAAGTGGTAACCATAATGAATTTGTATGGGCTTCAAATAAAAACCAAATTTTCCACCACAGGCAAGTTTAACAAGTCCATTACGAGAGTTTTATTACCTCATAATGAAGCCTCCACATTTAACTAATTCGCATTTGAATAAAATTGTAAAGATGATAAGCTAAAGTCTCTGGAGATTAATTTACCGTTTGTATCTGACAACAAAGGTGCTATCGTTTCAATAATCAGCTCTACCCATCAAATCTCTTGATTTATTAACCGACCAGACACATGGCGCTCTCATCCCGACAAATTACGACGAGTAGTCAGTGCAAACATGTTGCTTCTTATCTGATTTGAATTATAGGAACAGAGCCAATGTTGGCGGGAACGCGCATGACTGCAGCACAGCGCGCTCTAGTGGTGAGTAACGGCATTATACTCCAACCTGGGAACGAGACTCGCAATGTTTACTAGTCTGTGAGGGAAAGTATGAGGCTAACATATATACCAGTATTCTGGTTGTCCTATGTGAGAACAAATATCTTTTTATTATATTTTCGGGGAGGTTATGTGGGACTTTTAAGTCCTTCAGAAACATAAAGTAGCCTAACTTATTGGTCTTGTGAAATATGGATTAGAAAGGATAAGCAAAAATGTAATGTTTGTACTTATGTTGGGTTCCATACATTTTTGAAAAACGATTTAAAAAAAATGTAAGCATCATTTAATTGCTCTAAAGATGTCAAGCGGTGTACGTAACTTATTTATATTAAAAAGTACTTCATTTTTTGTTGAATACGATGTCTCAATTAGAAAACTTCAAACAAAAGATCTTCGCTGTTAAAAAAAATACGATTTCAAACGAAGTACGAATTACAAACATATTTTTCTCCTCAGTAGTTTTATATTTTAATCAGACTTTTTCGTTTTACCTCCTGACAGTTAAACCACGGATATTTTGACTTCAATATTTACAAAATATCAAAATTGATTTTAATTCTAAACCTAAAGCTTAATAATCATAGAAAATGTATTTAGTATGAATTTTGTCCGTTCACAAAAATGAAGATCACGTCGTAGACCCATAGGCTATACTGTACATTACAAGAAAGCGTTGATATTGGTCAAAACACATTTGTGAACATGGACCACAAGACCAGTCATAAGGGTCTTTTTTTTTCTTTTTTTTTAATAAAAAGGCTTTCCATTGATGTATGGTTTGTTAAGATATGACAATCTTTGGCCGAGAACTGTTTGAAAATCTGAGGGTGCAAAAAAATCTAAATATTGAGAAAATCGCCTTTAAATTTGTCCAAATGAAGTTCTTAGCAATGCATATTAAGTTTAGATATATCTACGGTAGGAAACGTACAAAATATCTTCCTAGAATATGTTTATTTATCCTGATAATTTTGGCATAAAAGAAAAATCGATCATTTTTACCCATATAATCTATTTTTAACTATTGTGCTACTTTAGACTATTTTGTGGTCCATGTTCACATTTGAGCTAAACATAAAAGTGAATCTGCATTGGTGATGAAGCCTTGGCTAACAATTGGATGCTTCAAATATCGTTGAATATTGTTTGTGAAATGATCCACCGGTCTAAATGTGTCTACCCATGTCATGTTTATAATATTATACTCCTGCACTGAAACGGGAGTTTAGGAAATAAAGCTGATTATGGTGTGTAAAAAAGTGGGGTGATAACCAGCCCCACACCTTTTAATCAAAGCTGTTTTCCCCGGGGTGCAATTTTCACCTTTTTTGTTCTAAGTCAAAGTGATAAGGAACAACTCAGCAGCCCCAAATAGCAATCAGCTTATTCGAGAAGATTCGTGTCTGCCTCCAACCCCTGACAATTTAGAGGTTATCTTTGCTGTAATAAACTGAAATTGTAATAAATAAACCGTTCGAATGTGCGCGCATTTCACGGGGACACGGGAGCAGATGTAAGTAATGGCAACACATAATTTTCAGCACAGTTAATGCATATGGGAACAGCTTCTGCTGGGCAATTAACAGATAATGGAATGAAACACAGGTATTGTATTACAATCATGTGGCTGGTGTTGATGTCATCGAGGGACAGCGCGGGAACTCAGGTGAAGGGCTAAAAGACAAAACTGGCGCGCCTTCCCGCCAACTCAGATTTAAAAATAACGGCTTACAGGGTTTAGCTGTGTATTAAGCGGGACGAGATTTTTAAAAGAGGTTATTATTCAATCTATTTCAAATCATCTATTTTTTTTAAATCCTAGAAATGTATAGCCTAATTATTTGTACCCATTTTTAAACATTTACAGATTAAAATAAGTACAAATATAGAATTGTTAGGCTATGTGACACTGGACCACAAAACCAGTCGCAAGGGTGAGGTTTTATGAAAATGGAGAATAAATAAGCTTTCCATTGATGTATGTTAGGATACGACAATATTTAGCCGAGATACAACTATTTGAAAATATGGAATCTGAGGGTGCACTTTTTTTTTTTTTAAAGAAAGAAATCGTCTTTAAAGTAGTCTAAATGTAATTTTTAGCAATGCATGTTACTAATCAAAAATAAGTTGTGATATATTCACAGTAGGAAATTTACAAAATAGCTTAATGGAACATCTTTATTGATCTTTACTTAATAACCCAATGATTTTTTTTTTACATAAAAGAAAAATCGATAATTTTGATAATTTTGATTTAATCCCATACAATGTATTGTTGGTTATTGCTACAAATATACCCGCTTTACTTAAGACTGGCTTTGTGGTCCAGGATCATATAGCCTATATATATATATATGTATATATAAAACCTTGATTCGTGGAAGTTTTTTTTAACACAAAGTGTATTAGACAAACAGCTGATTAAAGAAGACAATGTAGGCCTAAGTAATTTTTATATGCCGCGCTTTTATAATATTGTATGTATAATAACCAAAAGCCCGTTATCTCTCTAACAAATCAAACACTTGACGAAAGTGCAAATTCATCAAAAAATCCCAAGATATTCATAATACAAGTACAAGTGCACCAGCTCCAATAATGTTTTTAATGGCAAAAATATAATGTTTTTATGTTAACAAACCTGTTTAACTACCGTTTCCTGAAATAAAGAAATAAACAATATAAATAATAAAACCTGTATAAAAAATGGGCAAAACAGCTATTACAATAACAAAAAGACTTAACATTAGTAATCATTTTCATAAAAGCGTTTTTCTTTTCGCCAGCGTCAGGACAGACGCCATGTTTGATTTTTCGTGCAGAAACATAAAGCTGCAGACTTCCGCTAAAAGAAAAAAATAATAGACGTCAGTCGACCATACATTTATTCCTCATAACCTCGTTTGCATTAAAACATGCGTTATTTCTGAGGAATATGCAAATATATCGTTTGTATGCTATTTATAGTCAGCCTACTATTATTACCTTTATGTTCTGAAGAGCAAACGCACATTTACCCATTTAGCATCATCAAAATAAACACCCAGGTAAAATCGCTGCAAATGTGTGACCCCGGACTACAAAACCAGTCATAATTAAGAGTCAGTTTTTAAAATGAAATGAGAGGTTTGTTAGGATATTTGGCTGAGATACAACTATTTGAAAATCTGTAATCTAAGGGTGCGAATTTTTTTTTTTTAATATTTAGAAAATCGCCTTTAAATTTGGGCAAATGAAGTTCTTAGCAATGCATATTACAAATCAAAAATGAAGATTTGATACATTTATGGTATGAAATTTACAAAATATCTTCATGGAACATGATGTTTACTTGTTTTTTGGGAAAGAAAAATCGATAATTTTGACCTATACAATGTGTTTTGGGCTATTGCTACAAATATAGGCCTACCTGTTTTACGTAAGACAGGTTTTGTGGTCCAGGGTCACATATGTAAATGCATACTAGTGTTGGTTTACAATGATTAAATGAACAACTTGTTTTATTGACATAGATGTTGACTTGAGATCTGCTGGTGTTCACTTGGGCTGGAATGAAACACTTCTGATATTCTCCCAGGTGGCTGTTAAATGCTCTGGGAACCTCCTGACATCACTACAGGGGGCTGACCTGTGCTTATCTTAGTGGCTAGGCAGGTATTGTCCAAACATGTCAAACAGTCAGGGAACCAGTGAACCTCATATCCGCTCAACCAGCAAAAAGAGCCGGGCTCTTCTCCATGTTAAGTGCTGGTGTAGTCTAATAGGGGGGCACCACGGGGCAAACGTCTCAATCTGTCAATCAGCCAGGCTTTATACTCTTATTTGTCACGAGCAACACCCACCAATCAGTGTCTCATTACACGCAACAGTGAAAGTCGAGGGGTGAGTGACCTTGTACCTGAGGGGCGAAGTCAGTCGTGGGCCAAAAAGCCAATACATTTGGCAAATTATTTAGCTATTAAGAATAAAAGGCTTCGGTTTGGACCAGACTGTTGGAACATCAGGCACACTGACATAATAGTAGACCAATATTTTCAAAGAATTGCTGAGTGATGACTTGCATGTAGCTGTTATTCATAACATAGTAACAGGCCAAACTGAAACATCCAGGCAACTTAAAAACTTGTCAGAGCAACGATACTCACACGTTTTAATCTTGAGTCCTTGCGCCCCCTACAGACAAAATGTGTGTATTAACATTTAAGCCTTTGACAAGCATTTGGGGTGTGAATTTCATTCATTTCGTTAATCTTGAGGCCCTAATTTGACCAAACCTGATATTCATTCAGAAAAAAAAAAACCCAATCTACCAGTCAAAAGTTTTTGGACCGTTTGGACGAGATTTTTTTTTTTTAAAGTCTCTTCTGCTCATCAAGCCTGCATTTATTTAATCCAAAGTACAGCAAAAGCAGTAATATTGTGTAATATTTTTACTATTTAAAATAAGTGCTTTCTATTTGAATTTTTTATTATTATTATTATTATTATTTAAAAAAAAATTATTAATTTTTTTCAGTAATTTATTCCTGTGGTCATCAGCTTAAGAAACATTTTCCTATTATTTATTATCAATATTTAAAACAGCAGAGTATATTTTTGTCAGGATTCTTTGATGAATAGAAAGATCAGCATTTATCAGAAATAAAAAAGCTTTTATAACACTATACCATTCAAAAGCTTGGAGTCAGTATAATTTTCTTTTTTTGGTAAAATAAATTATAGAAATTAATACTTTTATTTAGCAAGAATGCTTTAAATTAATTAAAAACATGATGATAAAGACATTTATAAATGTTACAAAATAATTCTATTTCAGATAAATGCTGTTCAAACAATCCTAAAAATAAAAAAATCTACTTCTAATTTTTTTTCTTCTAGCAAATCCGAATATTAAAATGATTTCTGAAGGATAATGTGAATGGAGTAATTTGTGTAATTCAGTTTTGAAATCACAGGAATAAATGGCATTTTAAAATATTTCCAAATAGAAAAGTTATTTTAAATAGTGAAAATATTATACTGTTTTTGCCGTACTTTAAATAAAATAAATGCAGGCCTGTTGAGCAGAAGAGACTCCTAAAGAAAATTAAAAACATTACGGTCCAAAAACCCTTTGACAGGTAGTGTATCTCCCATGAGCACCACTCTTAACAATCTTTACTCCCCTGAATAATTGTTTTATTTTGTTTTATGTTTTATGTATTTATGTTTTATCTTTTTTTAGTAATTTGTGTGGGATTTTCTCAAAGCAGATCTTTGGTTGAAATGTTTTGTTTTGGAATAACTGTACAGAGCTTCACATACAGTCCCTCTGATGCAGGTTTATTGCTTGATTTTTCCAGGAAACATCTTAGTCCAAAGGCACTGATTCAGAAGTGAACATACATAAGGCAGAACATACAATAATTCACAATAGCTAAAAAAAAAAAAAAAAAAAAGAAGATATGGGCACAAAGGCAACTTATTTACCACTTATGCTTTAAAAATGGCAAACAAATCTGCAGCTAAAAGACCATCTGAAATACTGCTGAAAGAATATTTCACCAAAAATTGATTCATCAGAATAGATTTACCAATGGATCCTCTGCAGTGAATGGGTGCCGTCAGAATGAGAGTAAAAACAGCTTATCAAAGAATCACTAATATATTTGTTAGAACTTTTTAGAGCATCTTTTTCACTGGAGAAAGAAATATTATGGATTGATGACTCATATTTCAGCCAGAAACAGCAGTTTGAAGTCAAATTCTTAATGATGGATTTGTTTCTTAGAAATATGCAGCTTTTCACTTCACAAGATGCTAATTGATGGACTGGACTGGTGTGGATTACTTGTGCATCATTGTGATGTTTTCATCAGCTGTTTGGACTCTCATTCTGATGGCACCCATTCACTCCAGAGGATCCAAGTGATGAAATGCTACATTTCTCCAAATCTGTTCTGATGAAAAAACAACTCTACACCTTGGATAGCCTGAAGGTGAGTACATTTTCAGCAAATTTTAATTATTGGGTAAACCATTTCTTTAAAGAACGAAATAACTTTAAGAATCCTATAGTGGAATTGTTCAGAAGTTTCAGATTTTTCTTTTGAAGTTGAGTTTGCCAGACTAAAAAAAGCAGAAGATGGCTAGTCTTTTCTTGAAATACCTACCACTGAAAAGCAGAAGGATTAAAAACGGAAATATTGTGTGCAAAGTGTTGGAAGAAAGCATATTGGTTAATCACCAAAAACCCATTATCTCTCCAAAAAAAAAAAAAAAAAAACACTGATAAAAGTGCAAGTGCAAGTGCATCTGAAAAGATCCCAAATATTCATGCTACACGTCCAAGTGCTACGGCTCTAATAATGTCTTGAGGCAAAAATATAACCATTTTTTGCTAACAACACATGCTTAATTGCAGTTTCCTGGAAGGAAATTAAAATAAAACCGATGGAAAGAAATAAAAATAATAAAACTGATATCAAAATCAAAAACTGCTACTAAGTGTACAACAACAAAAAGACAACTACTGCATAGATCCACAGCTAATTAAAAAAAAAAAAAAAAAAAAAAAAAAAAAAAAAATTCCTGATAAGAAATGTCTCTTCAAAAAAAAAAAAAAAAAAAAAAAGTACAAAAAAATTATGTTTTTGGCCAGTTAAAAAAATGCAGTGAATAAGTCCATATCAGCACTGCATGTTCACTCCATAATAAACTGGCATTTACAAAAAAAAAAAAAAAAAAAAAAAAAAAAACCCCAAGGCACCGAGGCCAGGCAGGATGAGGATCCAGTGATGAGGGTTAATATTGCAGTCAGCTGGGAGACACTTGTGTGGCTATGACAGAAGGAAGGTGGAAGGATGAGCATGAGTCTCTGCGGTGTATGAGTTTGAAGAGCAGCTCTTCTTTTTCCTGAGAGAGCTTCTGGTTCTGTACAGACTGTTTCTCTAGCGCCTCCTGCAGCTCGTTCTGCTCCTTGGACAGTTGTCTAAAAGAGGATAAGAGATTATTATTATGGACAAGCTGAAAATACTATATTTTATGCACACACATACATTCAGTCTATTAAAATTACATTTTTAAAATCCTAAGTGGACAAACCTGTAAATAGCAAGAGACAGGTTAATATCTACAACACCAGGTGGCGCCACATACAAACATTTGAGCTAACAAATGTTCAATCAGACACTTTCAGCGCAAGAATTAAGATGACAATAGGAAAGCTTGTTTTTTAAAATTGAGTTTAAAAAGCATTTTATGTTGGACCACAAAACCAAAAATACATTGTATGGGTCAAAATTATAGGTTTTTCCTTTTATGCCAAAGATTATATTTGGATATTAAGTAAAGATGAAATGTTCCATGAAGATACTTTGTAAATTTCCTACTGTAAATATATCAAAACTTAATATTTGATTAGTAATATATGCATTGCTAAGAACTTCATTTGCACAACTTTCAAGGCGATTTTCTCAATATTTAGATTTTTTCTTTCACCCTCAGTTTCCAGATTTTCAAATAGTTGTATCTCAGCCAAATATTGTCCTATGATAACAAGCCATACATCAATGGAAAGCTTATTTATGTATAAATTATTAAATTAAATTATTTAAGTAACACTTTACAATAAGGTGTCATTTGTTAACAATAGTCAATGTATTAACTAACATGAATGAACAATGAGCAATATATTTATTACACTATTTATTAATCTTTTTGTCTATATTTAGTTTAATATTAAAATGAAAAAATATTTTGTCTAAAGGGTCAATAAAGTGTTGCATTTAAAATAAATAAAATACACGCAAACTTTTTTTTTTTTCAAAAAGACTTTTAAATTTTGTCTAAAGGGTCAATAGTGTTCCAATAAAAATAAATAAATAAATAATAATAATAATAAAACAAACAAAACACTACCAGACAAACGTTTTTGAACAGTACATTTTTTTTAACTTATTTATTCATTTAAGTCTCTTCTGCTCACCAACCCTGCATTTATTTGATGCAAATTATGGCAAAAACCGTAAAAATGTGAAATATTTTTACCATTTAAAAAAAACGTTTTCTATTGTAATACATTTTAAAAATGTAATTTATTCCTGGGATTTCAAAGCTGAATTTTCAGCATCATTACTCCAGTCATGATCCTTCAGAAATCATTCTAATATTCTGACTTGCTGTAAAAAAAACAACAAAAAAAACAACAACATTTATTTACTATTATTATTATTATTATTCTTATTATGCTAAAAACAGCAGAGTCTAATTTTTTTTAGGTTTCTTTGATGAATACAAAGTTCAGAAGAACAGCATTTATCTGAAATAAAAATCTTTTGTAACATTAATAAATGTCTTCATCATCACCTTTGATCAATTTAAAGCATTCTTGCTAAATAAAAGTATTACATTTCTATAATTTCTTCCCCTGTACTTTGAATAAATCAATAAATGCTGGCTTGGTGAGCAGAAGAGACTTCTTAAAAAAAAAGGGGAAATCAGGTTTGTAGAGTTAAACTAAGCTTATAAAAATTAAAATTACATAGCCATATGGAGTTCTCAAATCCTTGTAAACATTCGTATTTGTAATTGTCCTGCCCCCTAAAACATTACTGGGCTTTGTGCTGTAAAACTTTGCACAAAGAAGTGCACAATTCAACTCAGTATTTTAAAATAGTTTGCAGATTGCAGTAAACACATACTGTATGAGGCTTTGGTAGTTGTCTATCCGCACCCTGTAGTCCTCGCTCTGCTGTAGAGCCTGCAGGAGCTGATCCTCCAGCGACAGATTCTTCTCCACCTGACCATCACAACAGAACAAGAAACAGGAAGTTATTAAAATAGCTGACAAATTGGGGAAAAATGGTTTTGGCCTAAGTTGGTGACTTGTGCATTTCTTTATGCAAACGAATAGGTCAATCTGCCAGATTCAAATAATCAACACGAATACACAAATAAGGCACCTGCTCTCATTTCTGTACATAATTTCTCAGTGACAGAGTATAAAGCAAATTACATGTTTAACAAAGTGGATGTAACCCTTTTTTAAGATTGAAGGGACCAAATGTAACAAATGCAGCAAACGGTAGTGTTGTTTTTGGCGGCCGGTTTTAATTTTAGTTTTAGTCTAGTCTTTGGGTGAAGCCGTCATTTTAGTTTTTGTCATGTTCATACTCTTTTTAGTCTAGTCAAGTTTTACTCAACTAAAAGTCTAAGCATTTTAGTCGGAATTATCCATCTAGTTTTAGGTGACGAAACCTGATGGCATTTATTCTAGTTTTAGTCAATGAAAATTGTATTTTAGCCTCTTTTTTATTTTGTCATTAGTGTGCAACGTGTTGAAAAGCTTCAAGTAATGAACCTTTTTACGATACAGTTGAGGGGAAAGCCTCGGTGCTTCGAAAAGCTTCATTTTCCCCATCACTACTAAAAAGTGCGTGTAGTTTCTTCTTTTTCTCCCAAAAATGAACCCCGGCTGGCTGGCCATCGGTCAGTGGCTTTAGGCTAGAAGAGATACAGCTCTGGCTACTGGGCATGCGCACATCAATCTAACGTTATAACATTTTGTTTCGTCTCGTTTTCGTCAACGAAATTAAAGAGACATTTTAGCATAGATTTTATTTTGTAAACCACATTTAGTCTCGTTTTTATTCGTCAACGATATTGCATTATACATTTAATTATCGTCATCGTCACATGACCAGCATTTACATTTTGTCTCGTCTTCGTCATGTGATAAAGGTTCGTTGACAACGATATTGAGTCATAATTTTCGTTGACGAAGCAACACTAATGATTGGCCTGCAATAATGAGCATAAGTTTATACCAGTGTTTCCATCTGCAGCAGCTTGCTTCCCTGGTCCTGTAAACGCTCGCGCTTCATTTCGATGACAAACAGCAGACTCTCCTGCTCCTGCTCCCAGAACGCACCCGGGCTGCCATGAGTCTGGGACGAAAAGACAAATACAGCTGAATACTCCAGCTATCTGAAGCACGCTTTGCCAACAGAGCTCCACTCTCATAACAAACCTCAATATTCCTCTGAAGGTCCCTCTTGAGCGTGGACTCCTCCACTCTGCGCTTTAACTCGTTGAACAGCTTCAGCTCCGACGTCAGCCCTTCAATCTGATCCTGAGTTCATAAAGAGTTCAGACCAATCACTTCAAAGTCAAGTCTGGTATGTCTAGCTTGACGTGGGAAGTATATTAGATCAGCTCCCAATCAAATGTATTAAGGCAAATCAGAGCCGTGATGTTGCGAATAGACGTGGTTTACCTTCAAGGCATTCTCAGCTGCTGCATGAGACTCATTTAAAACGCTCTTCTCTTCATTGTGTAATTGCTGTAGCTCTGTAAAGTTAAGTTATTGAATATTGTTATTTAGCAAAAGATTATGTATATATTATATATAGATTATATTAAATTAAATCTACAATACCAGTCAAAAGTTGAAAATTATATTTTATAAAAAAATATAATATAATTATATAAAATTATATTTTATAATAAATATAATTTACTGTTCAAAAACTTTTGACTGGTAGTGTATTTATAAATTGTAAATTTAAAAAAAATGACCTCTGACCTTCTGTTGCGCTCTGATGCCGCTCTAAGCTACTCCTCATCTGTTTTTCATGAAGATCATTTAAATCAGCGCTTATTTCTGTCTTTACCTGTTAACACAAGACATGATGCATTTATTATTTATTTATTATTGAATGCAAGGCTATTTGCATGGCAAAGAAGCAGAAATTAAACTAGTCATGAGAAACTTAAATAAACAACAACAACAACAACAACATAAAAAAAAAAAAACATTAACACACAATCTTTTAGTTTGATATTTGACAGAAATTTTCCTGTGGATAAGTATTTAAAAAAAAAAGTCCATTAATACAATTTCTGAAGAAAAAAGAAGAAAAGATAAATAATATGCAGTGAATTAACAATAAATAAAAATTCATTATTTTATAATTATGTTATAAATGAAAAATTACAATTACACTTACAATTGTAAAATTATAATAAAAAATATAAATAATAATATTAAAAAGAAATAATTCCTGTCAAACTTATGAACAAACCTGCTGGAATTCTCATAAAAAAAAATATATACAAATAAAAATAAAAAATATAAATTATAAATTAAAAAATGAACCTGTGATACTTTTTCCAGGATTCTTTGATAAATAAAACTTTTTAAAAGAACAGCATCTATTTAAAATAGAAAACTTTTGTAACAATGAACACCTCGTTCAAAGTTTCTTTCTCTCTTTGAAAGAAATGAATACTTTTATTCAGCAGGGATGTGTTAAATTGATAAAAACTGATAGTAAAGACTTATATTGTTAGAAAAGATTTCTATTTCGAATAAATGCTGTTCTTTAACTTTTTATTAATCAAAGAATCCTGAAAAAAGTATCATAGGTTCCAAAAAAAATATTAAGCAACACTATTTCCAACACTGATAATAAAAGTAATAAATCAGTATATTAGAATGATTTCTAAAGGATCATGTGACACTGAAGACTGGAGTAAAAGCTGATAAAAAAAAATTCAGCTTTGCATCACAGATATAAATTAAATTTTAAAGTAAAATAAAATAAATTAATTTGAATTGCAATACTTTTTTCTGTATTTTTAATCAAATAAATGGAACTCTGATGAGCTTAAGAGGCTAAAAAAAAACCACAACATTAAAAAAATCTTACTGATCACAAACCTTTGAGCAGTGGCAGTGATATATTATATCTAAATATATGAAAACATGTCAAACTTATGAACAAATATATATGAATATATATAAATGATCAAATTAAAAATTAACCTGTGATACATTTTTCAGGATTCTTTGATAAATAAATAAATAAATAAATAAATAATAATAATAATAACAATAACAACAACTTTGTTTCTCTCTCTCAAAAAAAGCTTTTTTAAATTGTAAAAAAAAAAAAAAACGGTTAGGGATGTGTTATATTTTTTATAAATGGCTTTTTATAAAAACAATCATGTTCTATGCAGTGTTCCCTTTTATACTGCTATATAAATGTGTTTAACTGTTAATCATTTTACATCATAAATTAGTCTACAAAAACACTTGGTGACAATTTAAAAAAAAAAAAAGCCTTTGTTCTCTCTTGTTAAAACAAGCAGTGCTCTACAGTGTTTAAACACACAAACCAGCCCTCTTTACAGGGCAATGAATAGCATCCCTCCCTGCAAACAGGTTTGGCTTTGTTGGTCAGAGGTTAGCACAAGGACAGATGTCCCAAAGCACACGTGCACAGAATCAGCCTCGCTCCCAATTGTGCTGTAATGGAAAAGCATGTCTCGTTTATTGCCGCTGACAGCTTCATAATGTACAACCCGCTGACATAATCTGGGATCAGAATACTAGTCGTTCTTCAATCCCTACATGAAGCTACATGTACTTCCATTCAAAAGGGCTTTGAATATAAAAGGCTTTCAAACCTTCTCTATAATGCTGTGGACTAAAGTGCAGACGTCTCCAGGATGGTCCTTGAGGAGCTGGTCTCTCTCCTGGTCTCCTGAAGCTGTCAAAACTGCGTGTAGTATCTTTAGCTGACACTCATATGCCTCCAACTGATTCTCCTCAGATGAGCGTGTACCTGCGGGAGAGCAATCGAACACGACATTGTTTGCTCTGTGGTACGTCTGAAACAATATCTCCATGAGCTTAAGCCAGGATCGCCCACGGCCAGCAACATAAGAGTATTAACAGGTCCCTGCAACCCAACATCAGCGCTACCAAACCTCTGAGCTCTGCCAACAACAACACACTTCACAATGGAATCGTGGGACTTTGAATAGACAGAGATGAAAAGCACACATTAATAGATAATAACGGTAGCACATGCGTCAGGATCTAAAAGAGCAAAACAAGCTTTTGAGACAATGCATTTTCTGTTTTCGTTAATCTAAGGAACATCTGCAGGCGTTCACATGACAAGATCGAGAGAAACCACTTACCACTTCCATCTTGAAGTTTGATGCCCTTTGTGTGCTTCTCAGCTTCTTGTGCTTTGCTTTTTTTCTGAAAGAAATGAATGCTTTATTTGTTGCATTGCAGACTCAATCAATCATTCAAAAACTAGCTGACAAACTCATGCACAACTCTAACATTTCACAAAGGTCTCATATAAATTGATACTTGTTGCATTCCAAAGCAGTCTGTCAGTACCGGTGAGATATGCACTCGAGATTGCACAACCATGACATCATTGACAAACCACTTGCAGTAGAGTAGCAAAACTTGACTTGTATTTCTAAATAGATGGAACAACTCAAATCTCATTTACTTTAAATGTGCAGTATATGACACTGGACCACAAAACCAGTCATAAGAGTGCATTTTTTGAATTTGAGATTTATACATCATTTGAAAGCTGAATAAATACGCTTTCTATTAATATATAGTTTGTTATGGACAATATTTGGCTGAGATACAACTGTTTGAAAATCTGGAATCTGAGGGTGCAAAAAAATTTAAATACTTAAAAAAAAAAAAAAAAAAAAAAACTTTAAAGTTGTCCAAATCAAGTTCTTAGCAATGCATATTACTATTATCATCTTTAATTGCTAAACCACAACATTTTATACATTGCAGACAGTCATTGCCTATTATGATCATATGTGACACAAAAACCAGTCTTAAGTAGCACAGGTATATTTGTAGCAATAGCTAATGGGTCAAAATGATCTATTTTTCTTTTATGCCAAAAATCATTAGGATATTAAGTAAAGATCATGTTCCATGAAGATATTTTGTAAATTTCCTACCGTAAATATATTAAAACTTAATTTTTAATTAATAATATGTTGTTAAGAACTTCATTTGGACAACTTTAAAGGCAATTTTCTCAATAATTATTATTATTTTTTGCACCGCCAGATACCAGATTTTCAACTAGACAATTATTGTCCTATTTAACAAACCATACATCAATGGAAAGCTTATTTATTCAGCTTTCAGTTGATGTATAAATCTCAATTTCACAAAATTGGCCCTTATGACTGGTTTTGTGGTCCAGGGTCACAAATAAATAAGAACAAAAACAGACCAAAAAAAAAAACAAAACAGTAAAAATGTCATTTTTTTGAAAGAATTATCGTGCTTGCCAAGGCTGCATTTATTTGATCAAATTACTGTAAAACTGTAATATTGTGAATTATTCACTTTTTTCTTTTCCATTTTTCAATATTTACTCTGCCGTTCAAAAGTTTGGTATCAGTAAATTTTTTTAATGTCCCTTATGCTCATCAAGGCTGTATTTATTTATTACAACAACAACAAAACAAAAACAGTAATATTGTGAAATATTGGTTTCCAAATTTAATATACTTTGAAATAAAATGTATTTCTGTGACGCACCGCTGAATTTTCATCAGCCATTACCCTAGTTTTCAGTGTCACATGATTCAGTGAAAATCATTCTAAAATGATGATTAGTGCTGAAACTGTTGTGCTGCATAATATTTGTTTGGAATCTGTGATACTTTTTTCAGAATTCTTTGGTGAATATAAAGTTAAAAAGAACAGAATTTATTCAAAATATAAATCTTTTCTAACAATAGAAGTCTTTACTATCACACTTTTCAATTTATCACATCCTTGCTGAATAAAAGTACACATTTCTTTAAAAAAAAGAAAAGGATATACTGACCCTAAACTTTTGAATAGTAATGTATATTGTAAAGCAAAATTTATATTTTGAATAAACAGTTCTTTTGAACTTTTTATTTATCATAGAATCCTGAAAAAAGTACCACAGGTCCCCAAAAAATATTAAGCAACACAACTGTTTCCAACATTGATAATAAATCAGCGTATCTGAGTGATTTCAGAAGGATCATGTGACACTGAAGCCTGGAGTTATAGCTGATGAAAATTCAGCACTGAAACATTGAAAATCTTACTGATCCCGAACGTTTGAACAGCAGTGTATCTTCAATGTTATACAAACACAGTGGAAGACAAACATTCTGACTTCTCCAACAAATGGCCTTCTTCCTGCTGAAAACATTAATACACTACTGTTCAGTTTATTAGCACACTCTCACATTTAACAAGCCCTGAAATTCAGGAAGAACGCTTTCATACATCCATGGGGAGTAAAGAATGCGCCATTCCAGTGTGAATGTTTGAAGATAGCGCTCAAGGCCGGCAACGTTCACAGGTGATTTAACGTTTTGAAGCTAATGTGACAAATGCCTTTGAGATACAGCCTACACACAACCTCAAAACACTCGCAAGTGCAAAATAAGCTCTCCTTTAAGAGCAAAATCTCCTAGTTAGGGAAGCGTTTCTCAACAAAAAACATTTACACAGCTCACAATTAAGATTTGAGAGCTGCAGTTTCACCCTTTTGACTCTTTAACATGACTAAATTCATCACATTTTTTTGGGCTTGACAGCCTGTGGTCTCCTTTCTCCTCAACTACACTCTTAAAAATAAAGGTGCTTTGAAAGGTTCTTCACAGCGATGCCATAGAAGAACCATTTTTGGTTCCACAAAGAACCATTCAGTCAAAGGATCTTTAAAGAACCATCTCTTTCTTACCTTTTTAGAATCTGAAGAACCTTCTTTCGCCACAAAGAACCTTTTGGTTCTTCAGATGTTAAAGGTTCTTTATGGAACCATTTAGACAAAAACACTTCTTCTATATCATTGTGAAGCACCTTTATTTTTAAGAGTGTACTTGAAGCCAACACCCTCATTCACAAACAGAAAAGAGTCGAACCACGTCAAATCATCCTGGTTAATAACTACTGAGATTCTCACTGTCACTTGAGACTGTTTAAATGAGAAATGGCAAGACTTATGCAGTTAAGTATCAGGGTGGGACACAAGCCAACCAAAACAAGACACTTCTGCTTCATGCAATCTACAGTCTGAAAGGAACCAAAAGCAAATGAAGTCATCCTGCCCATGTATTCATAGTTTTCATGTGACACTTGTATAGAAACACCCACCTGGAGGACAAAACAAGGCTTTACTCTGCTGAATATGGAAGCAGATTAGTCTCATTAATAATTCACGCACAATACACGATGCACACATGCGTGTCCCAATTCACGTGCACGAAAAAAATATATATATTCACAAAAAAAATTCACGTGCAAAAAATAAGAATATAAATTCATAAAATACGTTTCACAAGTTGCAAAACACAATTCACAGATTTACAACTGTGTACAACAATTTTGAATGTTTAAAAATCACGAGTGTATCACGGACTGTGAGTGTGTGAATAGCTTTTTTACGTGTGTATTTTTTAGACTTGCGTGTGTGTTTTTGAGACTCTCCTGGCAGCGAACTCCTCCCATGCGGGTCACTCGTACACTTTAGCCAATCAGATTTGAGCCTGTCGATCGACCAATCATAACCCGCTGTGGGCGTGCCTATCTTACGTTACGTCATCAGCGCGAGTCCAGTTCCAGAATTCAGATACGATTCAGCTGTTGATCGTCTCATTTGTAACTACTCTAGTAAAGGTGTATTGTTTTATTTTGAGTGCTTAAAAACTAAAGGTAAAATCGGTCGTTTAGACACACTCGTTAACGTGACCAGTTTAAGCCAGCGGCTGCTATGAAAACAGATAGTGTTGCCAAAGATGCTGTCTTGTGTTAGCCACAATGTCCTGTTTATTGGCCAAAATGAAGAAAGAATTCTTTTCATTGCCATGTTTTTGTTTAACAACGCTGGGTGTCCTCTGCCCAGTCTAGCTCCCACTTAGCACTGACCCTGCCTTTATTATTATAGCTTTATGTAATGATGAATATACCTCACGAGAACTCAGTGTATGAATAACGGTGTGTTTGTACTAACCATTTGTGCAACTGGATGCAGTGTTTAATTAAAACACACTAATCATTTTCCTTGCATTTTTCAGGATTTAACACTTTGGAACAACATCTGGATGACAGTTACAGACCTCTTCATTCACATTAATCTTTATGTCTTTTTATGTACTTCACCTTTATGCATTATTTTTTTAATGTAATCAACATTCATGTACTTTTTAAAACATTATATTATTGTGATACATAATTTTATGTTGAGCAGTGATGTAAAAATCTTTGAGATTACAATACACAAGATGATGTTGGTTAGCAGCAATTGTATTTGCTTTAGTATTAACAGTTCTGGAATTTGCTGGTCAGTCAGACAGACTGATCACATAAAGGAATGCATCAAAGATTATTCAGTAAACTTCATTCAAGTTCCGACTTGTTTTGAATGTTTTAATTCTGACATACAACCAGAACATTTAACAATGCATAACAAAGCTTTATGCCTTAACAAATACAAAGTCATAGGGTACCATTCTAAAAGAAATGTAGTAATAATGCATGAGTTAAATCAGTTGAAACTGTTAAAATGGATGGGTTGCAGCATGACTGTTTTGAAAGAGTTACAGTTCCAAATGAAACTTCTAGATTCACATCACCTCATAATTTGTGGCAGAGGTTGAAATATGAGCAGCTACTTGTACATCATAAGCATCACAATTCTGAAATAAATAATATCTGCAGGCTGCAGCGTAAACAAACTTAAATGAAATGTACATGGTTTACAATGTGTGTTATTAAATCGTCATCAGCTGAATGCGTGCCATCGTAGGATTTGAGACACAAGACAAGTTTGGCTCTGACAGCTCTTTCCTGTTTTCAATCAAAAAAACAAAACCACAAGAGACTGCTTGAAAAATATCCAAATAGATAATTTTCATTTTCTATTTATTTACATGTCCCATCTGTAAAAAACGTATTTTATGCTTTACATTAAGTTTATAATTTTAATATCTTTATGCGGTATGGTACAGTATCCACGCAAATGTTTCTTTATTAAATAAACATAACAATCGATAAATTTTAAAACATAATACACTCTGAGCAGCAGCTGGCTTACACTGGTCACGTTAACGAGTGTGTGTAAACGACCAATTTTTAAATAAGCATGCAGTATAAA
Organism: Garra rufa; assembly: GCF_049309525.1. Taxonomy (NCBI): domain Eukaryota; kingdom Metazoa; phylum Chordata; class Actinopteri; order Cypriniformes; family Cyprinidae; genus Garra; species Garra rufa. The sequence continues at coordinate 37,713,104 of NC_133376.1, forward strand.
ACAAAATGAGACGATCAACAGCTGAATCGTATCTGAATTCTGGAACTGGACTCGCGCTGATGACGTAACGTAAGATAGGCACGCCCACAGCGGGTTATGATTGGTCGATCGACAGGCTCAAATCTGATTGGCTAAAGTGTACGAGTGACCCGCATGGGAGGAGTTCGCTGCCAGGAGAGTCTCAAAAACACACACGCAAGTCTAAAAAATACACACGTAAAAAAGCTATTCACACACTCACAGTCCGTGATACACTCGTGATTTTTAAACATTCAAAATTGTTGTACACAGTTGTAAATCTGTGAATTGTGTTTTGCAACTTGTGAAACGTATTTTATGAATTTATATTCTTATTTTTTGCACGTGAATTTTTTTTGTGAATATATATATTTTTTTCGTGCACGTGAATTGGGACACGCATGTGTGCATCGTGTATTGTGCGTGAATTATTAATGAGACTAATCTGCTTCCATAGCTGAATGTCACTTATGTTTACCAGGGTTATATTAGGAGCTAATGTACTAAGAAGCGATATGAAAAGAACAAACTCTGTGTACACCATATTAATCATGAAAACTATGTATAGACCAACAGATGTGGCCAGAATATGAATTCAGCTTGCTAAATTTGCACAAAGCATTTTAAAACCATTATAATGAAAATGCTTAATATGGCTGAAAAAGGGATGTAACAGTATTATCAATATCGTAGTATCGCAATAGCAAAACAGTTTCGACATCATTGTGGTCACATGACGATACTTAAATGTGAAAAAAGGTGTAGTTTTTAAAATACATTAAAACTTTTTATTCTAACATAAAAAGGTCCTTAAAGTTGTGTTTTGCACCATTATGCTTTAGCAAAGTATCTGTCAAACGAACCAAAACGAAAGCACAATAAGACTGAATCCCTTTATCAATTCGGTTTTCTCTGCATGTTTCAAAGTGAAGCATGCACTTTTTCCGCACCTCAGAACGGCTCAGTTCACAGTAAATGCAGTGAACTTGTTTATTGCATGTTCTGTGAGTTTAGCACGCATTTGGGAATGCAACAGCCTCGAGTTATGCTTTATTTTCACTTACAGCATTTCACTAGATTTGTAGTGAGAAGAGTTTTTGTAAGCCAGTTTTCACTGAAAGTAGAGTTTTACGCTAAAATATCAGCTACATTGACGTAACCTTCAAAATAAAAGTTTTAAAGTGCAGTATTAATTGCTGACAGCTACAGTGCCTTGCAAAAGTATTCATACCCCTTCATTTTTTTCACATTTTGTTTTGTTGCAGCATTATGTTAAACTGCTTTAAATTAGTTTTTCCCCACATCAATTTACACTCCATAAACCATAATAATGACAAAGCAAAAACCAGATTTGCAAATTTTACAAATTTATTAAAAATAAACCACTGAAATAAGTGTAACTCAGTACATCGTTCAAGCACCTTTACAGCCTCAAGTCTTTTTGGGTCTGATGTGACAAGCTTTGCATATCTGCATTTGGGAATTATCTGCCATTCTTTGCCTCACCTTTTCACCTCTCAAGCTCTGTCAGCTTGGATGGGGGCTGGCAGACATTTTCTAGAGTCCTAGTTGTTCCAATCGTCTTCCATCATGGATAATGGAGGCTACATGCTTCTGTGAACCTTCAATGCAGCAGATATTTTTCTGAACGCTTCCCTAGATCATTGCCTTAACGCAAGTCTGTCACTGAGCTCTACAGGCAGTTATCTTGACCTCAGGACTTGGTTTTTGCTCTGATATGCATCTGTTAGACCTTTTCTGAGAGGTGTGTGCCTTTCTAAATCATACTCATTCAAATAGTAACATCTAGAAGCAATATGAATGCTCCAGAGCTAAATTTCTAGTGTCCCAGAAAATGGTATGAATACTTATGCAACGAGATCTTTTCAGTTTTTTATTTTTAATACATTTGCACAAATGTTAAAAAACAATTTTTGCTTTGCCATTATGGAGTAGGAAGTGTAGATTGATGTAGGAAAAAAAGTAATTTAACATAAGCAACATAACAAAATGTGAAAAAAAATGAAGGGGTATCAATACTTTCGCAAGGCACTGTAGTAGTCCAAATTCAAAATATCTCTTTCAAGTGTTGACATTAGGAAAGTAGGCTATTGTAATTTCTCTAGTGTAAAGCAAAAATAATATACCTATGAAATATTAATTTTTATTCTACAGTGCAATTGTTTTACAATATATGGCTATTACTGTCATAGGAATATCAATAATATAAAATTATTATTATTATTATTATTATATTCTAATTTGTTTGGCTTCCTAAAACACCAGTGTAAAATGTAATTTAGACTGAGAGAGCACTGTATATCACAAATAAAACTTCTGACAAAAAGTCAGACTTTTAACAGTTTTCTTAGTTAAGGACGTAGGTTGGAGCTCTTAATTTTGAACTCTCAAAGTGCATTAGATAAAACAATTTAAAATGCACACATTTTTTTATTTTTTCCAAGTCTTTGTCTTTTTTTTTCAATAATATCACATCGTGGATTTCATATCAAGATATTATTTTATTGTGAGATTTTGATATAGTTACATCCCTACTTTTACAAAATTATCCATTCTAATCCTGTGGCATGTGCTGTAAATGGATCGCAAGGTCCCAAAACTTGCAGTTTGTTCACATATGTTTGTTTTTCTTCTTTTGAGAGGTGATCTAAATGTCCGTGGCTTGAAACAGATGGAAAATTGACAGGGTTGTGCTGCAGTTCGATGGATGTTTGCCCTCTAGGTCTCCAAGCCAGCCATGTGACAACTATGAATAGAATTGTAAAAATCTACAACTTTCTAATAGTGAAACAATTTAGCAGGCTAGCCTTACTTTTCAAAAATTAACCAGCTATAAAAAAAAAGCTAGCACAGGAACTGCGTCTATCTCCTAATTCGGTTTAATCCACAACAACACTATTATGCATTTGCTGGCTCTCTGTGGCAGGGAACCAAATGTTCTGGAACTTTAATGAACCCCTGGCTTTATTACACTTTGCCGTCATGTGGTTTGTGTGCTTTTGATGCGACTCCAATAGAAGCTGTAACAGTGAGTGTAAGGCTTTCTCTGTTTGGTCTTCAGAGACTTTTCACACTTCTCCAGTTGTCCATGTCAAGTATACTGACACATGGCTATGTGATTAACAGGACCAAATGAACTCGGGCTGTTTATAGGTCACATTAAAACTTGCAGCGAGAAACTTGGGACCCCGTGTCTGTCACATCCAAGCCCAGCGAATCTAAATCCTTCAGCAATCTGGGCTAATGAAAGCTTGACCCTGTTGCTATCAAAGCCAGATTTCCCTGCATGTGTGACGGCCCCAAGAATGCATTGATATTTCTCATGCATTCACATTAAAATGTCAAATTTTAAATGCCAATGAGGTTCTAGTGGTTCTCCATTATGCATTTAACTTTCTTCCTTTAAATGCATGCATAAAACAACAGACAAGACCCATGTAGAAACTCATGCATGCTTGTAAAGGTCAGTTAAAAATATCAGATACATTTAAAAAAGTACATTAATAGTAAATAAGCAAATAAAAAAATTCCAAATAAATACTGAAATTCTTGAAAATATAATGTTGTTTTATTAATAGTTTAGGAATCAACATGAAACAAACATGACCAGGTCATTAATTATTAATTTTCATTATTTATTTTGTAATTACCACATATGTCATTTATGCAAATGTGAATTTTGTTCATGTCAAATGGAATAACCCAAAGAAAACATCTTATTAACTGAAAAAGTTAATTATGTTTGTTTTAAATATATTTCTCTTTAAAAACATGACCCTGTCGCTATCAAAGCCTGAGTTTCCTGCATGTGTAAAGGCCCAAAGAATGCATTGCTATTTCTCATGCATTTACATTAAAAATATCACATTTAAAGTGCCAATGTGGTTCTAGTTGTTCTCCATTATGCATTAACTTTATTCCTTTAAATGCATGCATTAAACAACAGAGAAGACACCTGCAGAAACTCATGCATGTTTGTAAAAGTCAAAAAAGGCCAAATAATGCTGACATTCTTAGAAAAATAATGATGTTGTATTAATAGTTTAGGAATCAACATGAAAACAAACATGACCAGGTCAATAATGATTAAGTTTGATTATTTATTTTTTTAAATATCATGCATGTCATTTATGCAAATGTGAATTTTGTTCGTGTCAAATGGAGTAACCCCAAGAAAACATCTTATTTATTAACTGAAAAAGTTAATTATGTTTGTTTTAAATCTGTTTATCTAGAAAACAAGACCCTGTTGCTATCAAAGCCAGATTTTCCTGCATGTGTGAAGGCCCAAAGAATGCATTGATATTTCTCATGCATTTACATTAAAAATATCATATTTAAAGTGCCAATGTGGTTCTAGTGGTTCTCCATTATGCATTTAACTTTCTTCCTTTAAATGCATGCATTAAACAACAGACAAGACACCTGCATAAACTCATGCATGTTTGTAAAAGTCGGTTAAAAACATCAGACCTGTTTAAAAAAAGTACACAATAGTAAATAATCCAAAAAAAAGTAAAAATTAATAAATAAATAAAGTGGATGCTGCAATTCTTGTTGATTTAGAAATCAACATGAAACAAACATGACTAGGTCATTAATGATTAATTTTCATGATTTATATTTTAAATATCACGTATGTCATTAATGAAAGTGTGAATTTTGTTAATGTCAAATGGAGTAACCATAAGAAAAACATCTTATTTATTACCTTAAAAACGTTAATTGTATTTGTTTTCAATATATTTATCTTGAAAACAAGCTAAATAAACGTATTTGTAAATAATTATTAATTAAACTGTGTATCATTGTACTACAAATGTTTTCCAAAAATGAAGAAAGCCAACAGGAAAATAGAAGGCTCATGTCTAAAAACGAACAAAAACTACATTTTGTTTTTACATGTAAAAAGATTTGACCTTTTTATCACCTCGTAGATCCTGATTTGTCATTGAACGAAATGCGGAACAATTTAAAAGCAGGCACAAAAGTGCTCACACTTGAATGCAGGATAACACGCCTTTAATTTGTCAGAACGGATGTCAGCAGCAGCTTTTAAACAACAGTAGATCTCATCTGCTGAACCCAGCATCTGTTTCTAATTAAAACTTTCACAAGTCAACAAACTAATATGAGAGCTCTCGCATCGACTAACGCATTAGGGAGGAAGTAACAAGTGATTTGAGAGAACAAAACAAGAGTGGCTCCCATAATACAGATACATTTACACGTGCTGTATTTGCAACATTTCTCGCCTCTGATGCCGCCGCTGCGGGTCTCATTGCAACTTTGCATTATTTGTGAACATCCTGAGGAGGTTTTTTAAAATGACCTACCTTTTTCCGGGAGACCTGGCCACAAACTTTGCTGTTGTGACAACCCATGCTCCTCTGCGCTGCCTCTATAGTCTAGCCCGTCCTCGATAGTAAGTTTTCGGGCTGTCTGCAGCAGTTCAAATATGAGCTCTCATTGATCCGCTCGAATAGGCTGAGACTGGAGCAGAGGGGCGGGAACTACAGAGTCAGGGCGGCGTTCCAAAAACGCAGGCTACATTTACATCAACGATTTGAGTGGAGAGAAGCGGGAATTTGTGAATCTGTGCACAGCTGCGTAAACTGATGCACACCGCAGCTTCCTCAAATGCAAAAAAGTTTTGTTTTTGTTCAATAATAATACACTACCTAGTAAACAGTAAGATTTCCCTGCTGAAAAAAAAAACAACATATGCTGGTTAGGTATGTTTTGGTGATGGGATGCTGGTTTTAGCTGGTTTATGCTGATCCTTTGATTGTTTATGTTGGTCATTTGCTGGTTTATGCTGGTCCTTTGCTGGTTTATGCTGGTCCTTTGATTGTTTATGTTGGTCCTTTGCTGGTTTATGCTGGTCCTTTGCTGGTTTATGCTGGTCCTTTGATTGTTTATGTTGGTCATTTGCTGGTTTATGCTGGTCCTTTGCTGGTTTATGCTGGTCCTTTGATTGTTTATGTTGGTCCTTTGCTGGTTTATGCTGGTCCTTTGCTTGTTTATTCTGGTCCTTAGCTGGTTAATGCTGGTTTTAGCTGGTTTATGCTGGTCCTTTGATTGTTTATGTTGGTCCTTTGCTGGTTTATGCTGGTCCTTTGCTGGTTTATGCTGGTCCTTTGATTGTTTATGTTGGTCATTTGCTGGTTTATGCTGGTCCTTTGCTGGTTTATGCTGGTCCTTTGATTGTTTATGTTGGTCCTTTGCTGGTTTATGCTGGTCCTTTGCTTGTTTATTCTGGTCCTTAGCTGGTTAATGCTGGTTTTAGCTGGTTTATGCTGGTCCTTTGCTTGTTTATGCTGGTCCTTAGCTGGTTAATGCTGGTTTATGCTGGTTTTAGCTGGTTTATGTTGGTCCTTTGCTGGTTTAGGCTGGTTCTTTGCTGGTCCTTAGCTGGTTTATGCTGGTCCTTTACTTGTTTATACTGGTCCTTTGCTTGTTTAGGCTGGTTTTAGCTGGTTTATGCTGGTCCTTTGATTGTTTATGTTGGTCCTTTGCTGGTTTATGCTGGTCCTTTGCTGGTTTATGCTGGTCCTTTGATTGTTTATGTTGGTCCTTTGCTGGTTTATGCTGGTCCTTTGCTTGTTTATGCTGGTCCTTAGCTGGTTTATGCTGGTTTTAGCTGGTTTATGCTGGTCCTTTGCTTGTTTATGCTGGTCCTTAGCTGGTTAATGCTGGTTTATGCTGGTTTTAGCTGGTTTATGTTGGTCCTTTGCTGGTTTAGGCTGGTTCTTTGCTGGTTTATGCTGGTCCTTTACTTGTTTATACTGGTCCTTTGCTTGTTTAGGCTGGTTTTAGCTGGTTTATGCTGGTCCTTTGCTGGTTAAGGCTGGTTCTTTGCTGGTTTATGCTGGTCCTTAGCTGGTTAATGCTGGTTTTAGCTGGTTTATGCTGGTCCTTTGCTTGTTTATGCTGGTCCTTAGCTGGTTAATGCTGGTTTATGCTGGTTTTAGCTGGTTTATGTTGGTCCTTTGCTGGTTTAGGCTGGTTCTTTGCTGGTCCTTAGCTGGTTTATGCTGGTCCTTTACTTTTTTATACTGGTCCTTTGCTTGTTTAGGCTGGTTTTAGCTGGTTTATGCTGGTCCTTTGCTGGTTAAGGCTGGTTCTTTGCTGGTTTATGCTGGTCCTTAGCTGGTTAATGCTGGTTTTAGCTGGTTTATGCTGGTCCTTTGCTTGTTTATGCTGGTCCTTAGCTGGTTAATGCTGGTTTTAGCTGGTTTATGTTGGTCCTTTGCTGGTTTAGGCTGGTTCTTTGCTGGTCCTTAGCTGGTTTATGCTGGTCCTTTACTTGTTTATACTGGTCCTTTGCTTGTTTAGGCTGGTTTTAGCTGGTTTATGCTGGTCCTTTGCTGGTTAAGGCTGGTTCTTTGCTGGTTTATGCTGGTCCTTAGCTGGTTAATGCTGGTTTAGGCTGGTTCTTTGCTGGTCCTTAGCTGGTTTATGCTGGTTCTTTGCTTGTTTATACCGGTCCTTTGCTGGTTTAGGCTGGTTCTTTGCGGGTTTATGCTGGTCCTTAGCTGGTTAATGCTGGTTAATGCTGGCTTATGCTGGTCCTTAGCTGGTTAATGCTGGTTTATACTGGTTCTTTGCTGGTTTATGCAGGTCCTTGACCAGCACAAACCAGCACAGGACCAGCATAAACCAGCAAAGGGCCAGCATAAACCAGCAAAGGACCAGCAAAAACAAGCAACATGACCAGCATAAACCAGCAACATGACCAGCATAAAACCAGAAAAGGACCAGCACAAACCAGCACAGGACCAGCATAAACCAGCTAAAACCAGCATCCCATCACCAAAACATACCTAACCAGCATATGCTGTTTTTTCCAGCAGGGTTGTAATGTTTTTAACTCTCTTCTGCTCACCAAGCCTGCATTTATTTGTTCCAAAGTACAGCAAAAACTGTATTTTTTTTAACTATTTAAAATAACTGTTTTCTATTTGAATATATTTTAAAATGTAAATCATTCCTGTGATTTCAAAGCTGAATTTTTAGGATCGTTACTCCAGTCATGTAAACCCTCAGAAATCATTCTAATATTCTGATTTGCTGCTCAAAACCATTATTATTATATAATTTTGTCAGGTGTCTTTGATGAATAGAAAGTTCAGAAGAGCATTTATCTGAAATAGAAATCTTTTGTAACGTTGTAAATGTCTTTTTCATCACTTTGTATTCATTTAAATCATGCTTGTTAAATAAAAGTATTAATTTACTGTCATTTTTTTCCCCCAAAATAAAATAAAATAATTAATAATAATAATAATTATACTGACTGCTGAATTATACTGACTATACTGAAGTATTATGTGACAATAATGATGCTGAAAATTTAGATTTGATCACAGGAATAAATTACAATTTAAAATATATTCAAATAGAAAACAGTTATTTTAAATACTAAAAATATTTTAGAATTTTACTGATTTTTCTGTACTTTGGACAAAAAAACATTAAAAATCTTTTGACTAGTAGTGTATGTCCTTAAATATAAAAAAGATCAATTAAGTATTTAATTAATACATTAATAGTTTATTAAATAATTCTAATATTGTTTTATTTTTAAAAAATGCATAATTTTTTTAATTTTAAATAGACATAATAGTTATTTACAGTCATGAAAGCCTAAATATATAAAAATGTGAATTAAAACTATTCATGTATTACAAAATTTGTATATACTTATATTTGTATAATATAAAATTTGTAAAAAAATAATATATATATATATATATATACATACATACACACACACACACACACACATAAATATAATTTTATGTAATTATATAAAATTTGTATCATTTTTTGACTTTCATTACAAGTCACATATTCGTTCAAGCTCATTTTAGTATAAAATTAATATCAGAATTAGTAAAAGTTAAGGTTACAAAGGAAAGCTTTAAAAAACCTTGATCTTTAAGGGTTAATTATAGACTATAGACCTTACAGACAGATAAACACTGTCTTGTCAGCTAGAAAAACACTGCAGTGAGCAAATTTAGTGGACGCTTCTTTCCCTAAACCATAATATCAGTCATCTCTCTTCAAATTAAAATAAAATCTGACAATAAAATGTCTGTATTATCAAACAGGAGTAAAATGTCAGGCTCACAGTTCAACACAGAGAATTGTAAGTTGTACTGTATTTTAAGCAGCCACATTGTCATCCGACTGCTGTAGAGGAATTCTGTTTGGAAAATCTGTCAAAACAGCAGTGATCCATAGTCAGCGGTGAGGTATGTGGATGCACATGCTGAATGTAAACATAACAAGGTTTATACTGGCTGCCAGTTATGATTTCATCACTGATGTCATTTTAAAGACTAATGAGATAAACACTAAGTGCAAATTTAGAAAGCGAGAGGCAAACCTTTCTAGCATTCTGTCACTGCCTATTGTAACATAAAATACAGTCAAAGGTTCAGTGAGCAAAATATAAACGGACACATTTGAGCTCATCACATGCACTGCTCTATATGGTGCATACAGTAGTGTGTCTATCTAGATATGTCTATCTTTGGCTTCTTGGCTCTCTTGTTTGGTATATATTAAGCGTTAATATGATACGTCGACTGGGTAATTTGAGACTCTCCTTTTTGTCGAAACTGTCTATTTATAGCAGGGTCTCTAATCTGTCGTAAAAATGAAAGAGCAGTTGTTGCTGAGAAGTGTGCGTCATGACAAACTTTCCATTGACAGGCAGCTGCGGGGACTCGGCAGCTTAGTGGTGACAATAATAAAGTGAGCCGTCTGCTAGATCAGGTCTCCAGTTATCTACAGGAACAAAAACACAGCAATCGCATAAAACAGTATGTTTGGGTTTAACTTAGGATTTGCCAAAGTTAACAGGCTTATCACACATGAGGTCAGGGTTTGATTGGAGAACAATAAATCAAGCCTGTTTTCCTTAACACTTGTCAGGACAGACAAGTGATTTCTGAATAGTTTTTTGAAGATTTTGTGTTTTGTGACTAAGAGGATTAAAAAAATAATTATTTACTCACTCTTATGATTTGACCGTCAACTATCAATCATACAAAATGCAATTGTTTGTCCTGAACAGTTAAACTGCCCACTGTTCTTCAGAAAAGTCCTTCAGGTTCCACAAATTGTTTTTCAGCATTTTTGTGTATTTGAACCCTTTCCAACAATGACTGTATGATTTTGAGATCCATCTTTTCACACTGAGGACAGCTGAGCGACTCATATGCAACTATTACAGAAGGTTCAAACGCTCACTGATGCTCCAGAAGAAAACACAATGCATTAAGAGGGGGTGAAAACTTTTTGAATGTTAAAATCAGGGTCAGTTAAACTTACTTTGTCTTCTGGGAAACATGTAAGTATCTTCTGTAGCTTCTGAAGGGCAGTACTAAATGAAAAAAATATATAAATTTAGGCAAAATAAGAAAAAATGTACACATCTCCATTCTGTTCAAAAGTTTTCACCCCCTGCTCATAATGCATAATTTTTCTTTCTGAATCATCAGTGAGTGTTTGAACCTTCTGTAATAGTTGCATATGAGTCCCTCAATTGTCCTCAGTGCGAAAAGATGGATCATTAATCATATAGTCATTGTTGGAAAGGGTTCAAATACACACAAATGCTGAGAAACCAAAGAATTTGTGGGACCTGAAGGATTTTTCTAAAGAACAGCAGACAGTTTAACTGTTCAAGACAAACAAAGGACTCATGAACAACTATCAAGTGTGTGTAAACTTTTGAACAAGGTCATTTTTATAAATTCAACCATTATTTTCTCTTTTGGACTATATGAAAACTTTTATAGTAAAATCTTTTATGTGAAATATTTCATTCAGGTCAGTACTAAATAAAAAATAACATGCATTTTGTATGATCCCTCTTATTTTGGTAAAATAATTAACATTTTGCAGATTCTGTAAGGTGTATGTAAACTTTTGACTTCATCCAATTGCTTTAAGTTCATTGTTTAAGTTCACATAGTATATTTCTTTATTTCTAATGTTGTTGGGTGTCATCTGCATGTTAAAGGCATGTAGTGTGCCAGCCAGGAGCAGCATGTGCCACAAAGCTTTATGAACGTGCTTTGTGCCACAAAGCTCTTAAAAAACCAGACGCAAGCTCTCAGTCAGCCAGGAGATAACATTCTTTCCATTGCTCCCCCTCCGACCCCAGGCATGGTGTAAGCCTCAAGGCCTCGCAAAACCTGTGTTTTCAAAGGGAAAAATAAAGCATAGAAGTCCTACTGAGAGTTAAGCATCTGAGAGAACTAACAGGTTCGGTTTAATTAAAACTGTACAAATATAATTGTTATGCATAACAATACAGTATACTGCTGAGTGTTCTAAACTTAATAGTTAAGTTTATATGCATGTTAGTAAACAGCACATTTCATGTGTCAGGGAAGTTTTACAAGTGGATTTACATCTGGGTTCAGCAATCATTAAAAATGAAGAACATGGCTAGTCTTGCTCTCAGTGGCAATCTGCTCTGGTTGGTATTCCACCTGGACATCTGGATTGAGGGCTGCACAACTGTTGAAAGACAGTCTGAAAAATCAGGAATGCAAACAATGTTTACAGGAGAACAAACCTGGCTGATGTTATACAGTTGACCGCATGAACATATTCTGGGGAAAACAATTACATCAGTGTTGAAAAAGAATCAGTGCACAAACAATGTCAAAAAGTTTAATACATTGTTGCAAAATAATTTCAAATTAATTTGCCAAATTATGTTTTGCTTTTTTTTTGCTTATAGGTTTTAATATCTGTTCAGATTTTAAAAGTCAGGTAGTGTATTTCAGCCTTAACTGGCTTTGTTCTGTGGAAAGCAAAATATTTTGTGCACTTAAAACAGAATCATACAGGAAGCAGGGAAAATCAAGCTAAAAAAGATAATTTAAAAAAAGTATAATAAAAGCAGTCAAGGCAACTTCCCTCCATTAACCTTGTCTAATAGGTGCTCAAAGCTCATCTGCCTATGGGGGCTATGTCTTTTGAGATTCACAAATGTCCTTATAGCCACTTGTTGCGTATTTATGGCTGTTTTCATGTTTTTTTCCCTTTTATAGCGCCACCAAGTGGCCAAGCTCTTCTGTGGAAAGCAAAATATTTTGTGCACTTAAAACAGAATCATACTGGAAGCAGGGAAAATCAAGCTAAAAAAAGATAAAAAAAAAAAAAAAAAGTATAATAAAGCAGTCAAGGCAACTTCCCTCCATTGCCACACTCAAATCTCACAGTATTTGCATATATTTAAACTTTTGGTTATTTGAGCATTTTGCATCGCTGACATCACTGATGCATCTCTGAGAATGAGATTTAAGAGCTATGGCACAAAATAAAATAATATTCAAAAATACAGCCGGGGTTCAGGCATTTAAGCACATATGAAAAAAGACATTACAAATTATTTAGCAATCCTCTAACCTCCTAAATGAATGATTTAAAAAAGCATTTTTGGCAAATACACATAATTTGCTTAGAAATATGATATTTTTTTAGTTTATGACTGTTATAGTGCCAGCTATGGTCTGGATCTCCCTAAAACTTTGCATGCTTGTTTAGAATCACTCGTCGTATGTGCTCACCATGCTTTGTGAAGTTTTGAGTTTTCATTTAGGCTTAATAGGCTTTTGGGTATATTTTCAAAACGAGTATATTTTCAAAACGACCCTGTTATAGCTTGCCAAAGGGTAAATTTCAATATTTTTTTTAATAATTATTGACCTGTAGAGTCCAGAGAATTGCACTGCAGTGTTTTTTTTTTTTTTTTAGACCTAGGACTACTTCAGAAAAGAAGTTTGTTTTTTACATCTCATCTCAATCATTTAAGGAGAGACACTGTAGGCAAAAACACCTTTTTTAATGCACCTGTCAAGTTTGAGATTTTGGGCTTTTTGGTTTTTCATAAAGTGTTTTTTTAGACTAGTGGAAAGAAAAAAGACACCGTTAAGTGTTTCTTGTATAGCACTTTATCTATTTGTGTCAATAGATTTCAATTACAATACATGTCCTTAAAGGCCATTTTCTCAAAATGAGTTTTTGCTCCTACACTGAACCATAAATCTCCACTTTTTATAGAGGGATTTGTTCATATATAATTTGCTTGATTTTATACAACATTTTGTTCCCCCAAAATGTAAAAATTATATAGTTTTCCACCTGTTCTAAGTTCTTTCTGAAAGAATTTTGAAACTGACTTCATCCAGTGTTCAGATTTTTTGTACTAGAAATCGCATATTTCATTAAACAATGCATTTTAGAAAACGTGTAATACAAAAAATGTTTGCAATTATCATTGTAATCAATCAACTGGGTAAGTAAGGTGGTCACTATTATTTATTTTTTGTACCCTATTCAGTGTCTCGCCCTAACAAACCATTTGACAGAATGTTGTGCTTATGTGTGAAAAACTGTTAATATACAATAGTTTAGGCCTTTGAAAATTGGGTGATTTCTTTCAAATTTCTAACAGACCTTTACGGCCATGAGTCAAACAGGCGCACCAAGTTTTGTTTCTGATCGACCTCCGTTAACCTAGTCTAATAGGTGCTCAAAGCTCATCTGCCTATGTCTTTTGAGATGCACAAATGTCCTTATAGCCACTTGTTGCGTAGCTATGGCTGTTTTCATGTTTTTCCCTTTTATAGCGCCACCAAGTGGCCAAGCTCTGCAACCTCAGATTCAGCTCTTACATATTGTAAATTTGGCGAAGATATCTCATTCTGTACAAAAGTTATAGCTGTTTTAGTAAAGGCGACCTTGCCCCTTTCCAATGTTTTGGTGACCCTTTGCGACGTAGAGTCGAAAGTTCAGCTTTTATTTGATAATTATTGATATTCACTCTCCAGAGAATCTTTCTGCAATGGTTTGGTTCCAATCAGGTGAAAAACTTAGGACTTGTTCGCAAAGTTTTTAATAGATGACGCTTCACGCTTGAACCCCTGAATATATATATGTATATATATATATATTAGGGCTGTCAAATGATTAATCATGATTAATCACATCCAAAATAAAAGTTCAGGTTTACATACTAAATGTGTGTTTTCTGTGTTTATTTATTATGTATATTTAAATACACACACACATACATGTATTTTCAAGAATTTTTTTTAGATTTATATAGAAAATATTTATAATTCTATATATAGTCTAAATTAAATAGAAGTATAACTATTCATTCATATAAATATTTGTTTAAATCTATACATGTATGTGTGTGCATTTATATATACATAATAAATATACCCAGTAAACACACATTTAGTGTGTAAACATAAACTTTTATTTCGGGTGTGATTAATCGTGATTAATCATTTAACAGCCCTAATATATATATAAAGCTAGTGTCGCATTACAGACTATAATACATAAAAAATATATAATACATACGAAAACTGTTATTGATTTTAATGTTTATTAAAAAACAACAATTATAAAAACTTCTCTTGCATCTCTCATCATTAATCATATTAGTGCATAAATCATGATGGGAATAGTATACAGAATAAGGTCCTTTCCTGAAACTGTCCCATCTCTCCGTCATTATCCAGTCCCAATAAAAGAAAAACTGCTCACCAAAAATATATTAAAAAAACACAATAGGAATATATTTTTGAAGTAAGCTGATCTGAACATGCTCACAGAAGTTAATTAATTGAAATCAAGTTAATGTGATGTAGATTGCTTGTTAAAGTGTTCATTATAATTTTAATTTAAAGTAGATAGATTAGTTTTGGACATTTGGTTCTTTTTTGACACCTTTTCAAACGCTAAGAAAATACCAGACTGCTATTTGACAGCAAACACTACATTTCATTGTGTTGGTTTTGCAGTATTAATGCTATTGAGAAGTGGACTTTAAGGCATCCCAGCTCTTTTTCAGAGTTTCCTAAAATGAACTGTAATTTGAAATTGGTCAGCCTGTTAGGGAGTAAAAAATCTGGTATGTAGATACCAGATGATGGCCAATCGTAGTCACCCTGGAAAACAAACAAACAGATAACTGTTAAAATCAAAAACACTGATGAAGGTACAGAGCACAGTGTTGAGCTGTTGAAATGTGGACATACAGGTTTAAACAACATTAACAGCAGCACGTCTGAGGCATAAATACATTTATGACTTCAAGAGTTTGTTACAGCAAGTTTTATTTTTTATTATTTCAGCACATTTTTCACAATATGGATGTGTAAAAACCCCAATCCCAAAACGAATTTATATATATAGTTTTATATACGTTTTTCAATGTTAATGCAAAGAAGTTTCTTATGTTCATTGAGGCTGTGTTCATTTAATAACAAATACAGAAAAAAATGTAATATTGTAAATATTTATATCCAGTCTTCAGTGTCACATGATCCTTCAGAAATTATTCTATTATACTGATTTATTACCAATGTTGGAAACAATTATACTTCTTAATTTTTTTGGCTGTGATACTTTTCCCCCAGGATTCTTTGATCAATAAAAGCTTAAAAAGAACAGCATTTGTTTAAAATAGGAAGGTTTTCTAACAATATAGAGTACTGTTCAAAAGTTTGGGGTCATTTGTAAATTTGTATTCTTTCTTTTTTTTTTTGAAAGGAATTAATACTTTATTCACCAAAGGATGTGTTCAATTAATAAAAAGTGGTGGCATAGGTTTACATTGTTAGACAAGATTTATATTTGACATAAATGCTGTTCTTTTAACTTGTTATTCATCAAAGTATGCTGAAAAAAGAATCACAGGTTCCAAAAAAATATTCTTTTCAGGTTTTCCAACATTGATAATTCTAATAATAAATCAGCATATTAGAATGATTTCTGAAGTATCATGTGACCGTAAGACTGGAGTAACAGCTGATGAAAATTCAGCTTGCATCACAGGAATAAATCATGTTTTAAAGTATATTAAGATAAAAAAAACATTATTTTATATTGTAATAACATTTTGCAATATTCGTTTTTTTCTGTGTTTTTGATGATCAAATAAATGCAGCCACAGTGAGCATAAGAGACTTACTTAAAAACAAGTCTTACTGATCCCAAACTTTTGAGCGGTTGTTAATAATATTGATAAAAACTATAATAGCAGCTCAATTATAATACAACAACACTGAAGGGACATCATCAATTAAACTTACAGGGAAGGGAGAGTGCAGATCCACAGATGTGGTGGCTGATGCATCTGCCACAACATATCCTGGTGAAGGAATTGGGTTTGGATCTACATGTAGAGTCTTCACGTATATAGGGTCACCTGGCTTGCCACAGTTTTCCCAGGAAAAGCCCTGTAACTTTTTAGTAATAGAAAGTACTGTAACATTTTGATACTAAGGAAACTGAAGTTGTATTAAAACAATATTAATATTGTTATATATCTCTGATATATCTCACGTCCTTACCTTTGTAAATGCAAGGCTTCTCCTGCTGTGCCGTTTGCTCAAGACTTCCAACAAAAAACTGCTGGCAGCAAACACGATAAACACGGAAATGCAGCTTTTCATTTCGCACGGTTAATGCACAGTAGTGTCACCTTTAATTTTTGGTTAATTATCTAATATGCATTTATGCTATTTAAAGTGAAGGATATGATTACTCTACTGTGAAACACCAATGTGATCTATTCCATATGAAAGACACTTTAGGAACTGTTTGTCGTGAGAGTTCCTTGGTAATGAAATATGTTTTTCTTTTCCATGAATCTTTTTGGAATTTATGATTATACAGCGTTGTACAGCGACATCTACAGGCTGATTCACGCCGCACCATGAGAACACTTTTAAAACAGTAAATATGATGGTAACAGTAAATTAAACAATAATAATAAATCATTGTTTTAAAAAAGATCTAATGTTGGTTCGATCAAACACTACTAAATGTTTGAGGAATTCAGCATTGATATAGGTATATAGGATTACTATAAACAGATTAATTTAGTGGCATTTTATTGAAAAGAATATATATATATATATATATATATGTGTGTGTGACCCTGGACCACAAAACTAGTCATAAGGTTATAGGTATAGATGTATATATAATATGAAGTAAATAAGCTTTCTATTGATGTATGGTTTGTTAGGATAGGACAATATTTGGCCGAGATACATCTATTTGAAAATCTGGAATCTGAGGGTGCAAAAAAATCAAAATCCTGAGAAAATCACCTTTAAAGTTGTCCAAATTAGGTTCTTAACAATGCATATTACTAATCAAAAATTACATTGATACATTTACAGTAGGAATTTTACAAAAAATCTTCATGGAACATGATCTTTACTTAATTTCCTAATGATTTTTGGCATAAAAGAAAAATCAATAATTTTTTGTGGTCCAGGGTCACACACACACACACACACACACACACACACACACACACACACACACACACACACACACACATATATATATTTATATATATATATATATTAATGGTGGGCATAGATTAATTTTTTTAATCTAGATTAATCTCACTGTAATCTTGGAATTAATCTAGATTAAAATGGCTAATTTGAATTCTGCCGAAGGCATTCAGAATATGTGTGCTACTCAAATAATGACTAAAAGTAGGCTAAGTCTTTGAGAACGGGTTTCTCAAGCCAGGTGGCGCATTAGACCAGGGGCTCATCTGCTGTTTCCAAAATGCATCACAAACTGCTTGACAATTGCATTTACAACACAATTAACTATACAAACTTGTGTAACCAACTATTCCTACACTGCATGTACTTCTGCATACCAGGCTGCGCGACGTGCGCATTGCAGTTAAATACACTGACGCGCACGGGCATGGATATCTGCGTGCATAGTCTTCAGTTAAACTGCGTTGCTTTTATAAGCGTCAATTCAGTTGTTGCATATAGTTTAATGTCTTTATTTCGGGTTTATCAAAGTAAATTAAATTGGGCACGTGCCCCAGTAAAAAGGGTCTAGCAACGCACCTGCCCTGAAGCAAACCCGGCGGCTTCATAGCTTCATCCATGTTAGCACGTCACGTTTGATGTGGTAATTTCACAGTAGGCATACACACAGGTTGAAGACTCATTCTCGCCCCTACAGTGCAATTCGGCTAGGTATACATCTGCGCTAAAATATCAAGGTGAATGTCATCATAGCTTGCGTAGTATAGACCCAGCTCCCAACCCAACTTGGAGAATAGGTGATATTTTTTTATCGCCCGATAAGAGTCTCACGTTAACGCAGCACGTTACGCCGATAATGGCCCACCACTAATATATATATTTATACAACAGTTCGTTCTGGTTCTCAAATCTTATTGGTTGAGAACCGTGAGATATTCTACTGGTGTCGCTACAGGAACGCCCTTTTGCAATTGTGCTATTTTTTATCACTCCGCGTGTTCTAGCCGGGAACTGTTTGTTCCGAATTTCATGGCGGACGTCCAAATCCCTTATCATTTTATAAATATTACTCTTTTTGTGTTTCGGAATGTGGTTTTAAGAGGTTTTCAGGCGAGAATGTACTTGTTTATAGTTCAAATATGCAGTTTGTTAATAAAGATAACGTCTGTTTAAAATTTGCTTCGTTGTTTTCGGACGTGCGAGATCCATAACGTCAGGGGGCGTTCTACACTCATCAATCCGCTCAAGAGTGCTCTCACCACGGCCAGATCTTCAGGAATTTACCGCTGGCTCTGATGTCTCTGTAGTGGTTACACATCACATGTAATTAGTTATGGGTAAATCTAACGGGCAGTCTTTTGTCTCATTAAAGGAGAAGTCCAGTGTGATATTGACCTAAAGTGTGTTGAATCATTATACCGAGTGTGAACGTACCTTGCATATCTCATCTCGGTTTGTGCCCTGCAGTTCGAAATCTGGCATTAGTTAGCCGATGCTAACAACAGGTTGTTGATGAGGGTGAATAGGGCATCGGAGTAGCCATGAGAATATAGAGCAGTACTAGTTTTAACTTGTCTATAACTTCGCAAATGACCATGGAATAAGCGGGATAATCAACGGCTGGCCGTGCATTAAAGGGTTTTAAATGCACGGCAAGCCGTTGATTATCCCGCTTATTCCATGGTCATTTGCGAAGTTATAGACAAGTTAAAACTAGTACTGCTCTTTGCAGCGCAATATTTGATCGAATAGGTAAAAAATGACTCTAGCATTCTGACTGCTTCAAATCAGACACAGAGATGAAATAGTGCGGTAAGATCACATTTATTTGAATGAATTATAGCATTTGTTTCAGTAAATTATCGATTGACCGAGAGAGAGCGAGAAGGCGAGAGAGAGAGAGATGACAGTTGTGTGTATGTGCGTACCGGCCTGCATGGCATGCTGTGGGTCTCTCTCTACAAACAACGAATTCATTCAAAAACAGCAGTTTTTCCACATCGTTGCTGAGGAATATAATGTAGCGATATAGAATCTAGGATATTTTAACAATTAAAATCGCGGGGAAGAGCTGACAAGAAGTTTATGTATGTGCGCAGCACAATGCGATCTCCAAGTCTGACCTCTTGCTCTCTCTCTCTCTCCGTCTGTTTGCCTGCATCAATTAAAGCAGTGCATTAATATAGAACGGTGATTTAACTGTCTTGGAACTACCTGTGCATTAAACGGTTATATACTACAGGGCAGTTGAATGCTTGAATCTGATTGGCTGACGAACGTTCTAGAGGTGTGCATTATTTTCAGGGAAACGCACGGCGAACGTAGTTCCAGGCAGCTTTTGACCGCAGTACATGTCTATATCACTTCCACATGATTTCAGTTATCGCAAAGGTCCTTACAGCCCAAAACGGCAAAATAACCAAAAGCTACAGTGACA
The DNA here is from genome assembly GCF_049309525.1 of Garra rufa. Classification (NCBI taxonomy): domain Eukaryota; kingdom Metazoa; phylum Chordata; class Actinopteri; order Cypriniformes; family Cyprinidae; genus Garra; species Garra rufa. Next base: position 37,732,946 of record NC_133376.1, read on the forward strand.
CTGGCAAAACTAATACATACGATAAACCATAGGATAAAAACGACAGATTATGTCCATGTTTTTTCCACTATATTACGTTTTATTATGTACGGAAGCACATACTCTATTTCTCTCGCTCTCTCTCACTCACAGACGCACACACATACAGTTAGCACTCATGTTAGCATTCGCGCTAATGTTAACGCATGTCTGACGATGACGATAACTTAAAAACGACATGACAGTTCTCACGCAAGGTAACAACGGCGTGGTCTTGAAGAAAATGAACTTGAAGTTTAACTGTCAGTAGAGACGATGCTGCCAGTCACCTTTGAGAGACACACAGACTTGAGAGAGGTAATTTACGATCTTAAACTCTCTCCCCCCTCTCTTGCCGTCCGTCTGCTTGTCTGTCGGTCGGTCTAAACTTCATTATTAAAGGAACACTCCACTTTTTTTTGGAAATAGGCTCATTCATCCGAAGTTCCGATCTGAATCAAATTAGGAACCGCTTCAAATTCCAAATCTAAATCAAATGATTTGCGATCTGCACTCCGACATCACTATCTGAATCAAATGATTCGCAAACCGCTCCGAAGTTCCGATCTGAATCAAATGATTTCCAAACCGCTCCGAAGTTCTGATCTGAATCAAATGATTTGCAAACATCTCAGAAGTCCCGATCTAAATCAAGTGATGTGCGATCCACGCTCCAAAGTCTCGATCTGAATCAAATGATTCACGAACTGCTCCGAAGTCCCGATCGGAATCAAATGATTTGCCAAATGATCCGAAGTCCCGATCTAAATCAAATGATGTGTGATCCACGCTCCGAAGTTCTGATCTGAATCAAATGATTCATGAACCCACTCCGAAGTTCCGATCTGAATCAAATGAATCGCGAACCACTCCGGAGTCCTGATCTGAATCAAATGATTCGTGAACCGCTCTGAAGTTCCGATCTGAATCAAATGATTTGCGAACCGCTCCGAAGTTCCGATCTGAATCAAATGATTCGCGAACCGCTCCAAAGTTCCGATCTGAATCAAATGATTCGCAAACCACTCTGAAGTTCCGATCTGAATCAAATGATTCGTGAACCGCTCCGAAGTTCCGATCTGAATCGGATGATTCGTCAACTGCTCTGAAGTTCCGATTTGAATCAAATGATTCACAAACCCCCTCTGAAGTTCCGATCTAAATCAAATGATTCGCAAACTGCTCTGATGTTCCTATCTAAATTAAATGATTTGTGATACATGCTTTAAAGTTCCTGATCTAAATAAGCTCTGTTTCACCCATCGTGCTTTTTAAAACAATTACAAGCGATGTTGAAATTTCGAAAATGATCGATTGATCTGGTTTTACTAGTGAATAGAGTCTGTTCCTCCCCTTTTTGTGTCTTCACTGTCAGTACTTCTACTTGTTGAGCTTGCTAGTTTTATGAAATTAACTGAAATAAGTAAAATAATTTTGATGTCTAAAAAAATGTTACATTTATTTGTATATATCGTAATAAATATTTGAGAAATTATTGTGTCTGGTTGTATTAGTCAAGTAATAGACAATATAAAGAGAGAAAATCAGAGAAGCAGATTAATACAAAACAACTCACTGTATGTATACCCATAAAATTCAATATATTGGGGCAAAAATGCCTCTGTTTGCACAAGTGCAAATGTAGTATTTATTTTATACAACAGTTAAATAAATTAGATGTTAATATTGTTATAGTTTAGAGACAACATTTTGTTTTTATGCCATTTTGATGAAAATATTATAGCAGAACTGTTATGCATCACCAAGCAACTCAATGGTAAGTAGTTTCTGAATGAATCTGTATTCTAAAGAACTCAATGATTCAGCAGTAATATATAGTAAATATACACACGCACACACTTTATAGTATTACAGATACAATAAGAAAATATAAGACATTAAAACATAACTAATAAACACTTGAATGTTTGAATGTTTATTAAGAACAAAAAAAAAAAAACAGAAATGTACCTTTAAAAAAAACCTTGACACTGAAGTTCATTAATGAGAGAACAAAAACCAAAATCACAAAAGCAGCAGTTAAAACTAGACAAAACATTAACATGTTCATTAAAATAAGCAATAAAATAAAAGGAAACCAAAATGTGCAGTCAAACTTTGTCCAGTGGTTCATGAAGTAAATTAAATGTAAACAATATTTAAAACTCCCACCAATTAATTAAAAACAATTCAAAGAGATTTCCTGTTAGTTAAAAAGGAATGTGCTCACTATGACAAAAAAATTCATCATTTAAAAAAGTTAAAGAAAACCTTAAGTAAAAGTCCTGTAGATTAATGAAATGCTACCTTTCATTTACTTCTTTGAGGAATGCAATGAGAAGCCGATTTTGAGGCATCCCAGTTCTTTATCAGCGCTTCCTAAAACGCCCTGAACTCTGTAGTTACCATTGGTCAACCAGCTAGGCAGTTCAACATCTGGTATGACGATCTCTGACGAAGGCAAAGCATAATCACCCTGGACAAATATGATATGAGAAATACTATACCTCTGAAAATGCATAACAGAATTTTTGGTCTAGTAAAATCAAGTAAATGACTCACAGCTTTGAACGGGCAGTGGCAGGGCAGGCCGTAAGTATGCAGAGGCTCAGGACAGTCCTGTCCTGGCGGGATGAGTTGATCGAGCAGGTCACAGGCATTAGGATAATGACAACTTCCTATTTCATCCAGACATGGTATTTTCACCCACACACCGACTACTTCTCTTTCTAACGTCACGTTAACCTGAAACAAATAACATGGTGCAAACATGGAGTTAAGTTTTTGAAACAAAGGCAATTTTCTCAATACTTTGATTTTTAGCATCCTCAGATTTCAGATTTTCAAATAGTTGTATCTCAGCCAAATATTGTCCTATCCTACCAAACCATACATCAATGGAAAGCTTATCTATTTATTTAGTGCTTTCAGATGATGTAAAAATCACTCATGACTGGTTTTGTGGTTCAGGGTCACATTTTACAAATTATTTTTAAAAAAGTAAATTGAATTACTTCCTGATTTGTTGCCCTATTTGTATAATAAAAGTCAAATTTGAGTGCTTTCAATACATGAGCCTAATTCTATTTTGGCATGTATTTGGTTGAACTTGTCGTAGAAACAATGTAATAATTGGCTCATATATTGCATAGGCAAGGCTGGCTAGTAACTGATTACATGTAATCTGGATTACATAATCAGATTCCAAAAAATTGACTTGCAATTACATTAAAATACTCATAATCAGACTACAGTTACTTGTATATTGTATAATGCATTACAATATAAAAGCAACAAATTGTTCATAATTATTGATCCTCCCTAATTCCTCTTTTTCCATCTTTTAAACTGTCCTTTCTAAAATAACCGACTGCTTTTATACATTCAGAAAGTCTTTGTGTTTTGCTGACATTCACACAAAGATCAGTCAAGATCTGGCAACACAGCATTTGACCAGACTGACTTACAAAATCATTTCAATTTTAAGAAGAAAACTCATTTTGAGAAAACAGTCTTTAAAAATATGTATTGTAATTGAAATGCATTGACACAAACAGATAAAGTGCTATAAAAGAAACACTTAACAGTGGCTTTTGGGTGTTTTCTTTCCACTAGTCTGAAAAAAACAAACACTTTTTGAGAGCCCAAAATCTCAAACTTGACAGGTGCATGAAAAAAAAAAAGTGTGTTTCCCTTAAACTCATTAACCCCCTGCAGCTCCTTTGCAAACACTAGTTGGGGATACCTTGATGTACTATATTGTTTAATGCAACAAATGTAAGATACTTTCTTGCTCTTTGTATTTTATGTCAAAATGCTACAAGATTATCCTATTTAAATCAATGTGATAAACAATGTTAGATTATATTAATGAGAATCATTCATAAATCTGCTGCTGTCAGCAAAAAGTTGTATTGTAATTTTACTGTTGTTCTGTAAAATAAAATAAAAAAATTAAAACAAAAATAATGATAACAGTCATTACAACATCTCTATTAATACATTTACATTTGCTCAGCAAGGCTGCATTTATTTGTACATTATAAAACATATGCCTGATTCAAGAAGGGGGTCTTAAAATAGGCCAAAGAACATTATTTTACAAACTTATTGATTTTAAGCTAAACTGTGCTTTGGTGGCATGCTATATTGTAAAAAATATTTGTAAATTTTTGTTTTGTAATTGATTTTTTGTTTGAAAAGCAAGGCAAAAACTGTAAAAGCCAAATAATTTTGTTCGGCTTCAGCCAAGATTTTTCATTTCAGTGTATCCCTACCTAAAATGTGTAATGTAATGGATCACGTTACTAACTACAACTTCTCATGTAATGTGGAGTAACACATTACAATTTGTAAATAATTCACCCAGCTCTGTCAATATGAATGTAGGGGAAAAAACAAGAACAAAAAAAGTTTTTTCAGAATTGTGAGATAAACTCGAGTTGTAAAGTCCAGTTCTGAGGAGAAAAAAAAAAGACTGCCATGTTCACAGAATTGTGAGTTTGTATCTCACAATTCTGACTTAACTTGCAATTGCAAGTTTATATAACAAAATTCCAACTTAAATTGTCAGAATTATGAATTTATATCATGCAATTCTGACTTTAATTCTCAAAATTGCGAGTTTATATTTCGCAGTTCTGACTTTATAACTCACAATTGTGAGTTTATATTACAATTCTAAGAAAAAAAGATTTCATTAATTATTAGCTTTTTATTAAACTCATTAACCCCCTGCAGCTTTTTCACAAACACTAGTTGGGGAAACTTTGATGTAATATAAGGTTTATTGGACTTCATGCTGTTAACAACAACAAATGTAAGATATATTCTTGCTAGCTGTATTTATGTCTATCTGGTAGAAGATTATACCATTTAAATCAATGTGATAAACAAGTTAGGTCAAAAGTAATCTAAATTATACTACCTAAAATGTGTAATGTAATGGATTACGTTACTAACTACAATTTCTCATGAAATTTGGAATCAGTAATGGATTACAATTTGTAAATAATTCACCCAGCTGTTAATAGAAATGTAAAAAAAAAAAAAAAAAAACACAAGAACAAAAAAGTTCCTCTTTTCACAAAAATACGGAATTGCGACTTCTAATAAACCAAGAAGAGGAAGTTGTCATGGTCAAACATTAGGCATCAACAAAGATGTATAAAAAAAGTCATACATGAAAATCATGAAATGCAGTGTCTCAGAAAAAAAAATTAAATCAAAATGGGTTCATGCTTACTAGAATATTTATACATGTCTTTAACTTACAGAGAGAGGAGATGTCAGAGCCACTGATGTTGACCCAGATGCCGCTGCTGTCAGCTGTCCTGGGATGGAAATGGGATCTGGAGAAATGCTAAGAGTCTTCAACTGTGCAGGATCATCTTGTTTACCGCAGTTTTTCCAAGAAAACCCCCAAACCTATTCGAGTAGTTAACACATGGAAATTTAAATCAATTACATACATAAACAGTCTAAACATAATACTTCACACCCTTACCATGGTGAGTTTAGAGAGTCTCCTGTCGAGCAAGTGGCTCGATGCCTCCAGCCAAAAACAGTTTGCAGCTAAAAGAGCAATAAACACGGAAACGAAGCTTTTCATTTTGCACGACATAACGTTATATTAAAAACACGACGTGTAAGTTTTGGATTTTGCTTAACTAGAGTTCCACAAAAGCTCAAACGACCATATAAACACAAGAACTGCTCGACACGATGTGTCTAAACAGCACCTGAGAGAACAACAGGACAATAAAGGGCGTTGACTATTAAACGCTTCCCATAAAGAACTATCAGCGCTCGTCATGTGAGTGTGTTATGGTATTTAAATACTTTGCCAGATTCTTTCCGCATTTTATTTAGCAAATACAACGATATATAGTTTTACAGCGACCTCTAAAGGCAGGAGGAATAACATCAGGGCAATAACAAACGTGGTTAGCAAAGATGTTTGAACAAAACGATAACATCTGTATTGTAACTTTTGAAAAAAAAAATGAGTGCACTATTTGTTTTGGAAACACTGTCAGATATTTAAGAAATCATTGATTAAATGAGGTAACATCAAAGCATATCATCTCCCTGAAAGATCTTTACAACATTTTATATTAACTATACAATTATGCGGAAAGGTTTGCAAACACTGTTAGATATTAAGGCTAACATAAAGGCAAATCTTTTTCTTGAAAGTCCTCTTTCACCTGCTATGAGTTCAACAAGGCTATACTGGTGAGTTTATAGTCTTATTTATTTCATTTATCATTGTTTTATTTGGTGTTAAGAAACTGTTTTTATGTTTTCTGTGTCACACCATGATTTCAGCTCCTTAAGTTTAGTTGTAAAGAAGTTGTTCTTGATTTTTAGATAGTTATAGGCATAAATACTGCTTTAAATTGTTGTTGTGTTTCCAAAAAAATATTTAAAAATTGTCTAATTTAATTGCATTTTTGTTTTTGTGAGCACAAAATAATTATCTTATGTTTATTATTATTAGTATTATTACTGTACACTATAATGTACAATATTAAAGGGTTAAAGCATAAAAACAATGTAATACTGCTTTAAATTGTAAATTTGTAAAAATATTTAAAACATTTAAAAATTGTCTGTTTAATTTAATTGCATTTTTGTTTTTGTTTGTCTGAGCAAAAAATGAATATCTTACATTTATTATTATTATTATTATTATTATTGTACACTATACCATTCAAAATCATGAAATAGAAATATCAGCTCCTTAAGTTTAGTTGTAAAGAAATTGTTCTTGATTTTTAGATCTCACTTTATGTACTGTAGGTACTGTTAGTTGTCTCTAGGTCAAAGACGAAAAAAGGTTTAAGCATAAAAACAATAAATGTAATACTGCTTTAAATTGTTGTTGTGTTTACAAAAAATATAAAAATGTTTTCTGTTTAATTAAATTGCATTTTTGTTTTTCTGAGCAAAAAATAAATATCTTACATTTATTATTATTATTGTACACTATACCATTCAAAATCATGAAATAGAAATATCAGCTCCTAAAGTTTAGTTGTAAAGAAATTGTTCTTGACTTTTAGATAGTTTCCCTCACTTTATGTACCGTTAGTTGCCTATGGGTCAAAGAGGAAAAAGGGTTTAAGCATAAAAACTATAAGTGTAATACTGCTTTAGATTGTTGTTGTGTTTACAAAAATATTAAAAAGTTTTCTGTTTAATTTAATTGCATTTTTGTTTTATTTTCTGAGCAAAATATAAATATCAAACATTTTCCCCTAATTTACAGAAGACACCCACTAAAATGATTTATGACAAATTAAAAGATTATTACTTTCACCCCAAATACTAATTAGTTGTAATTCTTTTATTAATTGAAAACACAATAAAATTTAATATGCTCCCTTATTCTTTTATATATGTTAATGCACAAGTCAGAATAAGCATGTTGTTTGAAGTTTTACATAAATATTTAAGTTAATGACACTTACATTTAATGTGCTTTCTATGGACATAAAATCACTTTTGTAAATTTCTTTTTGATGTGAACATCTTACTGTCTTTGACCTATGCTTGAGTTGCAGTTTTGAATCAGATGTTTCTCTGCCAGCTTATCATACAAAAATATACACTGCATAGTTGGGATGAAATGCTGGTCTTTAATGTTTTTTAAAGAAGTCCACCAAACCTGCATTTAGTTGATCCACAGTACAGCAAGCACAGTAAAATTTTGAAAAATGTAAAATTTCTGTTTTCTGTGTGAACATATTTTAAAATTTATTCCTGTGATCAAAGCTGAATTTTCAGCATCATAACTTCAGTCTTCAGTGTCACATGATCCTTCAGAAATCATTCTAATATGATAATTTGCTGTTCAAGAAACATTTATTATTATTATTATTATTATTATCATCAATATTTAAAACACTTGAAAAATATTTTTCAGGATTCTTTGATGAATAGAAAGATCCAAACATTGTTATTTATCTTGGATTCAGTACAATGCTTTTTTTTTTTTATTTCTATAGTTTCTTTCTAAAACAAAACCCTAAAAAATAGACTGACTCCAAGCTTTTGAATGGAATAGTGTATAATGTTTGAAAAGCTTTTTATTTCCGATAAATGCTCTTTGGATATTTCTATTCATCAAAGAATACTTAAATGTCTGTTTTAAATATTGATAATAATAATAAAAATAATACAATTTTCATGAACAGCAAATCGGCATATTAAAATGATTCCTCATGTATCATGTGACGCTGAAGACTGGAGAAATGATGCTGAAAATTCATCTTTGAAATCACAGGAATAAATTAAAGTTTAAAATGTATTCAAATGGAAAACTGTTATTTTAAATTGTAAAAATATTTTGCTAAAAGGTTTTTGCTGTACTTTGGATCAAATAAATGTATTTATTATTTTTTTTATTTAACAACTACTTTCAGAATTCTATGTATTTTTTAATTTAATTAAATTCAATTTAGAGTATATGTTCAGAGTAGTGATGCGCGGATGGCGGTTATATCCGCGGGCGCTGCGGATAATCCGCGGGTCGGGTGGGTCGGGTAATAAAAAAATGCATTCTGATTATTTGCGGGTGGGTCGCGGGTAGATGAGATAAATCAATAATGATGCAAATATTAACTACATTTTCTAAAACTTGAACGTGTTTTAAATATGTTTTTCATCAGGCAGAGACGATTTCATTTGTGTGCGTGTGTGTGTGTTTGCCTGTTCTAAGTTTTTGGTGACAGAAACGTTGACATTCCATATAAAGTTTGAAGGGAGTTATGCCTGTGCTAATGCTATTGAGCACGGTAATGCAGCGGTGTAGTGCATTGGTCGCTTTGCGTTTACCCACGTCTCTGATGCGCATCATTCAGAAGTGTCCTGCATTAGCCAAAATCATGACAGTCCAACACATGAATAGCTAATTCAGTCGCATGTTAATAAATTGAAATATTCCCTAAAAACACCCAGTAAAGACAGTGATGTGGTCAGGACCGTGGCGCCGGCTTCTTTTGAAATATATTTGACGATTTTTCCTGATGCGTCCATGCTGCCTGTTCATTCTTACGCGAAAGCATGTCAGGCTAGGCGCGCAGTGGTAGGCTATAATTATTATTGATTACTTATTTGAATCAGTAGATTATAATGAAAACAATACCTTAAAAATGAAAAGAAGCAGATTTTTACGGTCAGACCTTTCTTAAACTGGTGAACCCCTGTAAACTTCAGTCCAAGCATGCGTTCAAATACTAAGTTCAGAGCGGCTCTAATAGAGAGAAAACCCGACCGATTTCGTCAGAGATTGCGGAGAGTCGCATCCAGATGTCAGTTAACGTTATTCTTTTCTGCATGGATTTGGCTTAAAATCATGAGTGATAAATGTATAAGTGTGCAGCGATTTGCAGATCAGCTGAATCAATCTGCTGTTAACATGAACCATCAATTTATCATATCATCATGCAAAACTAAGAATTACAATAAGTGTAATATGACGATCGGGTGCGGGTCGGGTGCGGTTATCTAAATCAGAGAAAAATATAGGTGCGGGTGGGTGGCGGGCGGATAATTTATTTGAAGCTGCGGATTCGGGTGACGATTGAGCCCATCCGCGCATCTCTAGTTCAGAGGCATCTGTGATTGATTTTGAAAGGAGTGATTAATTTTATCTCCTTTGCCCACAAGAGCACACAGTTTCTGATTGTCCTTTGTCTTGTATGTTGATTGACATGTAAATAACAATCTTTTGTTTTTGAAGTAATGATGAGATCAAGTTGTGTAGTTGCATTCTTATGTTGTTGTCACCCCTGTGGCCACAAGATGGAGATCTTGTATTTGTGTTTAGAGTCATGCTGTGATCTATGCAAATTTCCTCTTGGTCTGTCAGAAACATAAGCATTAAATACTTAGGGAGATAAAATCAATGCAAACATAAATCCTTTTTGATATGAAACTAGAGATGCAACACATTTTAAAGCTGAATAGTTTCATGTTAGAAATTCATGCTCAGAGTTGCATCCTACAGTCATTTTGTGAGAAATACGAAACTGCAATTTTCTATGTCGGTCTCATGTGTTTACTTCTGTTGTGAATCACAAAAGCATGCATCAATCAGGGTTTCAGGTTTTATTTGATGGAGCGCTTGTATTCACAGGCCATATGATGATACTGTAAGTGTGCATGAGTCACCTTTAATCTCTCTGCATGTGCCTGCAGGTAAATGCCAGCCCATATGCGCCAAAAACCACCTAGTGTTTCTATCTAAAGGTACGGTGCGCTATTCAAACACAGCTTTGTCCATAAAGTTGAACTCCTAAAGAGTGGTGGAGAAAATCACCGCTTATCAAATTACTGTACATACTCACCTATGGATTTGTCAGGTTGTCCAGAGGTCATGTACTGTACTTAAGCTAAATGCATTATACATAACAAAATATGCCAATTCACTTGACATGAGGTGTGAAAAGAGTTTAAAAGCACATGTTGAAGCATGTTACCTCTGAACGCACTGATAAATCTTAGACGAGTACTTAATTTGATCAGCAGCAAAATAATTACACATTGGCAGTCAAAAGTTTAGAATAATGTTTTCGAAAGAAGTGGTAGGCTGCATTTGTTTGATCAGAAATACAGTAATATTGTGAAATATTACTGTAATTTAAAATAACTCTTTTTTTATTGTAATATATTGTAAAATGTAATTTATTCCTATGGTGCAAAGCAAATTTTTTTGCATCAATGCTCCAGTCTTCA
>NC_133376.1:37744206-37859701 GCF_049309525.1 Garra rufa
AACACACATACTTGTGTGTATATATAAAAAACTGTTAGATTTATATGTAAAATATTTATATTTATATATAATATACAGTTGAGGCCAAAGGTTTACATCCCCCTTTCAGAATCTGCAAAATGTAATTTTCTTTTACCAAAATAAGAGGGATCATGCAAAATACATGTTATTTTTTTATTTAGTTCCGCCCTGAATAAGAATTTCATGTAAAATGTTTATATAGTCTTATATAGAAAATAATAGTTTAATTATAAAAATGACCTTCTTAATACTTTGTTGTTATCTGAATGATCCATAGCTGTGTTTTTTTTAGTTGTTCATGAGTCCCTTGTTTGTCTTGGACAGTTAAACTGTTTGCTGTTCTTCAGAAAAATCCCTCAGGTCCCACAAATTCTTTGTTTTTTCAGCATTTTTTGTGTATTTGAACCCTTTCCAGCAATGACTGTATGATTTTGAGGTCCATCTTTTCACACTGAGGACAACTGAGGGACTCATATGCAACTATTACAGAAGGTTCAAACACTCACTGATGCTCCAGAAGGTAACACAATGCATTAGGAGCCTTTGAAGGCCAGTACTAAATGAAAAATATGATATTTAGGCAAAATAAGAAACATTTACAGATCTCCATTCTGTTCAAAAGTTTTCATCCCAGCTCTTAATGCATTGTTTTTCCTGAGCATCCGAGAACATTTGAACCTTCTGTAATAGTTGTATATGAGTCCCTCAGTTGTCCTCAGTTGTGAAAATATGGATCTCAAAATCATACAGTCATTGTTGGAAAGGGTTCAAATACACAAAAAGGCTTGAAAACCAAAGAATTTGTGGGACCTGAAGGATTTTATTAAGAAAAGCAGGCAATTTAACTGTTCAGGACAAACAAGGGACTCATGAACAACTATCACTAAACAAAAAAGCACAGCTGTTGGTCATTCAGGTAACAACACAGTATTAAGAATGTATGTAAAGCCTTATTCTTTCAACAACATTCCCATAGCAAACAGGTTCACTTAAACACTAACAAGTGGAGCACTCAACCACACACACCCTCTTTGATTTTCAAATGAAGGTATTGAGATGAAAGCTGTGAGATATGGTGTGTATATTTAACAGGAGATAAGCCTCTGTCGCTATGATGATTGAAAGTGTTGTTGGAATATTTTGCGAGAGATTGCTGCTTATAGATTTTGAGATGAGGATGCACGGTATGTGCCAATACAGACCTGAATGTCTTTTACAAACAAGCTGAATTGACTGGGACATAAGTGCATCTTGTATTATGTGCAAGTGTGCACATTCTTTATTCCTTTATTGATTTCTCCCATCTCATATGGAGAAATGTATGTGCATCAGCTTAGCCATTTGGAAAACATTACTACTCTCTGTAGTTTTGTGTTGTGTGCTGATGAATATCCATTATGGAGAATTTGTATAAATAGTCTGTAAATGTGTATAAATTAGCCTTTCATTTGATCAAAAGTTATGTAGCTTACTGAAAAGCAAGAGAGGCACTGAGATTTTTTTGTTTGTTGTTTTTTTAACTAAAAACAGCCCATTTTTACTTTTTAGTTTTACTAAATCACAAGTTTGGTCCCCAACTCCAAATGTAAACAGTATGCCAAAAGTTGTGAAATTGTAATTAATAAAGATTTTTTAATGATTTTGAAAGAAGTCTCTTATGCTCACCATAAAGTAAAAACTATAATGTTGTGAAAAATTATTACAATTTAAAAATAAATGTTTTCTATTGTAACATACACTACCAGTCAAAAGTTTTTGAACAGTAAGTTTTTTACGTTTTTTTAAAAAAAGACTCACCAAACCTGCATTTATTTGATTCAAAGTACAGCAAACCAATAGAATTTTTCAATAATTTTTACTATTTGAAATAACCGTTTTTTTATTTGAATATATTTTAAAATGTAATTTATTTTTGTGATCAAACCTACATTTTTTGCATCATTACTCCAATTTATTTCAGGATTCTTTGAAAAATAGAGAGATCCAAAGATAAGTGTTGATCTGAAATAAAAATCTTTTTTTTTTTTTTTTTGCTGTACTTTGGATCAAATAAATGCAAAGCAAAGACATTAAAACATTAATCAATCCTGTGATCAAAGCTGGATTTTCAGCAATCTTTATTGTTTTTTTTAATGTTTAAATTTTAATAAATCACTGGAATAAATTAGATTGTATAATATTTTCCAATAGAAAGCATTTTTTTTAATAGTAAAAATATTTCAATTTTTTACTGGTTTTGCTGTACTTTGGATCAAATAAATGCAGGTTTGGTATGCAAAAAAAAAAACATAAAAAATCTTACTTTTTAAAATTTTTTACTACTTTTAGCATCATTACTCCAGTCTTAAGTGTTTTTTTTAATGTTTAATTTTGAATAAATCACTGGAATGAATTAGATAGAAAACAGTTTGTTTAAATGGTAAAAATATTTAAAAATTTTTACTATTTTTGCTGTACTTTGCATCAAATAAATGCAGGCTTGGTGAGCAAAAAACATTAAAACATTAAAATCTTACTGTTTAAAAATTTTGACTACTAGTGTATATTAAAATGTAATTTATTCCTGTGATCGAAGCTACATTTTCAGCATCATTACTCCATTCTTTAGTGTTTAAAAATATAATATAATTTATAATTTTTTAAAATAATTTTTTAAAAATTATTTATTACAAACTTTTAGCTGCCATTGCAATAGCTGTTTTTATTCAAACAACTAATTTATAGACTTATACCGTATGCACACATATTTCATGTTTGAAACAAGTAAAGCCCAAGATACACTCCATTAAATCAGTTATGTATACACTGGGTTCTCTTGTACCAAAGCCCATCCTTCATCTGTAGACAGTCTAATACACTCAAACACAGAGTGAAACGAATAGCCAGCATCTCTCTCTCTCTCTCTCTCTGCGTCAGGCAAACAATTTGCACATCTCCCAGGGTGATAATGTTACCCCATAACTCGCACAGATGCACCCTGTAGGTACAGGAATGAATGAAGGTTTCGCTCGGCCTTGCGTTCTGCAGGTGAACTCATGCATGACAATACTTTAATAACATAATACGCCAGGTTCCCTGACAAGTTCACTCGCCAGTGCTTCTTTAAAATATCATAGCTGCGGGGATGTGCAGGCGCCTTCAGTGTTACGGTACATCAAGGACACTTGCTTAAATAATACACCAAGGGTTTTTGCCATTTCGGTTGAGAAGTGATTTCCACAGATGACAATAAATCTCAATCCAAGAATCTCTGCATGAGCAAAATCTGTGTTGACAATCCTGCGCTGGGGCTTTCTGGAGGCTTGTGAAATATAGCTGACATTTCTAAATACCAATAGTCAGTATCATCATACATGCTTGTAAGAAAAAAGCCATGTGATTTACATTTCTGCACTAGATTTTAGAGGATTTTCTCTTGTGTTTTTCTTGTTTGCTTGATCTAGCCTTGGATTACTTTATTACAACTCAATTTTCTAGCAGAAAGGAGATAAATGACCATGGATCTCGACTACACACATATCACTCTGACTATCTAGAGATTTGCTATAGTCACTACAAATAAAACCATTTTTTTTAACACCGCTTTGTCTGAATAAACACATATGTTGACCAATCGTTATTGGACGGCATTATTAAACAATTAATGACCAATCACCGTCACCAATGAAGCATTAATTAGATTAAAAAAACAGTTGTATTGTAACCTTTGTAATATACAGTAGTTAAATAGATATAAACTTATGTAAAGCAGAATTTTCAGCATCATTACTCCAGTCTTCAGTGTCACATGATACTTCAGAAATAATTCTGATATGCTGATTTGCATAGAAATATATGATATTATGTTACAAATTACACCATGAGACAAAAGTTGTGTTTACTTTTATTTTTAATGTTTCTTTGAGGTTTTATATGCCAAATACAGTGCTCACAAAAACTTCCATGCCACTTCCAAAAAAATCCATGCTAAAGCAAGTTATCTTAAGAAAAATTAGTACAAAACGTGAACCAGTGTTTCCGTAATTAGAGAATCCCTAAAATTTACCTGACTTAAAACTTTACCAAAATATTGATGCAACATGAGAATAAATAGTGCATATACAAATTTGTGTTACATTGTGTAAATTTTGAAAATTTGAAATTTTTTTCTAGAAACCTTTATTTATTTATTTATTTATTTTTATTTCAGGATTCGTTGATTCAATTGAAAGTTCAAAAGAACAGCATTTATTGAAATAGAACTATTTTGTAGAATTATAAATATATTTGCTGTTACCTTTGATCATTTAAATTGATCATTGATGAATAAAAGTATTAATTTTAGGAAAACAAACATGCCATTCAAAAGTTTGGAATTAGTAAGATCTTTTTTAATTCAGAAAAAAAGTAGTATTGGGAAATATTATTATGATGTTAAATATTGTTTTGATATTTTAATATAGATTAATATAAAATGTATTCCTGTGGTCAAAGCTGAATTTTCAGCATCAATACTCCAGTCTATGGAGTCCACTTCTAATATTTCATATTTATTATTTAGTTGTGCTTTATATCTATATTTTTTAGAACCTTTCAAATATTTTTTGCAAACTGTGATACCTTTTTCAGTATTCTTTGATAAATAAAAAGTTGAAAAGAACAGCATTTATTAAAAATAAAAAAAATTTCTAGCAATTTTCACTAACATTCAAGTCTGTGGTTTTACTCTTATGCTTTTATTCAGCAAGGATGTGTTAAATTAATAAAAAGTGAATGCAAAGGCTTATATTGTTAGAAAAGATATATATTTGGAACAAATGTTGTTCTTTTCAACTTTTTATTCATCTAAAAATGCTGAAAAAAGTATCACAGTTTGTAAAAAATATTTTTTTATCAACTGTTGCCAACAAAGATAATTCCAATAATAAATCAGCATATTAAAATGATTTCTGAAGGATCATGTGACACTTAAGTTTGGAGTAATGGCAGATAGAAATTCAGCTTTGCATCACAGGAATAAATTGTACTTTAAAATATATTTAAAAAACTTCACAATATTACTGTATTTTTCTGTATCTTAGCGTTCCGAACCTAAAGGCATAGTGATATGTTCACAAACTGATTGTTCGGGTTGAGTGACATATTTCATGACAGAAGTCACGAACACTTGAAAAACAAAAGGAAAACGTTTGTTTGACCTAAAGCGGTGTAATTACTTTCTGTTTTTGGTTAGTTTAGAAGTATTTGGTCCATGTCGTGTTTATATTTCAATCGAGCTGCACCAGAGTTAGTTTGAAAGCAGACCAAGACCCATCTTTTTAGTGCCATAGGGGTGGGCGATATGGCAAAAATATCATACCACGGAAAACCATATCATACCATAAAGTTTTATACTTTGCAAATTGTCTTAACAGTACAGCCAAACTAATTTCTTTATTTTGAAACCAAAGCCTTACAAGGTGACAAAATATCAAATAAAAAGAATGGCAGATGTTTACGCCAAAGTGGGTGAAGATAAAAATCTTTGTCATTATTTTATCTTTTTTTATAAAAAAAAAATAAGAACAAAGAAAGACTACATGTAACAAATACACATAACATACAACTAAAACAAACAGTGCTTCGATTTTCAGGTACAGTAGGCATATTTAGCAGTAGCAATCAAGAAATTGAATTAACAAATATAAAAATAAAACACTATATACAATATATACATAAATTATGCATTGACTTTTATTGAAGCAACTGTATTACAAGTTCTTCAGTCACGAGCAGTGAGTTATTTTTCTTAGTGCTTTGTTTTATTACCCTACCATCAACCAAAAATTACAATTCTGTCATAATTTACTCACTCTCAAGGTTTTTTTCATATGAAACATGAACATAAAAATGTATATGTTGAATCATGGGTAACCAAAGAGTTGCTGTTACTGTAATCCATGTTGTTCAAAATATCTTCTTTTGTGTTCAGCACAAGAAAAAATTAATAAAGGTTTGAGACTACTTGTGAGTGAGTAAATGTTTGGGTGAACTGTCCCTTTTATGACAATCGGCAATATGTTTAGTTCTGTCGCTTTAAGAGCTGCACGCGTATAATATACAGCGTATAATATATTAGCGCATCCGTTTACTTTCACTTTAGACATAACCAGCTGTGTTTATATGAAATCACTGTGTGTTTTGGACAGTATTAGCAAATCAGACATGAAAAATAGCTTAGTCCTCAATCAGGGGCTGTTTGACAGGCTTTTAGCGCAGCCAACCCAGACCAAAACATCCACGAGGCAAAAAATCTAATAAAAATTAATTGTTGATTCAGTTACACTTTATATTAGGTGGCCTTAAAGGAACACTCCACTTTTTTTGGAAATAGGCTCATTCTCCAACTCCCCCCGAGTTAATAAGTTGAGTTTTACCGTTTTGAAATACATTCATCACTTTTAGCATAGCTTAGCATAGATCATTGAATCCTATTAGACCAATAGCATCGCGTTCAAAAATGACCAACGAGTTTCGATATTTGTCCTATTTAAAACTTGACTCTTCTGCAGTTATATCGTGTACTAAGACCGACGGAGATGCAAAGCTTCAATTGTCTAGGCTGATAAGATTAGGAACTACACTCCCATTCTGGTGTAATAGTCAAGGAAGTTTGCTGCTGTAATAAGGCTGAAACAGGAGCAGTAATACCACGCAGCACATGTGCAAATGCTAAACTAGCTGGGAACTCATTTCTGATAATACTCCGCCTGCTTCGGCCTTATTACGGCAGCAAACTTCCTTGACTATTACGCCGGAATGAAAGTGTAGTTCCTAATCTTATCAGCCTAGAAACTCGCAGCTTTTCATTTCCACTGGTCTTAGTACACGATATAACTACAGAAGAAGTTTTAAATACAACAAATATGGAAACTCGTTGGTCATTTTTGAACACGATGCTATTGGTCTAATAGGATTCAATGATCTATGCTAAGCTATGCTAAAAGTGATATCGCCAGAACAGGAGAACGGCTGAATGGATTTCTAAATGGTAAAAAATCAACTTATTAACTCAGGAGGAGTTGGAGAATGAGCCTATTTCCAAAAAAAGTGGAGTGTTCCTTTAACTATTATGTATATGCACAATGTACTCAATGTGGTCATATTGCATTGCAAAACACTTTTGCTTCTATTTAGATGGTATATGGGTAAGGTTAGGGACAGGTTTGGTGAGGTTAGGTTAGGTTCGGTTTAAGGGTGGGTTAGGGTGTAAGGGATAGGTCAACAGTGGTAATTACAGAAATTAATTACAAATGTAATTACATATATGTTTTTATAGAAAGATAAGTACAATGTCAAAACATGTATGTACACAATAAGTACTTAAGTTATTACTTTAAATGTAAGTACATAGTAGTTAAGGCCACCTAATGTAAAGTGGGACCGTTAATTCTTGTTAAGTTACGCATAATAATGTGGCAAGATTAATATGGCATGCACTTTTGACAAAATTTTGTAACAATAAAGATTTACTATGCCACTAAACTTGATGTACACATATGTGGACAATGGGACTTAGCTTTGTTGAAAATGTAAAAATGTTAGCAAAAATTTAACTGTGAAAATGTAGTTTGGGAAGAATTTGTTAGAAAACATGAATTTACAATAGTTTACAACAGTGCAAATTGACATTGCATTGGATGGGTTAAATGCAGAGCACCAATTTTGAGTATGGGTCACCATACTTACAGTAACAATATGTCATGACTTTTACTTTTTTCTTTTCACTTCCATATGCACCAGAAACAATAAAAATATTCAGCCACATTTCTTAGGCTGAAAATTACACAGTAGTGTCTTGATTTTTTTTTCTGTGGATAAAGATCGAGTGTCTACATGGACATCGTTTTTTTCAAAAAGAGTTTCATGTTCAAAGATAATATCTGGTTATTATACTTATTGGTTCCTCCTAACCCCAAAAACGCTAGAAGAAATCTAAAATGCAAGCCAAACCAAAGCTCGGGTCTTAGGAGGATACTATGATATTTTTTCCAAAGCAGATCGTGGAGACATTTTAATCGTCCAAGATCAAAAATCGTTATATCGCACACACCCCTAACACACCCTAAAAGTTATCTTTGCTAAATCATTTTACTTTACAGTAAAACTAGTATTTCAGTTGAACCAAATCTTGATCTGCAGAGGTGTAGATGATTTGAGTCAGTTACTTCTGTTGATGTTTTGGGTTCGATTCAAGTGCTCCAAGGGTGGCATGATCGACACAACACCGAACCCTGTGAAAGCTCAGACGTTGCCAGTTCTAAGTCGTGCCTGAAGCATTGTTGAGCAACTGCGCTGAATGCATTTGCCTGCGCAAGCTGAGGCAAAGCCTGAGAGAGAAACTGATACGGTGATAGAGGAGCACGCTCTAGTTGAATAATAGACTGGGTGAAAGGTTGCATACAATACAATCTGTCCAAAAAGAGGAAATCTTTGCCGTAGTCTGTTTTAACACGTAACCTGGCCGGCCGCATTTGTACAGGTGTCCGTTCGTCAGCTCTTACAACACAGCTTTGTCATTTGCTGCTTAACTATGCATATCCATGCCAGCTGTTCTTCAGTATGGAAACTCAATGGGATAGCAAAGCCTAGTTATCTCGTCCTTCATTTGCTCCTCTTTGGATACACAGTACAGTAGATCATTTTCAAAATTGCAGGACTTTAATAAAATGCGATGTATTTCAATAAGGTTTCTTCTCCATAGATAAAGCAGAATATTTATCGGCTGACCTTTAACCTGTGTGTATGCATTGTGAGTGGGAGTGTAGCTCATAGCCAAGGCTTTCCTCTAAAGACATCTGCACGCTCCCTTATCTCTTCGTGTAACACAAAGTAGTCTTTCTTTTTGCTTCTGTTGGTGCAAACACCAACTTCGTCTTCAAAAACTTCTTTGTTCGAAATGAGCACAACACAAGCATTTAATCTTATCTGTACACTGAAATATCTGAACTGTGTTGCCACAACAAGCCGAGCTCAAATCCTTGACAAAGCCCTTGTCTTTGCACTTATTCCCTTAGCTGAGAAATATGGCACTTTTATCAGGCTTAAAAGAAGCAGGAGCACTTTTATACAGTTGGATGACTGAGAGAACAGCAGACTTTAAATGTCATAAAAATGAAAGTGAAGTTTTGGAGATCGTCAGTCATTTAATACGACTCTGATAGCCAGAGATATAGGGGCTTATGAGCAGATAAGTGACCTAATAAATTATAAAAAGTGCGTCAACCTTCACGACAGGATTTCATCATAGATTTACAATGCAAATTTTGAGAAATCAAGCAAATCCAACTGCTGGTTAAACCGGTTTTCAGCTTAGTCAACAAATCCAGGTACTTTTAATGTTTAACTGTATATTATATTGTACATGTTACTTTTTACTATTTAATAGACAGATTTATGAAATGCCTAATTCTGAAAGGTTCTGAAAGTTCGCTAGTTTTCTACATGGATGTGCTAGTACTGAACTTGTACTAAATATTTGATGCCCATTTATTTCTTTTTTTTGGGAGAAATAGAACCATCCAATATGCATGATATAGTAGACTTACTCCTATTTGCTTCACATTCACGTCTTTAAAAAAATTTTTTTTTGCATCACATTCACATCTTTTAAAAAAATTTTTTTTGCAGGCCTGCATTTATTTAATTTAAAGTACAGCAAAAACAGTAAAATTTTGAAATATTTAAACTTTTTAAAATAACTGTTTTCTATTTGAATATATTTGAAAATGTAATTTATTCCTGTGATTTTAAATGTTTTTTCATCACTACTCCAGTCTTCAGTGTCAAATGATCCTTCAGAAATCATTCTAATATTCTGACTCGCTTCTCAAAAAACATTTATTATTATTATTATTATTATGTTGAAAACAGCTGAGTTTGTTTTTTTTTCAGTTTTTTTGATGAATACAAAGAAGAAAAGCATTTTTCTGAAATATAAATCTTTTTGTAACATTATAAATATTTTTATGATCAATTTTAATCAATTTAAAGCATCCTTGCCAAAATTATAAATTTTTATATTTAATAAAAGAAATTATACTGACTCCAAGTTTTTGAATGGTATAGTGTATATTGTTACAAAAGCTTTTTATTTCAGATAAATGCTGACCTGATAAAAAAATGTAAATGTAAATATTGATAATAATAATAATAATAAAAAGGTTACTTGAGCAGCAAATCGGCATATTAGAATGATTTCTGAAGGATCATGTGACAACAAAATATTCAGCTTTGATCACATGAATAAATTACATTTTAAAATATATTCAAATAGGAATCAGTTATTTTAAATAGTAAAAATATTTCAAAATTGTACCGTTTTTGCTGTACTTTGAATCAAATAAATGCAGGCTTAAAAAAACGTTAAAAATCTTACTGGTATTGTACATTTTATATATGTATTTGAAAATTGAAATTTATTTGCACCCACTCTAATTTCTTCTGTTCTTGTGTACATTTGATGCTAAATAGTTCTAGATCTTCCAACAAAATATAGCATCAGACAAAGGTAATCTGAGCAAGCAGTCACCCATAGCTGACCCTTTAAACTTTGCTTGTGCCACCTTCAGCAGTAATAACTGCTAACAAAAGCTTCCGATAACACACTCCTCTTTGCAGAACTGCTTTAGTTTAGCCACAATTAAGCATAAACTGCCCATTTAATATCCTGTCACAACATCTCAGTTGGGTTCAAGTTACGACTTTGACTAGGCCACTCTGAAAATGTAATCCACTTTGGTCCTTGGGTCTTTTGTGACTTCACGGATGAGTCGCCGATGTACTCTTGGAGGATTTTTGCAAGGCCGGGTACAACGTTTTTTCTTCCATTCAGCAGTATCAGCTCTCACTCTGGCTGTTTGGAGTCTGAGAGCCTCTGATAGATTTGAAACCCTTCTAAGACAGATGTATTTCAATCATTTTCTTCCTCGTCATTTCTGGAATTGGTTTCACTTTTGAAAAAGCTGTTGAAAAGTTAGGTGTTGCATTAATTGGATTAGGCGCCATTATGAATGCGGTTTCATTGAATTAGTAACTACAGGGGCAAATAAACAAGTTCAGCTGGAATGGACCCCTTTACAAACTGTGATGACACATTACAAACGTCATCACAATCGTAAATCCGGCTTTATTACCTTTGTATCAAGTTACCAAAAAAGAAGGAAAAATGTTGTGCCAGGGTGTTTCTAATACAGTGGCTGTTATCGATCTCTCTCTGCTTTTTTTTCTTTTGACATTTTCTTTTGCTATCAGAACAAATGGCAGTGCAAAAAAATATATTTTGTGTAGTCTCCTGATTGCTGCTGTAGAAGCTCATCCAACTATGACTATATTTTTTTTATTAAAAATTATGACTATATTAGATTTTACATCCTGCAATTCTGACTTCATAAATCACATTCTATTTTAATGTATTTTAAAATGTAATTTATTAGCACTTACAAAGCAATTATTAGTACCTTTTTCCTCATGACCATACCGTATTTGAAATCTTTTAATCCTACTTAATACCTAAACGTAACAACTACCTTACTAACTATTAATAAGCAGCAAATTAGGAGTTTATTAAGGCAAAAGTCATAGTTAATAGTGAGAAATAAAACCAGATCATTTACATGTTAAAACATGAAGTACACAGATAACACCTCGGAGTGACCTGATTAAATTCTTATTAACAATGCAGCTGATTTTTTTTTTTTTTGCATGTCCTGCCGTTGTCACACCCCCGGACTTTCATGTTGGTTTCTCCCATTTTCCCCCGCAGTTCTGAGTGTTTTTGGTTCTCCCTCATTGTCTGCACCTGTGTGTGTAATCAGTCTGTCTATTTAAGGTGTGTATTTTCCCCTGTATTCTTGTCGGTCTTTGATGTTATATGGATGTTTTCCCCTGGTGTTCCTGTGTCTGCCTGTATTCCGTTGGATTTATTAAATATTCGTCTTTTACTACGTCGTTGTTCGTGTGTTCCTGCCTGATCCGTGACAGCCGTTGATACAGTATCTGATTTCCTATAGAAAATATGTTAAAATTGTATTTTGTGTTACTCAGGTTGCCTTTTTATGTTGTGTTTCATTTGAATATCCAAAACTATTTAGTATGAAATTTACACACACACAAAAAAGAAAGAAATACAGTAACACCTATGTATTATTAGTAGAATGTAAACTATATTGTAACTTTAATATCTGACTTTCTACAGCACAGAAAATATGTGACATGTATGACCCTGGACCACAAAACTCAACACAAAAAAATCATAAGGGTCAATTTTGTAAAACTGAGATTTATACATCATATGAAAGCTATAAATAAAAATAAATAAGCTTTCCATTGATGTATGGTTTGTTAGGATAGGGCAATATTTGGCCTAAATTTGAGATATAAACTTAACTGCCGGAAAAGAAGTCACAAAATTGTCATTTAAAATTATATTTTGTGTTACTCAGGTTGCCTTTTTTATGTTGTGTTTTATTTCAATATCCAGAACTATTTAGTATGAAATTTACAGACAAAAAAAGAAGAAAGAAATACAGTAATAACAGTAAAACTTGTGCATTATTAGTAGAATGTAAACTATATTGTATTTTTAACTTTAATATCTGACTTTATACAGCATTGAAAATATGTGACTTATGTGAACCTGGACCAAAAAAACAGTCATAAGGGTCAATTTTGTAAAACTGAGATTTATACATCATATGAAAGCTATAAATAAGCTTTCCATTGAGGACAATATTGGCCTGAATTTAAGATATAAACTCAACTACAAGAAAAAAGTCAGAAAATTGTCATTTAAAATTGTATTTTGTGTTACTCAGGTTGCTTTTTTATGTGAATATCCAAAACTATTTAAAAAATTGACTTTTTATTTCAAAATTCAGACTTTTATTTCTCAGAATCGCAAGTTTATATCTTGCAGTTGTGACTTTTTTGTTTTCAGAATTGTGAGTTTTTTTGTCCCCTCGGAATTGAGTTTATATTGCACAATTCTGACTTTATAACTCGCAATTGTAAGTTATAAAGTCACAATTGCAAGATATGAGCTCACAATTCTTTTTTTCTCTATTTGAACTATTTGAAAATCTGGAATCTGGAGTGCAAAAAATCCAAATATTGAGAAAATCATCTTTAATGTTGTCCAAAGGAAGTTATTAGCAATGCATATTACTATGCATCACTAGATATATATACGGTAGGAAATTAACAAAATATTTTCATTGAACATGATCTTTACTTAACATCCTAATGATTTTGGGCATGAAAGAAAAATTGATAATTTTGACCCATGCAGTGTATTTTTAACTATTGCTACAAATATACCCGTGCTACTTAAGACTGGTTTTGTGGTCCAGGGTCACAAATGTGCATCTAAACCCATATGTGAATATTATTGCAGTTTTCTGTCCAGAAACGTGTCTGGAAAAGGTCATAAGATAGGTGACCTTTTGGAAACATGTTCGAGTTATAGCATGGCTCTATAGCAGGTATATGATAATTTCGCAAGTGACTGAGATTGAGGCAGAGAGAGAGATGTGTTGTATGTCAGCCTCAGCAGGTCTGCTGAGAGTTTGATTGTATTTCCTGGTCGTGCTGCGCTGTGCCTAGTCCTGCCCCCTCTCTCCCCAACCATGCGCCATCTGCCTCTCCCGCTCTTCATCCTCATCTCTCTCTCTCCTTCAGTTTCCAAACAGCATTTCAACCCGCCCACAACCCTCCCAGCCACACTTTTGTGGCCTGCTTAAAGCTGGGCCAGGGGATGACGTTGTGACAAGAGGAAAGGTTTTCTCCCCTCACTAGCACTCTTTGTTCCCTGTTGGCATGCTGCGCTCTTACGACAGAACAGGTTGGATAAAAACATGCCGCACGATAGTGCCTCAAGTGAAAAAAGTTGCTGGGTTTCCAGTTTTATGTGGTGGACTGAGTAATACCCAGACTTGTTTTTGTAAGTCTATGAAAACAGTCACTTGTGTGCATTGCTGCTTGGATCTCAGTGACCCTGTAATAAACGGGATGATGCATGTGTTTGAACAGCTCACATGTATGACTAATAAAATGAAAGAGGATTAAATGCACATTTTCTCACAGTGTTACACTAATGGGGGATTTGCATGCTAGAATTCACACTCAAAACTAGTAATTACAGCCTACTCATTGCTCAGCAGACGGCAGGGACACGCGTCTCAGAGCCTTTTGTTTTGAGACGGCTTTTGTTTCTGGCTCATTTAGTTTTCTACATCATTAGATCAATATTTTTTTTGTGCTTGTATGGCCAAAAATTATGATTTTTAATGTTTATGTGGGTGTAAATAATTTCAAAAGTTCACAGCTCACCAAGGCTGTTTCTTTGAAAAATATAGTAAAAACTGTAAGCAAGCCTGTTTCTATAGAAGTCCATTTATGCCAGTGAATAAAAAACAAAAAAAGGTAATTGTGACTTTTTATCTCACAATACTGACTTTTATTTCTCACAAGTGCCAGTTTACATTTCACAATTTTGACTTTTTTTTTAAACAGTTGTGAAATATAAACACGCAAATGCAAGCTAGTCAGTATTGCATGATATTCTGACTTTATGACACAATTTTGATTTATAAAGTCAGAATATAATCTATAAAATTCTGACTTTTTGGAAGAACTGAGTTTATATCTTGCAGTTGTGACTTTTTTCTCAGAATTGTGAGTTATATACAAAAATATATATGATTGTGACTTTTTTCTCAGAATTACAAGTTTATATCTCACAATTCTGACTTTATAATACGCAATTGTAAATTATAAAGTCAGAATTGCAAGATAAAAGCTTGCAATTATGACTTTTTCTAAGAATTACAAGTTTATATCTTGAAATTGTGATTTTATCTCAGAATTGCAAGTTTATATCTCGCAATTCTGACTTTATAACACTCAATTGCAAGTTATAAAGTCAGAATTGCAAAATGTAAGCTCACAGTTCTGACTTTTTAACAGAATTGTGAGTTTATATCTTGCAGTTGTGAAATTTTTCTCATAATTACGACTTTATATCACAGTTATGACTTTTTCTCGGAATTGTGAGTTTGTATCTTGAAATGGTAACTTTCTTCTCAGAATTGTAAGTTTATGTCTCACAATTCTGACTTTGTAATGGGCATTGCAATTTATGAAGTCAGAATTGCAAGATCGTCACCTTAGAATTAAAAGGTTCTATCTGACATTTTTGTCAAAATTGAGTTATTCACATATTCTTATTCTGTGACAACTTATTTACATTATTTGATTTTTATTTACATTATTTGTATATTTCTTTTGTAAGCTATGTACATTTGCAGCCTTTTATTAGAATGAGAACAAAAATGGTTCTATCTACAGTAGTCTATGGAACGCAAAAACTTTGAAGCTCAATATCTTGAAAATGCTCAGAATGCAGATAGAACCTTATAATTCTAAGGTGATGAGATGTAAGTTCACAATTCTGACTTTTTCTCAGAATTATGAGTTTATATCTCACAATTTTGACCTAATAATGTGCAGTGAGTAATAAAATCAGAATTGCAAGATACTGTATAAGCTTACAATTGAGTTTTTTTTCTCAGAATTACGAGTTTATATCTTACAATTCCGACTTTATAACGCGGAAATTATGAGTTATAAAGTCAAAATTGCTAAATATAAGTGAGTTCATATCTCGCATTTTTACTTTTTGCTCAGAATTATGTAATTATATCTCACAATTGTGAGAAAAAAATCTTGTCAGTAAGCCTGTTTCCGCCAGTGAGTAAAAAAAAAGTAATGTAATTGTGACTTTTTATCTCATAATTCTGACTTATTAACTCACAACTGCCATAAAGTAGAAGAAGTCAGAACTGTTATATAAAACGTCTTAGAATTATTTTTTTCTCACTGGTGGAAATAGGTTTCCATACATTTCCAAAATAATAAAAAAAGTATTTTTGTGGAAACTTACTTTTTTTCAAGATTTTTGATGAGTAGAAGTTCAAAATAGCAGCATTATTTGAAATATAAATCATTTGTCTCTTTATATCAATTCAATGCATATTTTCTGAATAAAAGTATTAATTTCAAACTGTTTTATTGTTCATATAAATATATTGTATGAATCTGACCTACTAACTATTGGGAGATTTGAAGTCACAGTTGTGTTGACAATAGGGTGATTAAATGATGACAGAATTCTCACATTTCATATCTTGTTAACCTTTAAATGCAATATCTTTGGTTGCAGCAGGTGGGTAAAGTTTTATCCTCCAGTCTGACCCAGTGATCTTTACTTTATCTGAAACATTTGGCCTTAAAATTTTGACAGGTCCGCTTGATCTGCCACAATCAAAACAACAATGCACACAAACAGACTAGTCCAAAACAGACACTCTTTTTCAAGGTGACTTCGATCCACTTTTTCATGTACCTGCAAGCAAAAGTCACACATTTTTTAACAATAAAGATTTCCATCTATTTCCTCCACCATCTGACAAAAAGGCCTGTTGAAAGAAAATTGCTCTCATCTCAGGAAAGAAGATGGAATGGCAGCATACATCTGAATAGAAGGTACTACAAGCCATTTACTTGTCTTGCCCAAACTCTTACGCTTGTAACAACACATCTATGTCACAACTGTTTAGGGTTTACACTTGAAGAAAACTGCAAACAGCTGAGCGATCGAAACACAAACCTTCTGTCGAAAGATACTCTTAAAACATTTACGATTACATGTGCATTTGCGGTTTATCATGCACAGTATGTCTTGTAGTCAGTTGAATATGAACTGAAGCCACAGGAATTCTTTGTCCGCTTGGACAATGCAGTCTAAAGATGAAATAACATTCAACCGTGGTTGAAACCGGGACTCGATTCAGATTAACATCTCTCTATTCAAATACCTGGTTTGTTAAATAATACAGGAGGATCATAGTCTTCCCTGTCATGTGAACACAATAACCCAGTGGTTTGCTCTGACGGGACCTTCATTATCTTACAGAAACAGGCAGTACGGGAATCTTCTGATTAGCATTGCAGAGTCAGACTGACATATGAGTGAGCTTAAACTCATAGCTGTCCTGATCCCTCTCCTGCTGCCGCTGTGATCTCGCTGTGAGTTGTTATGCAGGCCGCGAGCAGCTGTTCTCATTCTAATGATGCAGTTAATGTGTCCGTGACAGGTCCAAACGCTTTAAACATTAGTAGCAACTGCGCCGATCATTGGCCAGCATTTCAATCAGAGGTTGTCGAGAGTTGTCTAATCTCAACAATCTCAATGGCAGATGCCAGTTTGGGATGACGTAACCAACTGTGTGTTGCATTCTTAACGGAATATAGGCATTCGCCAATGATCCGCAGTTCAAAATCATTTAGTCATTGTGATTTTCACACCTATGTGATTTTTCTTTTCTCCTTTCCATTCAGCTTGTTTCTTCATCAGAACAGGTTTGGAGAAATTTGGCATTACATCATTTGCTTACCAATGGATCCTTTGCAGTGAATGGGTGCCATCAGAATGAGAGTCCAAACAGCTGATAACAGCTGATGTTTATAAGAAAAATCTATCATTATGAGTTTATATCTCACAATTCCGACTTTATAATGCGCAATTGCGAGTTATAAAGTAAAAAATCTGAGTTTATATCTTACAATTTTGACTTTTCTCAGAATTGTGACCTTTTCTTTTAATTATGAGTTTATATCTAACAATTCTGACTTTATATTGCACAAATACCAGTTATAAAGTCAAAATTGCAAGATCTAAGCTCGCAATTTTTTTATAGTGACTTTATAACGTGCAACTGCAGTTTTCCATACAATATTTTTCTTCATTAGAGCAGGTTTGGAGTAATTTGGCATTACGTCATTGGCTCACCAATGGATCCTTTGCAGTGAATGGGTGCCATCAGAATGAAGTCCTTGAAGTCCATCTCCAGTCCATCAGGTAACATCTTGTGAAATAAAAATCTGCACGTTTGTAAGAAACAAATTCATCAAGATGTTGACATGAGTAAGATATGAGTCCTTGATCCATAATAATTCTTTCTCCAGTGAACAAGTCATCTTTTCTGAATCAGAGGAGAAATATGCACAGATCAAGTGAAAACAGTCCAGATCAGTTTCATTTTGTGAGAGATCAACAGGAGGAAGCATTTTTATGCATCTTTGTATTTACAACATATTAATCGATGGACTAGAGTGGTGTGGATTACTTGTGGATTTTAATGTTTTTGTTTTTTTTTTTTTTTTTTTTGCAGCAGCAGTTTGGAGTCTTATTCTGACAGCACCCATTCACTATAAATGATCCATTGGTGAGCATGTAATGCGAAATATCTCAATCTGTTTTGATGAAAAAACAAACTCGTGTACACTTTGGATGGCGTGAGGGTGAGTACATTTTCATGACAAGTAAATGATGTGGTATTTCAAAGACAAATATGTTTCATTGTTCCACTGTGGAATTTCTCCATACTCGTTTTATGGCAGCTTTCATCAGGTGTTTTCAGGTAGCAAAGTAATGATGCAGCATCTGTCAATAAATTGTAAACCCACTAATCTGTTTCATTCTTTGTTTGTAACCACATCATGCTCCTTCTATAGCCAACACATCGAAATCCACACAGTAATCAATATTACCATGCAATATTCAGAGCCATATGACTAAATAATACTCACCTCGATCAAAAGCCAACAGCAGGGCTTTAGGTTTATACAATCGATCAGTGAAATCTGCAGGAGCTCTCGACATCTGAGAACATTCTGCCCTCAGCCTAACATGAAATATAGTTACGGGCACATTCCCAGTAGTGATGCTTAACAAACTCTGATGACAAGCTTTGATCAGTGTATATTTACAATAAACAAAACAGGGCTTGCCAAAATCTTAAAAAAAATATAGGATTGTTTTGGCACTGTGAGAATATAATTACTATAGCCCTGGAGGAAAGACATCATTGTTTGCAGTCTGTGCTCTTAAAACAATCAAAGTCAGATGTTCCCCATAAAAACTCCCTAAATAGTTTACTTCCGTTTATTGGAATATGAGTCAAAAAGTTATCATATCACTTCAGAAGGCTTAGAGTGTTATATGAATGGAGTTTATCCTTTTTTGATCACTGTGAGTTGTTGCAGTACGAATAAGTGCTGCAGGATTCTTCAAATTATTCATTAGTTGTCATTGTTTATATCTCACAATTGTGACTTGATATTGTGCAATTGCAATTATCCATACAATTTGTTTCTTCATCAGAACAGGTTTGGAGAAATTTTGCATGATGCAAGATGTAAGCTGGCAATTCTTTTTTTCTCAGAATTGCGTGTTTATATCGTGCAATTCTGACTTTTTTTCACATAATTATGAGTTTATATCTCACAATTCTGACTTTATAATGCACAAATGCGGGTTATAAAGTCAGAATCTCAAAATGTAAGCTCGCAATTCTTTTTTTTTTTCAGAATTGCGAGTTTATATCTTGCAATTCTGACTTTTTCACATAATTATGAGTTTATATCTCACAATTCGGACTTTATAATGCGCAATTGCGAGTTATAAAGTTAAAATTATGACTTTTTCTCAGAAATGCGAGTTAATATCTTGCAGACGTTCCCCATAAAATCTCCCTAGATAGTTTACTTCAGTTTATCGGAACTTAAAAAGTCAAAAAGTTATCATATCACTTCGGAAGGCTTAGAGTGTTATATGAATGGATGTATATGTTTTTGTCCTTTTTTGATCTCTGTCAGTTGTTGCAGTATGGATAGGTTCTGCAGGATTCTTCAATTTATTCATTAGTTGTGATTGAATTGAACACATTGCTGTCGGCCTGTCCAGAAATGAAGACTGACCCCTTTCCCGGCAGTCAACAGCATTGCATCCATGTAAACACCACTGAAAAGACTCCTGACAGCCATGTGGTCAGTGAGTGCAGGATACTGTTTACAGGGTGCAGACAGTTGTGAATTTCAGTCAGTCAGGACAAACAACTAAGTCTATGTGACAGGCAGTAAATATAAATGGTGGTTTAATGCATTATACATGTAAGCTATTACTCAGTACACTTCGTTTTTGAATATTCCTAGATTTTTACCAACTTGTATATTGTTGGTAAATTATCTGCTTCATTTATTAAAGTTGTTTGTCGTTGAGAGCAAGGTTGAAAACATCTGATGATCCCTTATCACAGACACTTGAGACAAAAATTATTTATGAAGTGCATTAAAATGCTGTGAGTGGCACTTGGTAGATGAAAGGGAAAATAATTAACTAACTGATGACGGACAAACTCATGACACGCCGACAAGTAACTACATGTGATGACAAAACAAACAACAACAATGCAATTAAAACTGGAAAATGGTCAAACAGTGCAAACTTATTAATTATTCATGACACTGCTGCTTGGAAGAGGGCAGATGAGACTGACAAACAAAAATAAAAATTTTTTTAACCAGTTTTGGGGAAAAGCTGTTGTGTTTGTGGATGTAGCCTAGAAATTAGTGTATATTGTAATAGAGAAGTTAAAGATTTTTTTTTTTTTTTTTGGTCTGCAGTATTTACTTATGTTTTTCAATTTTAAAAAAAAATAAGTTAAAAGATAAAAACTTGGCATTCTTTTTTTGCAATTGTTACTGTTTTCTCAGAATTGCGTTGGATCAGTTCACAATTGCGAAAAATAAAGCGAGATAAAAACGTGCAATTCTGACTTTTTTCTTGCAAATGCAAGTTTGTATAGTGCAGTTCTGACTTTATTTTAGCACAATTGCAAGTTTATATCTCACAATTCTGACTTTTTTCTTGCAACTCTGACTTGGTCTGATTTTTTTCTGAGAATTGCGTGATATAAACTCACAATTGCGAAAAAATAAAGCAAGATAAAAACTCGCAATTGTGACTTTTTTCTTGCAATTGTGAGTTTATATCTCACAATTCTAACTTCTTTTTGCAATTCTGACTTTTCTTTGCAATTCTCTCGCAATAGTGTATTATAAAGTCAGAATTTCGAGATAAATTCTGAGAAAAAAGTCACAATTGTGAGATATACACTCATAATTCTGAGACAAAAGTCAGAATTTTGAGTTTATATATAATTTTTTTTGTAAATGTAAAATTCAAACTCAATCCAATCTGTTCAATTTAAATTATTTGAAAGTATTTTTAAACTATTTTTAAAAAATTAATATTAGTGCAAAATTCCACCCATCCATTCATAGGTATTTTAACATTCTTGCATAAACATAACCTACAAATAATCAGAGAAATCGTCAACTTAGAATTATAAGGTTCTATCTGACATTTTGTAAAAATTTAGTTATTAACATCTTATTTGGCAACAACTTATTTACATTATGTGATGCTTCTTTTGTAAGCTGTATACATTTTGGGCCTTTTTCTTAAAAAAAAAAAACACAATTAGTTTTATCTACAGAAGTTTATGGGACGCAAAAACTGAAGCTCAATTTGCAAGATATGCAGAAAGAACCTTATAATTCTAAGGTGACGAAATATCACCGCCAATACCCATTAGAAAGAAATAAGAAATAATTAAGTGCCTGCCAATAGCCATTTATTTGCATATTACAGCATCACTCCTGAAACGGCTTTACACACCATGTCTGAAAAGACAGTTGGTGACTTCATGCAAATATTCACGTCCTGAATGTGTACGATGACTTACAGTGACTTTTTTAAGAGTAGCCGAACACAGCGACACACTTTGTTTCACTCTTTCGCAATCCTCTGACGGTTAATGTAAATCAAGTCAAATGAGGACATGAAGAATCAGAGAGGCGCACAATAGAAAAGGTCAACACATTATCTGAGAGGAAAGAGAGATAAAACAGAGCTGTCATTAACATCTGTCAAACCCAGGTGAAGCTGCTTTTTCTGCTGACTGATAGTGAACGCTTTGCTCTGAGGCCGTGCCAAGAAATGCTTTGTATCTTTTAGTTTGTGGATCCTAGGATTAAGGGGTTTGGTTTCTTTCCTTGCATTTTGCAAGTGATGATTGATCCATTATCAAGATACGCAGCAAAATCATGTCAGTCCATAAGCTCTGAAAAGACAGGATGTCACTAAATACTAATATGAACATGGTTAATCCACTCATAAAACTGTCCAAATAAAGCATCGTTGTGAAATAGAGATGCATGTGGCTTTCTGTCGTGGCCTCAGGGTTGCACATTTTTCACTTCATCCTCAAAATGCACTTCAGCGAAGTCCACCTGCTGCCGGTGGCCCGGTGCCCACCGTCTGTTGAGTCTTATTTGTGGGCCGTGCCTGCTCCATGTGCTCATCCTCTCTCGCTCCACGACAGGTCTTGGCACAGAGTCTGGGGTCTGTTTGCATCATCCCTGGCCGAAAAAGTGCTGTCGTACCTCAGCGTACAGCTCTGGGTCTTTATCCTGAGGTGACTGTGGAGAACTTTTAATTGGGGAATCTGCTAAAGAAATGCTGATCTCAACATGAGATGCATTACACTATAGGTAGCCCGAGTGTGAACGGTGATCTCTGTTTACATAACAGTCGAACAAAGACTAAGTGCTTCAGGCTGTTAGCAGCGGTGCTAGCACTAATAATAGGTAATTGCCTTCTGGTATCTGCTGGAGTTCTGTCTAAAGTCTAATTTCTTAAGTCTGCTTCGATATTTTGTCCACAGACTACAAAAGCATTGAGGTGACTCCATCTAGCACAAAGCAGAGGCTTGGTACTGTAATTCGCAATATGAAACCTGTAAAGTTTGAACGGGACTTTGTGTAAAAGTTTGAGATCTACCTCGCCCAAAGGCTAAAACAAACACAAAGACAGACAGACAGAGAGAAAGGGTAAAAACGCCTCTTGTGTGCCCGGCTGATGGTTGATGGGTGTTGGGCTGAGTGTTAACGGGAGAAGGGGGAGGGTTTGAGAGGGAGGGACAGTGTCATCAGGATTGGGGAGGAGAAGATCAACCTGATTCCTCAGGGAATGAGGTGTCTCAACAGCCTTGCAACTCTCTACTCTCGTGAACGTGCTAAATTAGCTGGAACCGTCAACGCTGGCTTTTCTGGCAGAGTTTTGAGTGTTCATTATGGATGAAAAGCGATTAGCTTTGTTTCCGCACTGGAATACTGTCATACCAAAAGTGTGAGGACTTTGGGAAAAGTTTTATGTGTAGGAGCAGTCGAGGACCTCAGGTGAGTTTCTAAGATGTCAGGCATGCGGTGTCAGTTTGCCGAACTTCTTCTGTTAAAAGTTTTAGGACATAATCTAAATCTCAAAAGTGTGTTAGTTGTGTGTCTTGTTATTTTGCTGTGGTAAGCATTACCTTGGGCTGCAGTCAGGCTGTTAGAAATGTTGCAGTTTTTGGTTTTAAATATTCTAAAAAATATTTTTGATGTTTTTTTTAAATACTCAAATAGATCCAGGTGCATTTCTTTTGGCTGCAGCTTTCGTGTTCTAAATATTCTAAAACAGAATTTTATTATAATTTTTTTTTTTTTTTATATTCAAATATTTCCAGGCACATGTTTTTGGTCTGCTGTCAGGCTGTTACAAATATTCTAAAAAAGTATTTATTTTTTTAAGTATTCAAATATTTCCAGGCACATTTTTGGACTGCTGTCAGGTTGTTACAAATGTTGCAGTTTTTCGTGTTCTAAATATTTTAAAAAAGTATTCTTGTTGTTTCCTTAAATATTCAAATAGTTCCAGGCGAATTTATTTGGGCTGCTGTCAGGCTGTTACAAATGTTGCAGTTTTTCATGTTTTAAATATTCTAAAAATGTATTTTTGCTGTTTTTTTAAAAAATACTCAAATAGTTCCAGGTGCAGTTCTTTGGGCTGCTGTCAGGCTGCTACAAATGTTGCAATTTTCCGTGTTCTAAATATTCTAAAAAAGTATATATATATATATATATATATATATATATATATATATATATATATATATATATATATTTTTTTTTTTTAATATTCAAATAGTTCTAGGTGCATTCCATATTCTAAAAAAGTATATATGTATATATTTTAATATTCAAATAGTTCTAGGTGCATTTCTTTGGGCTGCTGTCAGGCTGCTACAAATGTTGCAATTTTCCGTGTTCTAAATATTCTAAAAAACTATATATATATTCAAGTAGTTCCAGGTGCATTCCATATTCTAAAAAAGTATATATGTATATATTTTAATATTCAAATAGTTCTAGGTGCATTTCTTTGGGCTGCAGTCAGGCTGTTACAAATGTTGCAGTTAAATTTTTTTTAATATCCAAATAGTTCCTGGTACAAACATAAAGGTGCTACTAATTACTAATATCAAGATTGTGCAAGTGTACTTCACATATCTATGAATGTTTCAGTTATTAAAACAATAAAAACTAATATTTTCTAAATATTATATTATTATTCATTTAAATGTTCGACTTGTTATCTAAAACAGAAGCTCTACTCAATTCTGAAAACAGTTTGACTGAGGCCTAAGGTAATCTCTGTCAATATGGAATATCATTTCTTAATAAATAAACCTAGCAATATCCCATGTCATCCATGAGGCCTTTTAATGTGGTGTGGTCATTAGAGATTATAAACCAGTCATACTGTATGGGTCAATTTTTGGAAATTGAGATTTATATCATCATCTAAAACCTGAGCTTTCCAGATGCATGGTTTTGTTAGGATAGGACAATATTTGTTCAAGACACAACTATTTGAAAATCTGGAATCTGAGGATGCACAAAAATCTAAATATTGGGAAAATCGCCTTTAAAGTTGTTAAAATTAAGTTGTTAACAATGCATATTACTAATTAAAAATTAAGTTTTGATATATTTATGGTAGTAAATTTACAAAATATCTTCATGGAACATGATCTTTACTTAATATCCTAATGATTTTTGGCATTAAAGAAAAATCTATAATTTTGACCCATACAATGTATTGTTGGCTATTGCTACAAATATACCCATGATACTTAAGACTGGTTTTGTGGTCCAGGGTCACATATTGAACACTGAGTTGATTACATGGTAAACATATTGTGGTGGCACACATAATTAGAAGTTGGTGATAAAGTGCATGAAGGTGGTCACGTTAAATGTCCAGGTCCACTAACTGGGTCTAAGCCATTTGTCTAAACTATCTATTCTCCGAAGCCCTCCTAGCAATTTAGATAATTGCCTGCCTGTGGCACTAGGTGTGGATGTAAGGAAATTTATGTGAGGTCCTCACGTCCTCACAGACAGACAGAGAGCCTAAGATTTTTTCAGAAATGGAAAGAATTTATCTTTAATCTTGATAGTATATAACAGAAAAAGCATCCATTCATTCCTTTGCTTTAAACAAAGATAAAAACATTTTGGGAGGAAGTTCTATTCAGCGTCATCAGTAATGCCTCTGCACCGCCAAACTAGGTGTTCTGTTGAAAATGACGCATCTGTGGGCATGTTGATGCTTGGCTCTGGCCACAACTTTTGCAAACAGTAAACCAACAGCAAGAGCTAGTGTAATCCTGTAGTAATCCATGCACCACAAAGCATAAAACATGCAGGGAAAGTAATAAGAACTCATGTAGAATCTGTTGAAAAATTGCAGTGTGTCCAACTTTGTTGGCTTACTTGTGGTTCACAGTAGTGCATGTTTTACACACAAGCTACAGCTTGCTTTGATCTGAGTGTTATTAGTGCTTGATTCACTTAAAGTTTGATTTATTATCAAACACGGTGGCATTACAAGAGTGCTAGCATGCCGAACTGCTCACAGTATCCTTAAATGTCATTAAATTGAACAAAACTGGCAAAGCGGGAACTAATAGTGAAATGTGATCCGAGTGTGTGCCGCCTGACTGAGCGTGTGGCGGCAGGTAGCTGTGAGAGTGTAGGCTGGAGGGCAGCACACTGCACATCCTACTGCTAACAGACTCACCCCGAGGCATTTCACAACTCTTACCTGTTGCATTTCAGATGATTTCAAAAGAGTTAATTAGCATTGTTGCTCAAACCCACACAGAAACACTCGTTTTATTTAAGTCTAACCTGTATGGGACAGATTTATTCTCTGTTAGTATACTTCTATCCCATAGATGCATTCCAGAAAATATGTCTCTGTTTCCCCCAACCCCCCTTATAGAGAGATTTATGGCGGTTGGAACTGTTATCGTACATCTACATAAATATACAGGAGACTGACTGAAAGAAGCACAAATTAGTTCAGCTTGTTTTTACTTTTTATGGTCTCCTTTTTTCCCCCACTCACTGTATTGTAGTTAAGTCAGGGGCATAGGAACCCGTTTTTAGGGGTTAATTCAAAACGATATGTGGCACCTCTCAAAGTACACTTTCACTAAATAAAAGCATCTGAAATAATATTTAATATTTGAAATACAATCTAATTTAACTGAACCCGAGACTCCAAAGCAAAAATAATATAAATATAGTTAGAAAATTACATTTAAATTTTTTAAATTTTATTTGAAACTGGCTGGGCTTGTGGGATATGAAAAACTGGGTTAAATCTTGTCACTAAAAACTGCTTTCGAGAGGTGAGGAGGGGAAAATCAATGTCAGGCACCCCCAAAACACAAATATACACTATCAGGCAAAAGTTTTTGAACCGTAAGATTTTTAATGGTTTTTTTTTTTTTTTTTTTAAAGAAGACTCTTCTTCTCACCAAGCCTGCATTTGATCCAAAGTACAGCACAAACAGTAAAATTTGTAAATATTTGTACTATTTGAAATAACTGTTTTTGTTTGAATATATTTTAATTTACTCCAGTGATTTCAAAGCAGAAATTTTAGCATCATTACCCCAGTCACACGATCCCTCAGAAATCATTTTAATATTCTGATTTGCTGCTCAAAAACATTTATTATTATTATAATGTTGATAACAGTTGATTATATATTTTTCAGGTTTCTCTGATGAATAGAATGTTCAGAAGAACAGCATTAGATTATAAATGTCTTTATCATCACTTTTGATTAATTTAAAACATCCTTGCTAAATAAAAGTATTAATTACATAAATTGTATAAATATAAAATGTTTCTTAAACATCAAATCACTATATTAGAATGCTTTCCAAAAGATCATGTGACACTGAAGACTGGAGTAATGATGCTAAAAATTCAGCTTTGATCACGCAAATAAACTCAATTTTTAAGTATATTCAAATAGAAGGCAGTTATTTTAAATAGTAAAAATATCTCACAATATTACTAAATTTAGCAGGCTTGGTGAGCAGAAAAGGCTTCTTTACAAAACATTAAAATCGTCTGTTCAAAAACTTTTGACTGGTTGTGTACAATTTTGATACCCAATTTGAATAGCATCCTAATACACTTTATAAGAAACAAAACCTATTTCCATATACTAATTCTAGTTAACTTGTAGTTAAAGAAAAACTGGCTCAACCATCTGAAAATGTATCATCTGGTTTGAAGAGTTCTGGCACTCTTCTCATGGTTGAACAATGTAATATAGCTTGTCAAGGCATGTCAAAACGGGAGAAAAAAATACCTGACTATGGTCTTTCACTGGGTGAAACAGACAATGAGATGAGCTTGTCTCTCTGTGTGTGTGTTTGTGCTTTCTGGTTTCGGTATGTGGGTAGATAATGGTCACTGTAATATTATTTTGGCATATCAGCTCAGTTTTAAACATTGTTTTTCCTTCTCTTCAGGTCTGCGGGTCCATGTTGAGACAGTGAGAATGGCTTTCCCAGACACGGCCATAATTCTCATTGTCATAGCAGTCCTAGGAACGCTAACCAGATGTCAGGGGAGCCTGGTTAAAGACAACTCTCTACTGAGGTTCACCCATCATTTGTACAATACCAGCATTTATGAGAACTCTGCCCCCAGGACCTACACGGAGAGCCCGATCCGAATGGGCATCATACTATCCGATCCCTTCTGGGAGGTTAAGTACAAGATCGTCTCTGGCGATGACGATGGGCTTTTCAAAGCCGAGGAGCTAACCGTAGGAGATTTCTGCTTTCTGAGAATCAAAACCCGAAGCAGTTACTCAGCTGTGCTGAACAGAGAGGTACGAGACGTTTACACCCTCACAGTCGAGGCTACCGAAAGCACCTACGACAACCGAGCTAGAACAAAGGTATCGATCCAAGTGCTCGACACAAATGATCTGAAACCACTCTTCTACCCCGCCTCTTATCATGTGCTAATCAAAGAAGACACACCGATCAAGTCGAGTCTGGTGAGGGTGAGCGCAACGGATGCTGATATTGGCAGCAATGCTGAATTTTATTACTCATTCACCACAAGATCACACCCCTTTGCCGTTGATCCGTTCACAGGAACCGTTACACTTATCAAGAGACTTGACGCCAGTCAGAGAGACAGGTATGAACTGACTGTGCTGGCGGAGGACAGGACAAAGAAAATCTCTGGTGTGCAGAAGTTTGGAAATGTGGCAACGGTTGTTGTGACCATACAGAACGTGACAGAAAACTTTAGCCTCATCACACCCACTAGTGCACAAACGGATGAGGACAAAATAAGTGTGAACGTCAAAATGGAACCCAAGGAGAAAGAGAAAGTAGCATCTTTAAGTATAGTTGAAGGGGATCCGTTGAAGTACTTTCAGATTGTTCCTTCGACGTTCCATGATGGTGGCTTTCAACTAGTCTCAACAAAACGGATTGACTGGTTGCAAAATCCATTTGGACTAAACATTTCCCTTCAGGCCATAGATAGAAGACAGAACCCTCCTTTGCAAACGCCAATGAAAACCGTGCATATCAATCCTCTTTCTCAAGTTGAACCATTGATGTTCGAACAAGAAGTGTATTATGTCAGTCTCAGTGAATTTTCTCCACCAAAAAGTCACGTAGTGAAAGTATCTGTGGGGTTGAGTTTCAAAAACATAACCTACCGCATCAAAGAAAACCCAGATAGCTATAAATTCAAAATCAGTGCTAAAACCGGTGTGATCGTGACTTCTCAGACTCTTGACTTTGAAAAGCACTCTCATTATGAGTTTGATGTCACAGCAAATGATGGAGAAGCGTTTACCCGTGTCGTTGTGGATATAATTGATGAAAACGATAATGCCCCCAGATTCACGTTACCCTCATACCAGGCTTCTCTGCCTGAAAACGTCCCGATCGGGACAAGCATCTTGGCTATCTCTGCCATCGATGTGGACAAGGATAACAACGGATTCATAACATACTCTATAGCAAACACAAGTCCTGTTCCGTTCAACATAGATCCACTTTCCGGAGTGATTTCGACCTCTCAGGACTTCGATTATGAGCTCATGAAGAGATGGTACCACTTGAGAATCTGGGCTGCTGATAGCGGAAGTCCTTTTAACAGAGTGAGTGAATGCTCAGCAACCATCACCATGACCAACGTCAACGACAATGTTCCAGTGTTTGAGCGGGTGGCATGCAATGCCTCCATACCCCGAGACTTTGCTGTGGGGGAGAGTATTGCAGAGATGTCAGCGCTCGATCTGGATGAGCTGCAGCAGATCAAATACAGGATAGAATCTGGGAATGATGACGGACTGTTTGCAATCGAAGCTGTTTCTGGCTCCATTAAACTCGCTAAGGCAATTCCTTCAAATTACGAAGGCAGTCCTTTGTATAAACTTAAAATAACAGCAACCGATGGGAAATATAATGCTGACCTTAACACTGTGACTGTGCGCATTGTAAGCAAGGGTGAAACCGCCACCACACATTGCGAGGAGACGGGAATTACGAGGATGTTGACGGAGAAGCTTATTGAGTCATTTAAGCCGTCTCTCAACGCCAAAGAAGAAGAGTACATCTCAGATGTGCATATAATTAACCAACACTCTCCAAAGTTCATTGCGGGCACTCCAAGCTCAATTGACATCAGGGAAGACTTTGCTCTTGATAGATCTGTGTTGCAGTTTAATGCCACTGACAATGATTCTGGCTTTAACGGAAAACTCGTCTACGCAATTTCCAGTGGAAACGAAGATGGATGTTTTACTATTGACATGAGCACAGGTGAACTGAAGGTAATCAGTGCTTTGGATCGAGAGCAAAAAGAGTTTTACATTCTTAACATAACTGTTTATGATCTGGGATTTCCACAAAGCTCTACGTGGAAGCTTCTTGCGGTTAATGTCCTGGATGCAAATGACAATCCTCCAGTATTTTCTCAGTCTAGATATGTTGTGAACATCCCAGAAAACACAGAGGTTGACAAAAGCATATTCAAAGTCACTGCAGTCGATTTTGATTCGGAAGACAATGGCGCGTTTAAGTATTCCTTGCTAACCTTCACCGACTTGTTTAAGATTGATGAAGTCACAGGAGTGGTGAAGGTAACCGGGCCTTTAGATAGAGAGACCTTTAGCAGATATGACCTAACAATTGAGGCCAGAGATCAAGCCAAACTGGACCCACAGCTTTTCTCATTCGCAGATCTGATAGTTGTGCTGGAGGACATCAATGACAACCCTCCAAAGTTTGTACCCACAATCTACAAGATCAAAGTTCCTGAGGACGTTCCTTCAGGCACAGTGCTGTTGTGGGTCGAAAGCTTTGATTTGGATCTGGAGAGTGGAGGCCTCATAAGCTACAACCTGAAGAACACTGAAGCAGGGATGTTTTTCCTGGAAACGACGACCGGGTGCTTGACTCTGGAGCGTGAGCTGGACTTCGAGAAGCAGCGGTTTTATAATCTAACCGTTCGAGCTGTAGACCACGGAAAGCCCCGGTCTTTATCGTCTTCGTGTTTCATTGAGGTTGAAGTGTTAGATGTAAATGAAAACCTGAACCGGCCTCTCTTCACCCAGTTCGTGCATAACGCAGCTGTTCAAGAGGATGCTACTGTAGGGACCTCAGTCTTGACACTAACCGCTGGAGATAGTGACCTGGGACGAGATGGAGTAGTCAGATACTACATCCATGATGGCTCGGGGCTTGGCGTCTTCACAATTGATGAAGAAACGGGTATGAATGTGATTATAATATGTCTCACATGCTTTACCTAGATAGGATATGACTGACCTTTTCTTTTACAACTACCTGCCTTGAGCATGTTGGGTCAACACTGCATGTTCAAACATTTACAGATCAGTCATTAGGCATACCAAACATATGTAAAGACAAAATGATGCATGGCTTTCTCTTGCATATGTTGAAAGATTTCCTTAACATGTGTTACATTACATAGATTGTTATTCATTGACTACATAATAATTGGGTTTCACTGTTTTTGTGCACTCTGGGTGATTTCAGAATTAATAGACAAAAAACATATGTTGGTACTTGTTATGAATGTTTGGTAATGCTTTAAATTAGGGGGCACATATTCACTTCTAACTAGGAGTTTCCCTCAATAAACTCTTAATTAACAGTTAGTAAGGTAGTTTTTCTCTCTAATTACTCACCCTCATGTCGTTCCAAACCTGTGAGACCTTCGTTCATCTTCATAACACAAATGAAGATATTTTGATGCAATCCTGTAGCATTCTGACCCTGCAGACAGCAAAGCAACTACCACGTTCAAGGCCTAGAAAGATAGTAAGGAAACTGATAAAATAGTCACATCTGTGGTTCGACCGTGATTTCATGAAGTGACAAGAATACTTTTTTTAACGACTTAATTCAACAATTTCTTCTGTTTTGTCAGTTTTTAACATGCATTCATCAAGAGTATTACAATGCATTTTTGTTTGCTTTGCTCACAAAAGTATTGGACTATCGCATGGACTATTTTAACAATATCCTTACTACCTTTCTAAGCCTTGAAAGTTATTGCGTTGCTGTCCGTGCAGGGTCAGAAAGCTCTTGGATTTTATCAGAAATATTTTACAGGTCTTATAAATATCTTATAAATATCTTAAGGTCTTACGGGTTTGAAAAAACATGAGAGTGAGTAATTAATGACAGAATTGTTATTTTTGGCCAAACTACCCCTTTAAGTTTAGGTTGTGGGATTGAAAATATGCTAATGCAGGATAAGGCATTAATATGTGCATTATAAGTAATAATCAACAGCCAATATGCATGCTAATAAGCAACTGGATAATAGTGAGAATTGGTCCCTAAAATAAAGTGTTACCGAATTTTTAACATTATATGAAGCACACATTTATTGTTACAGTTCACAATTAAAATTATTCAACCCCCTTGACATTTTGCTGCAGAGAACAGAACTTTTTGAAAACAATTCAACAAAGCCATCAATAAACTATTAGAAAAAGTTTATTAATACACATTTGAGTAATTCTGAGAACGTAAATTGAGGAATAAAAAAAAAAAAAAAAATTGGCTCTAAATGTTCATGTTCAAAATTATTCAACCTATAAAAGTCAAATTTGGTTCTGAATCTTTTATTCATTAAAACCACCAATAAACGCTGCTTGAAAATGTTTTGAAGCTTTTGTCACCTGTCTACTACAGTCTTGGCCCATTCCTCGCCTGAGAAAGCTTTCAGATCACTGATCTTTGGTTTTGACTTTAATACTGCTTTCTTCAAATTCAACCAAATATTTTCAATGAGAATTAAATCTGGAGACTGAACAGGCCACTAAAGAACATTATATGACTGATCTCTTAACCAAGCATAAGAAGATTTTTGATGTGTGCTTTAAGATGGCTGTACTGCATGGCAGGAAGTCCATTGATCATTAGCTTCAGTCTTTGCACCAAAGACATCACAATTCTTGTCAAAATGGCCTGATACTTCAAATAATTCATTATATCCTTCATACAGTCATGATGTCCAATTCTGCTTCAGTAAATCAACGTATAACAGGACCATGGAGATGGAGGTGTTCTTTTGCTTATAAGTTTTTCCTTTTTTGTACCAGACATACCGCTAAACCATGGGTCTAAAAGGTTCTATCCAAATGAATTTTAGCATGTTCAAGTCTGTCTTTTTGTTCTTCTTGGTCAAAAGTGGTATTCGGTCAGATGTCTAAACATGAAGGCCAAACTTGTCTAGTGTTCTTCTTATACACAGCATTGAAATATTTTTCCTCTTTTCTTGGGGTCATCTTGCAAGTCTTTGGCTGTACAATGCAGGTTTTTCTCAGTTGCTCTGATCAAACATTTTATGATCTTGTGCTCTTTTCATTCAACACCCTCAAAGGTTTTCTGCTACAACACACTTTAAACTAAGGAATAACCAGCTGTGTCTCTCTGAACTTTTAAAGTCTTGGAAACCTTCATATAGCCTTGGACTTTCTAAAGTACTAAAATTAATTCTTCTCTATAGCTTTTATAAGAGCTCTGTTGACTTTGCCATATTTGCTACTCAACTTTAGCACATGCATGGGCTAAGTTTATGTATGTGTAACAGCTCAACTAATTCTGTTTTTTTAATAAAGCTTCTAAAGGCTTAATTGTGTTTTAAGACAATTTTGTTCCCTGTCATAAAAATAAGTGACTTAAAACAGCAATGTTGAATAGGAGTTGAATAACTCTGACAATTGTGTTATTAAAAAATCTTCTAACTCAAAAATATTACATTATATGTTGACATTACCACTTTTAATATGCCAATAAACTGTTGTAGATGCAGTTGAATCTTCAGAAAAGCTTGTTTTTGTAAAGTACTGCAGTTTCAGGGGGGTTGAATAATTTCGTTTGCAACTGTAAATGTGCAATTTATTGTCAGTTATTAATTCTGGACAATTACATTTTGCAGGTGTTATCCGGACCGCAGGCCTTCTGGATCGCGAAGCCGTGCCACACTATTGGCTGACAGTTTATGCAAAAGATCTGGGCACTGTACCATTGCTATCCTGGACCGAGGTCTATATCGAAGTTTGGGATATTAATGACAATCCCCCTGAGCTGTCCCAGCCTGTCTACTTTGGCTCAGTGCAAGAGAATTTGCCAAAGGACAAATCTGTGCTAAAAGTATCTGCCACCGACATGGACAAGTCCTCCGAGGGGAAGCTTGCTTTCCAGAT
Organism: Garra rufa; assembly: GCF_049309525.1. Lineage (NCBI taxonomy): Eukaryota > Metazoa > Chordata > Actinopteri > Cypriniformes > Cyprinidae > Garra > Garra rufa. Next base: position 37,778,117 of record NC_133376.1, read on the forward strand.
CCTCGATTCACAGCGCGTATATTTCAACATCGACGCCAAAACAGGTAAACTCCATACTTCAAAGGATCCAAAGTGATCAGAAAGTACTTGTTCAACAGTTTTGGCTTTTTATAGGAGTGATGAAACGGTTGTGAAAATGGTGATTCATGTCATGTGATAATGCAGTCTTTGATGGACTGATTATACATGTCCAAGCACATGTTTTTTTTTATAAGGGTGGTATGCTATGCTTTGTAAAGGGCACAATGAATAGGACCTCTAATTACTGTGAATACTGTGATCAGTGTGTGTCATTTTATGTCAAGGGTGAGGACAGTTGTTAAGCAGGCCCACAGAATCACACAAAATGCAACACCTCTGACCCCTTTTGCAGCTCTTTGAACACTGGCTATGAAAATTAGAACTGCATTAACCAGCGTTGCAAGCTTGCACTTGTCTTTACCAAGTCTCGTCTCTTTGTTGTTTCATCTGCCCCACCCTGAGCTAATAGACGAGGATTACAAAGAAGACAGGGGGTTGGGTTGTATTATACGAAGGATCTACCACTGAAATGTTCATTTGTAGATGTTTAAGAGTGGCCAAAAAAAATTAGATGTTTGCACTGCCATTGTTTAAGTGCTAGCGAGTTTGGCTGGATGATTAAGGTGAAAACGTCTTTCAAAAACCCAACTGCTAAATATTGTATGCATGGCATGTACAATACAGTCCAGGAGGATCAATGAGAATGCCAAATGACTATAAAAGTGTAATAGAATCAATGCAACATCTCAAAAGCCAGATCAGCTGCAGAGACAGCAACAAATCACACTTCGAGTTCTTAGAGTTTTTTCGCCGCTCCATGTCAGGACAGGATGGCCTGAGATGACTAATCACTAGAGTGAACACTGTGACTAAGCAAACCGCCTTAACAGCTTAGCACCACTAAACCATAGCATTTATTCGACTATGAACAATTTCTAGTGAGTAAGTAGCTAAGACAAATATTTCATGTGTGGGTTGGGAGCAGAGTTTACATTATCAAAAGCCAAACGCTCTGGGGGAGATTAAGACGTGAGAATAGAGACAAAAAGGGTTCCTTTGTAATATTGCAAACACTAAAGACATTTTTTTTTGTAATCCACGTATTGTCCCGTGCACAGTAGAGCAATCTTTCCACTGGTGGGCATTAATGCCAAAACCACACTTTCAGGATTGCTTGCCTAAATACAGGCCGTCATAAAAGCACAGCAGGGTTTGTTTTGAGTGCTGCACTAGTTGATAGACACTGTGGGTCCCTGCCAGCCCTTGACTACTGAAATCACACTCTTAAGTGTTTATTGCAGTGGTGGTAAACCACTGTCACTGGTGCATTTTGTCCACTCTTAGCCTGAAATCAGCTGTTGAGTCATGGAGCACACTTAACCAACCTCCTAACACCCAGGTGTTTGAAAGCCTCTTATACTAATTCACAACTGCTTCTTAAGCCGTGGCTCATTTTCTGTCAGCTCCTTGGCAGTTTGAGAAGTCTGGACTTTTAGTATACTTCAGCCATGGCTAAATCCTCACTGACACGGATATGAATAATATCTGTTGTTCCCACGGCTTGTATACCATGGGCTGACCTAGTATAAACAGTGGAACAAAACAAATAAAGCTTGGAAAACAAACCGGTGGGAAGGGAAAGTAAAATGGGCAGCCCTGGGGTGAACGAACAGGTGTGCCATCCATCTGAAGCTGGTGGCATTGATCAGCTTGTCTGTTCTTCCTCTTTGTTTGTTTAGGTGTGATCAGCACCCTTGCTCCCCTGGACCGGGAACAAAAAGCAGAGCATATCATTGAGGTTGGTTCACTTGATTCCTTCTGTTAACACCTCAGACCTGAGCTTTTTTTTTGGTTGATTGCTGTTTGTATTTTCAGTGTTGTTGATGTATCTCAGTCATTGCCTTATAACAATTCACAGTGTTTAGAGCTGAGAAATGAAGCCAAGTTTTGAGTTCTGAGCAGTCGGAAATGTACTGTAAAATGATTCACTGGTAATCATCTCCTCTAGTGAGCTGTTAAGTAGAGATCTATTTTGATCAAATCATTGAGTCACGGTTGAATCAGCGATCCAGATCTGTCCGTTTTGTGAATGAATGACTCTTTTGAGCAGTTCTTTTAAGCGAACTGGTTGATCTGGTTCACAAATAATATGTGATCAATTCATTTGATATGCATGCAGATTCACTCAAAATTTTAACTAAAAGTAACTAAAAATACTGTGGGTGAACTACATGGTGCATACTGTATCTCTCGACCACAAAACCAGTCATAAGGGTCAATTTTGATTTATTAATTGAGATTTATACATTATCTGAAAGCTGAGTAAACAAGCTTTTATATTGATTTATTGTTAAATTTGAGAGTGCAATATATATATATATATATTGAGAAAATCTCCTTTAAAGTTGTCCAAATAAAGTTCTTAGCAATGCAGAAAGTTTTGATATATTTAAGACAGGAAATTTACAAAACATCTTCATGAAACATGATCTTTATTTAATATCCTAATGATTCTTGGCATAAAAGGAAATTGATAATTTTGACCCATATAATGTATTTTTTTCTATTGGTCCAGGGTCACATATAGTAGTGCAGTGGTTTTGAACACGTTAGATTTTTTGATGAAAATTTACATTTGAAGCAAATTTATGAGTAAACTTCATTTTAAAACAGTTCCAGTCACAAATTATTTATAAGGAGTTGTTTAAATGTGTTGCCTCAAAGAAATGTTCTATGGAAAGGGTTGCAGTGAATGCTAATATTAATAATACTGCCGTTATAATATTTTATATTTAGACTGTTGTGTTATTCATTATTAAATATCTCTGTTATTAATATTTATTTCATTTTTAAGATCCTAGGAGACAGTTTTTTTTTAGTTTGTCTTGAGTTTGATTACAGTTGAAGTCAAAAGTTTACAGAATCTTCAAAATGTTCATTATTTTAGCAAATTAAGAGGGATCATACAAAATGAAGTACCACAATGAGTAATTTTTTCTTTAGTACTGACCTGAATAAGGTATTTCACATAAAAGACGTTTACATATAGTCCACAAGAGAAAATAATAGTTGAATTTATAAAAATAACTCTGTTCAAAAGTTTACATACACTTGATTCTTAATACTATATTGTTACCTGAATGATCCACAGCTGTTTTTTGTTTAGAGATAGTTGTCAAACTGCCTGTTGTTCTTCAGATACATTTTTGGGTGTGAAAACTTTTGAACAGAATGAAAATGTGTACATTTTCCTTATTTTGCCTAAATATCATATATTTTCATTTAGTACTGCCCTCATTTAGAAGCTACAAAATATATTTATGTTTCTCAGAAGACAAATTAAGTTCAATTTACCATGATTTTCAAATGTTCAAAAGTTTCCACCCCCAGCTTAATGCATTGTGTTTTCTCTTGCGGATTATATGTCAGGTCAGTACTAAATAAAAAATATAATGCATTTTGTATGATCCCACTTATTTTGCTGAAATAATTAACATTTTGCAGATTCTGCAAAGTGTATCTAAACTTCTGACTTCAGCTGTTATTATTGTGTCACACTGTGTTACCTAAGAGCCCATAAACGTTTTTAAAATGTCATAATGCATGCAACAAAGAGTTAAATACTCTATTGAACTGCTGTTTATTTAAAGACAAATGTGGTTTAGATTTGTGCACATGATGTTTCCCTCACCTGCCGTTGTTTAGGTCATGGTATCAGATGAAGGGGCCCCTCCATTAAGCTCAACTGCCACCGTAATCATTGAAGTCCTGGATGAGAATGATAACAGCCCTCAGTTCAGCCATAAGCTTTTCCAGGTAAAACTACCTGAGCGGCGAAGCACAGCTGGGCCTCAGGAGATCTACAGGATGGTGGCCCGGGATGACGATGTGGGGCCCAATGGCATGATCACGTACAGCTTGGAAGATGACAGTGAGGATCGTTTTGATATTCATCCTGAGACCGGGGTGGTGACGGCAAGAGGAGAGTTTGTTTGGGGCAACTACAGTATTTTGACGGTATGATACAAACACGGCTGTGGACTTATAGACTGACAGGGAATCAGTGTGATTCACAGTTTTAATTTGGTCCAGAACAACCATAAAAAATGTATTTATACAGTTATTTCCACTAAATTATTAATGAAGTAATATATTAGTTGTGTCATACTGTTATTTACTCATATGACAGTTTTAGGGCATGACGTGTAATTTGATGTGTAAAGTAAAATAGGTCAAAAGTTTGTTGTAATTAAAGTCCCTGTTGCTCACAAAAGCTGCAATGATTTTATCAAAAATACAGTGAAACACTATTATTGCATTTTTGAGGAACTTTTCGATCTGAATTATTTAAAAAAATTTTTTTTTAGTATTTTAGTATTTTTTTAGAAATACTGTAGAATTATATGAATTGTGAAAGCTGAATTTTAGCATCATTTCTCCATTTTTCAGTGTCACATCATCCTTTAAAATTATTCTAATAGTCTGATTTGCTGCTTAAGTATTTATTTCTTATTATTAGCAAAGTTGAAAACAGTTGTTCTGCTTATTATTTTTGTGAAAACTGTTTTACAGAATCATTTCTAAAAGATTATGTGGGACTGAAGACTGCAGTAATGATGCTGAAAATTCATCTTTGCGTCACAGGAATAAATTATATTTTAAAATATATTCAAATAGAAAGCAGTTGTTTTTAATAGTAAAAATATTTGAAAATTTTACTGTTTTTGCTGCACTTTGGATGAAATAAATGCAGGCTTGGTGAGCAGATGAGACCTTTTTATATAGCTTAAAGATACTGCAGATTCATATGCATAATTTTAAAAATAAGACTTTTGAATTTTGAATCTTCTGCACTACTGGTCAAAAGTTTGGAATAATTATGATTTTTATATAGTTTCTAAAGAACACTTATTTTGCTGACCAATGCTATTTTTTGGTGTTTAAAAATACAGTAAACATGGTAAAATTTTGAAATATTATTACAATGTAAAATTGTAAAATTGTTTTCGATGTCAATATATTTTAAAATGTAATTTATTCCTTTGATGCAAAGCTGAATTTTAAGCATAATTTCTCCAGTCTTCAGTGACACATGGTCCTTTAAAAATCATTCTAATAGTATGATTTGCTTCTGCAAAATTTATTGCTTATTATTAGCAACATTTAATACATTTTTAAAAATTTCATATGAATCTGCAGTATATTTAAGCAATATTAAAAAGTATATTCTGCTCACCAAGCCTGCATTTATTTGATCCAAAGTACAGCAAAAACAGTAACATTGTGAAATTTTGAAATACCTTTATTCTATTTGAATGTCTTAAAATATAATTTATTTCAGTGATTTTAAAGCTAAATTTTAGCATTATTACTCCAGTCATATGATCCTTCAGAAATCATTCTGATATTCTGATTTGCTACTCAAAACATTTATTATTATTATTATTATTATTATTATTATTATTATTATTATTATGTTGAAAACAGCTGAGTGGATTTTTTTCAGGTTTCTCTGATGAATAGAAAGTTCAGAAGAACAGCATTTATCTGACATTATAAATGTCTTTATCATCACTTATGATCAATTTAAAGCATCCTTGCTAAAAAAAGTATTTATTTTTATAATGTTACAAAAGCTTTTTATTTCATATAAATGATGATCTTTGGATCTTTCTATTCATCAAATAATTCTGAAAAAAAAAATACTCAACTGTTTAAAATATTGATAATAATGTTAATAATACATGTTTCTTGAACAGCAGATCATTATATATTTATTAAATATATTAATTAATTTATTTTTTATTTTAAATACATTCAAATAGAAAGCAGTTATTTTAAATAGTAAAAAAAATTCACAATATTACTGCTTTTGCTGTACTTGTGACCAAATAAATGCAGGCTTGGTGAGCAGAAGACACTTCTTTAGTCCAAAAGTTTTCGACAAAATTTATGCCATCAAATCTGACATGATATATTCCATAAAAAATACTTTAAAAAAGTAAAAGATCCACCTTTTGACCTTTTTTTCACTATCACAGATTCAAGCAACAGACCAAGGCAGCCCTCCAAGAATGTCCAAGACCCGTCTGCATGTCGAATGGCTGCCCCAACCCGAGCCCAGCTCTGATGTGCTGGCTTTCGATGAGCCCCCCTTCAACTATGTGGTGATGGAGACAGATCCTGTCAGCGACATGGTGGGAATCATCCGAACGGAGATCCCAAAGAACCTTCTCTTGTTTGACATTATCGGTAAGCACCTCTCTATGATTTACCACATTAAATAAACATAAACGAGTTCTTTTTGTTAGTTTAAAGCATAGAATCTAATAATATTCAGTGAGGTTTTGCCTCAGAAATTACTTATGCATCATCGTTAATGCATATTAATATATAATTTTATAAAACAGCTATGCAAAAAGAAAGGAACGACTTAAGTGTATTGGAGTCGAACAGGCTGTCATTGTACTGTACAGTACTGCATGGCAGGGGGTCTGGTGTCACTGTGATGCTGTAGCTTCCCTCTCTGTGATGCAATCTGTGCCAGGAGGCTGATCTTAGCAGTGACACATTTCTTCAGATGACAAGCCAGAGCACCAGAGGAGCTGCCTTCCTCACAGCTCTGCCATCAGTCTCTCTGTGGCTGTGCAAGCAGCACACATTCGCCTGCAGTTAAGGGCTGAACCTGACCTTCACTCTGCTCCTGCATTCTTACCTTCAGCCCTGCAGAGAAATGGGCTTCAGTGGAAATAAATCACAAGGATTTGTAGTAGGGAGGGAAAATGAATCTTATGCATGGAAGAGAATTCACCTGTTGGCTACAGATCTTGTTTTATCTCAGCGTGGCTCTGATATGATGACAGCGAGGCCTGCATTAATTTACATTCGTTATCTTACTCTTAGATACGAACGCATTATATTTTAACCAGACGACTGTGGTCAGTTTGATGAAAGAGATTCTTTCATGCATACATTTCAGATAACTTTCGAATTTGTCATGCATAATTTTGTGATTTATTAATGTTAGGTCATATATATGTGGTTTAATGTCATTCTTTATGCTTTAATTAAATAAATAAAGCTAGACAGTTAGAAGTGATGTGATTACATAAATTTATAATTAAAAGTTCTGTAAAATCTACACCTATTTAATTTGGAAGAAAATCAATGTCAAAAATACTTTTTATATTTGAATTAACAGCGCAGAGTTAATTTGTTCATGGAAACATATTCTATAATGGTTTTATGATGGATTTCAAAGGATAGCTTATATTAAAAGCACTAATTTACATAAACAGCAGGAGAATATTCATATTTGATGAGAATATAGATTACAGAGAATATAAGGTCTGAATTTTAGTGTTACGCAATTGCATAAAATCATCTCTTAAAAATGAAGGTGCCTTAAAAGGTTCTTCATTCCACAAAGAACCATTCAGTCAAAGGTTCTTTAAAGAACCATCTTTTTCTTATCTTTTAATAATCTGAAGAACCTTCTTTTGCTACAAAGAACCTTTTGTGAAACAGAAAGGTTCTTCAGATGTTAAAGGTTCTTTATGGAACCATTTAGACAAATTTTATGGAACCATTTTGACAAAAAAAAAATGTTGATAAAGGTGCTTCCACGAAGCCCCTTTATTTTTAAGAGTGTATTGTGCTTAACTTTAAAAAAGCTCACATTCAGAACAAACATTTACAGATAATTTACTCACCCTCTTGTCAAGATGTTCATGTCTTTCTTTCTTCAGTCGTAAAGAAATGATGTTTTTCGAGGAAAACATTTCAGGATTTCTCTCCATATAGTAGGCTTCTATGGTGCTCCCGAGTTTGAACTTCCAAAATGCAGTTTCAATGCAGCTTCAAAGGGCTCTAAATGATCCCAGTCGAGAAATAAGGATCTTGTCTAGCAAAACAATTGGTTATTTTCTAAATAAAATTACAATTTATATACTTTTTAACCTCAAATGCTCATCTTGTCTAGCTTTGCTTCAACTTTGTGTATTCCGGTTCAAAATAGTAAGGGTATGTCGAAAAAACTCCCATCTCATTTTCAAAATAGTCCTACATAGTTAAAAAAAAAATTGTAAAGAGCGTTTGATCTTCTTTGCATGTTTACTTTGTAAACACTGGGTCTGTAGTTTTGCAGATGTTTTGAAGTTGGAGGAGAAAATGAGATGGGAGTTTTTCGAACATACCCTAACTGTATTGAACCGGAATACATAGAGTTATATAAATTGTCTTTTTTTTTTTAAGAAAATAACCAGTTGTTTCACTAGATAAGCGAAGATAAGACTGGGATCATTTAGAGCCCTTTGAACCTGCATTTAAACTGCATTTTGGAAGTTCAACCTCAGAGGCTCCATAGAAGTCCACTATATGGAGAGAAATCCTAAAATGTTTTCGTTTAAAAACATAATTTCTTTATGCCTGAAGAAAGAAAGACATGAACATCTTGGGCAAGGGTGTGAGTACATTATCTGTACATTTTTGTTCTGAAAGTGAACTTCTTTTTTAACCCAAACCCTGACTTTTCATCATTTAGTTTGAAGGCTTTGTTTCACTTCTCAGCCTTTTCGACTCTTGAGATGCTAATTACGTATTAATTAAGACAGAAAATATCTTAAAGCCTCCATCAAGGCTGGTATTAGATATGGTTTGGTCTTCAGCAAAGAGATAAATCCATTTGAAGACTGCTTTGTAAAGTTTGAAAATAAACATTGCACCTGAAAATATAGTTGTATTAAATCAGGACCGGAAAGCCTTCAATAGGTGGAATTTTTAATAAACACCATCTGTTAAAGCAAGCATGAATTTACCCCCACTGAGTAAGATGTCTGGTCTTTTTATGCATGTGCCAAATGTTTTCCCTTAAACAATAGTGCTGGTCTGATGAATAGTTTTCGCAGGAGTGCCCTTGTTTTCTGTCATTATTGTACCAGGACGGGCATAACAACAAAGACTCATATGGGCTTTAAACCATAGTTATACTCTGAAATGTGAAATCTACAGGATGCTGGTGCTTTTCATCAAGGATTTTTGGATGCTACTCATGTGCTTATTCTGCTCATGCAAGTTTAAGAGGATTGTGCATGTATTATAGTTCACCTGACTCTTACTGTCACAACACTTTGTGTTACTCACTCAGCTCTAAAGTAATGCATACGGGTTCATCCTCAAAGGTTCATTCAGAGGTGTTGATGGTGAACCATCAGACGTGCGAAGCATGTTATTCTAGCCCAGTTGTTTTTGAAAACAACACATTTTACATTGGACAGTAAGTGTTGACCTACAACAGAACCAAACTGTACAAAAATCAAAAACATTAAAATGCATTTACTTTCATAGCAGAAATGTTATATTGAATTAGAATATGAATACTACTCTTAGCAGTCAGTAAAACAAAAGCATGCATATAAACTGAAATGCTGCTATGTGGCAACATACATTTATAATAAAAAGCACTCATCTGTATGCAAACATTATTATTTTTATGGATTGTTGTAATTACATAATATTTCAGTGCATACATTTAAATAAGATTACTGGAAAATTAAATTAAAACACATAAACAATGATTAATTGACCAGCTAGAGAAGCAACAAATGAATATGCACCAAAATACCACTGTTAGTCAAAAGTTTTTTAACAGTAAATTTTTCATGTTTTTTTAAGAAGTCTCTTCTGCCCACCAAAGTACAGCAAAAGCAGTGAAATGCTGAAATATTTTTATTATTTAAAATAACTGTTTTCTATTTGAATATATTTTAAATTGTAATTAATTCATTTGATTTCAAAGCTGAATTTTTAGCATCATTACTCCAGTCACATAATACTTCAGAAGTCATGTTAATATTCAGATTTTCTGTTCAAAAAACAATTTTATGTTGAAAACAGCTGAGAAGGATTTTTTTCAGGTTTCTTTGATGAATAGACAGTTCAGAAGAACAGCATTTATCTAAAAATAGAAATCTTTTGTAACATTATACATATCTTTATCATCATTTTTAATCAATTTAAAGCATCCTTGATAAATAAAACTAATAATTTCTATAATTTCTTTCCCAAAAAATATATTAAGATGACACTGACTCCAAGTTTTTGAATGCTATAGTGTATAATGTTACAAAAGACGACGATGCTGAAAATTTAGCTTTGATCACAGGAATGAATTACATTTTAAAATATATTCAAATTGTTATTTTGAATACTAAAACTGTTTCAAAATTGTACTGTTTTACTGTACTTTGGATCAAATAAATTAATGCTTTGTGAGCAGAAGAGATCTTTAAAAAAATATATATTACTGTTCAAAAACTTTTGACTGGTTGTGTAGTTTGATTGAATACACACCCTTTGATGAGTATAATACATGGGAAGTGGTTTTTCCTTCCTTTTATACTTGACAAGCCTTTTTTGTGGTTGCATTTATGTGGTTAGTTCAGAACAAACATTTGATGGCTTGAGAACCATTGATCTAACCAGAGCTAATGTTGTATCTTAGGTGGCGATGAAGAGCAGGACTTCTATATTGAGAAGAACACAGGGAGCATTGTGAAAGCTCAACGTTTGGATGCAGGCAGAAAATCTCATTACAACTTAACAGTCAGAGTCTCAGATGGATTTCAGGCCATAACCACTCAGGTATGAGCACACATGCCAAGTCAATCACACAACGAATGCAGAGTCAATAAATTCATAGCGTGCACCTCGGCAAGCAGAAAGCGAGATGAAAGATTTACCATTGTTATCAGGCCAGCATTTTAATATGTCTTACTTTTTCTTCTCTTAGGCCTACATTCAAGTAGTGGATATAAATGAGCATCGACCCATGTTCTTGAAGAGCCTCTATGAGGTGAGAGTGCCAGAGGACACATCTCCATGGAAGGAGATCCTTCACATCAGCGCCCATGATGCAGATGCCAACAGTGGACTCTTCTACTCCATCCACAGCAGCCTTAACCCAGACAGCCTCAAGTACTTTCACCTGGACCAACGGAGCGGTGTGCTTGTCATGAAAGAGGAGCTGGACTATGAGACCATCTCCACTCATACTCTGATTGTGATGGTAAAGAGACACTTGACTTGACTCAACCAACCACTGATAGTGGCCAGTGCAATCTGTTGCAATTACGGGCACGCTTTGATTAAAGCATTAGTTCATTTCAAACTAAGATTTACAGATAATTTACTCCCCCTTGTTATCCAAGATGTTCATGTTTTTCTTTCTTCAGTTGTAAAGAAATTGTTTTTTGAGGAAAATATTTCAGGATTTTTCTCCATATAGTGGACTTTTATGGTGCCCCCTAGTTTGAACTTTCAAAATGCAGTTTCAATGCAGCTTCAAAGGGCTCTAAACAATCCCAGCTGAGGAAGATATGATTGGTTATATAAAAAATTATTTTAAACCTCAAATGCTTGTCTATCTCTGCATGAACTCGGTTCATTTTCCTTAACTTCAAAATCGTCCTACATCACTGTTTTACCTTTTTGTAAAGGTTGTTTGATCTTCTGTGCATGTTTACTTTGCAAACAATGGGTCAGAACTTCTGCAGCGATGTAGGATGATTTTGAAACGATTTTTGAAGTTGAGGGAGCAAATGAGATGTTTTTCGACATACCTTAATTGTATTGAAACAGAGATGCACAGGCTATGCATGCACATCACAGCGAAAGACAAGAATTTGAGGTTTAAAAGTATAAAAATTTTACTTAAAAAACAACCATTTCGCTAGATAAGACCCTTTGAAGCTGCATTTTGGAAGTTCAAACTTGGAGGCACAATTGAAGTGCACTATATAGAGAAAAATCCTGAAATGTTTTCCTCAAAAAACATAATTTCTTTACGACTGAAGAAAGAAAGAAAGAAAGGGGGTGAGTACATTATCTGTGCATTTTTGTTCTGGAAGTGAACTACTTCCTTAAATGGGCATGAAAACATTTGGTTATTTTTGCAGTTAAATCATACTGGAATTCATTTAATCATCTCAAGTCCCTCACATAATATAGATGGAATCAGTGCACAGGGAAGAGCATAAATCCACATTCCTGAAAAATTCCTAACCTAAATTAAGCACCTAAAAGTCATAAAAAATCAGATGTTATCTTCTTGACCCTTGTACCACACACACATTGACCTGTATGCTTTATCATTCCAGGTACGAGACGAGAAGATCCCAATAAAAAAGAACTTAGCAAAAGTTGTTGTGCATGTAGAAGACTGTAACGACCACAACCCGTCTTTTCTGAGTACTCATTATGAGGGCACTATAAGTAATCTGGCACTCACTGGCACTGAAGTGCTACGAGTCAAAGCCCTGGATAAGGATACTGGGAGCAATGCAGAGATTGTTTATTCCTTTCACTCTGGTAAGACATTTGCCTGGAGCGCTGTGTTACCTTTGCTTTTTAACAACTTTTGCCTTCATGGAAAACACAGGAGTCTTGCCTTCATAAATACTCTTGGGTGGCAATTAAAAACATTAATCACGTTTTATGTGTTTTTGACATTTAACACAAAAATCTCTTTTTTTTCATCCAGGTGGGAATGTGGATGGCGCTTTTGAAATCGACCAGGAGACTGGAAGCATTCGTGTGTCTGATGCATTAAACAAGCTTCCGCAGGAGCAGTATCACCTCACAGTAAAAGCCACAGATCAGGGCTTTCCCCAACGTAGTGCCCTTTGCCCTGTTACCATCACTATAAAGCTGTCTGAATTCACACCACCCCAGTTCTCCTCCGAAGAATACATCACAGAGATAAGCGAGGCTATGCCTCCTGGCTCTCCTGTACTGTCTATCTCTGCCAGCTGCCCATCCTCAGTGCTGTACAGGATCAACAAAGGCGACCCCAATGGGACGTTCCACATTAACATCAACTCTGGACTCTTGTCAATCCGAAACGCACTTGATTTTGAGCAACACCCTTCCTACCATCTGATAGTAAGAGCTACAAATACAGCGGGGGTCTCATCTGATGCGGTGGTTTACATTTACGTGATTGATGAAAACGACAACGCCCCTGTTTTCCATCAGGACACTTATTATGGGCAAATTAGTGAGTCTGCACCAGTCAACAGCATGGTAACTGGAGAGAACAACACGCCGTTAGTGATTAAGGCGTCAGATGCAGATAAAGACACAAACGCTCTGTTGGTTTTCCAAATCCTTGAGCCTGGAGCTCAGGAAGTGTTTAAAATAGACCCAAGCATGGGTACCATCTTCTTAAAGTCTTCAGTTGATTTTGAGGTAAAACCTGAATTTTCCTTCACCGTTCAGGTTTGGGATTCTGGCGAGCCATCGCTGAGTGCTTCCAAGCCATGCAAAGTAAACATCCGTGTACTGGACATTAATGACTGTCCTCCTAAATTTGCTTTACCTGTATATGAAACTGCCCTCACCTTACCAGTTTTTGAAGACATGGATGTGATCCAGGTGACAGCGCACGATGCAGATTCAGAAATCATCTACATGATTTCGGAGAGTGCTAATAAAAACGCTTTTAAAATAGACCAGTCCACTGGAATCATATCAGTGAATGATTCGTCTGAACTGCAATCCCATAATGAGTTAAAGATTACTGCCTCGGATGGATTATATAAAGATACTACCCTAGTGAAATTCAATATTACCAATGCGACAAAGACTACTCTGAAGTTTGAGGATAGGATGCATGTAGCCACCGTACTAGAGAACAGTACGTCTATTAAAATTTTAGCCGTTTTGAGAGCGACGGGTAGCTACCTGAACGAGCCCTTGCTGTATACCGTCTTGAACCCACATGGGAAGTTTGCAGTGGTTCCATCATCTGGAGTCCTGCAGACCACCGGCGTTCCATTTGACCGGGAAGAACGGAATGAATATGATGTTGCTGTGGAAGTCCGAGACATAAGGCATCCACCACGTGTGGACGTCACTCATGTTAAAGTCTACATAGATGACATCAACGACAATGCCCCAGAAATATCCAATTTGCCTCATTCGCTGATGATATCGGATGAAACCGAACCAGGGGATGTTCTCTTTCAAGTCCTAGCGACCGACAAAGACTCTGGCGAGAATGGCTCAATACTATTTTCACTGGAGGATGATTTCAGTCTCTTCCGAATTGACCATTATCTTGGAGATGTGTCGCTGCTAAGACCTTTAGACTTTGAATCCATGAATAAATACGTTCTCACTGTACTGGTGTCAGATGAGGGTGAGCAAAGTCTATCAGCAGCCGGGATGCTGTACGTCCAAGTGCAAAATCGTTCTCATCCGTTATTTCAAAGCTTATACTACCCATTGAAATTACCTGAGAATATCAAGCCATTTACAACAATCCTGCATGTGCAAGCAAGAAATCCTGAAGGATACCGGCTTATCTACAATCTAGAGGAAGACAACGCCTCCAGGTTCTTTAACATTGATTTCAAAACAGGGGTCTTAAGTGTCACTGATTTCCTAGACTTTGAGAGTCAAACAAAGCATATTTTGACTGTTCGTGCCACGGATTCGGTGACCGGCACCTTTGCCGAAGCCAAAGTAGAGATTGATGTGGAAGATATAAACGACAACGCCCCTGTCTTTCAAAGTCTGTCTTATGTTGCCAATGTGTCTGAAGGCCTTCCAATAGGCACATCTGTTTTACAAGTCTCAGCTGTTGATAGAGATTCAGGCAGAAATTCAGATATAATCTACCAGTTGGTTGACAAAGAAAATGATTATTTTGAAATCGACCCACTGAATGGGATTTTGGCGACGTTGCAAGTATTAGATTATGAAGCTTTGCAACAGTTTACTCTAAAAGTTAAAGCCACAGATAAAGGTGCACCGCCTCTTAGCAGTGAGTCTCAAATCATTGTGAATGTCGTAGATGTCAACGATAACCCTCCGGATTTTAGCGAGCCATCTTATCGGGCCTCTCTTGATGAAAAGGCCACTTGTGGCCACATCGTTATCAAAGTTCAGGCTTCAGACCCTGATAGTAAGGATGACCTCCAATATAAGATCCTATCAGGCAATGAAGGGAGATATTTCTCAATGAATGAATCATCCGGACTTATCTCATTCTCAAATGTGTGCAAGAGAAACCTAGATCCGTTTTATAACCTCACCGTTGCGGTTTCCGATGGTGTGTTTCAGAAGACCGCCCCTGTTAACATTGACATGACAAACGGCAACAAGCACAGCCCCTATTTTAGCCAGAACATTTACGAGGCAGATCTGGCAGAGAATGCAGAAGTGGGAACTCGTGTGATCAGATTGGCTGCTATCGACCCGGACGATGGTCCATACGGCAGTGTCGATTACACCATCATTAACAAGCTTGCTGATGAGAAGTTCTCTATCGACGAAGATGGACAGATCATGACTTCTCAGTCTTTGGATAGAGAAAATCCATCACAACGCGTGATCGCGATTAAGGTCATGGCTAAGGATGGAGGAGGAAGAGTGGGGTTCTGCACTGTAAAGATTATTCTAACAGATGAGAACGACAATGCCCCTCAGTTCAAAGCTTCAGAGTATCAGGTTTCCATTCAATCCACAGTGAACAAGGGCTCGCCGGTCATACAGATAATGGCGTATGACGCAGATGAAGGTAAAAACGCTGACGTCACTTATACAGTAGAAGAAGCAGAAGAGGTTACGGAAGATGTTATTGAGGTCAACCCTTTTACCGGAGTGGTCAGCATCAAAGAGAGTCTGGTTGGTATGGAAAATAAGATTTTCACCTTCAAAGTTAAGGCCAGAGATGGAGGCATTCCTTTTTACAACTCCTCGGTGCCAGTACAGGTCAAGGTGGTCCCACCGGAGGTCATTCTGCCCCAGTTTACCGAGCCATTGTACTCGTTCTCGGCATCTGAGGACCTGCCTATCGGATATGAGATAGGCACAGTCAAGGCGGACTCCGACATGCCACTGATATACAGCTTGGTGAATGGCAACACTATAGACAGCAACAATGAACATGTTTTTGCTGTTGACAAAGACAGTGGTACTCTTGTAGTGCAGAAGAACATTGACCATGAAAAAACCAAGGTGTACAAGATCGACGTGATCGCTCAAGGAAATCACAATGGCACCGATCTAGCATCTCTTGTATCTGTTCACATAGAGGTTCAAGATGTAAATGACAATCCGCCTGTGTTCGAGGCTGACCCCTATGAGGCTTTCCTAGCTGAGAATTTGCCTCCTGGCACCACAGTCATTCAAGTGACAGCTAATGATGCAGATACAAATGTCAATGGAGAAGTCTCATATGCGCTTGAGCCTGAGTCAGATGATATTGGTGACATGTTTACCATTGATTCGCAAACTGGCTGGATTACAACCTTAAGGAAGGCTGATTCAGAGACCAAACAGATTTATGGATTCTATGTGGTGGCTACTGATCATGGTGACGCTGTCAAACTGTCCTCTTCAGTACTCGTTGAGGTGACTATCACGGATGAAAACGATAACCCACCTCAGTTTACAGAGGAACTTTATCAAGGGTCCATTCTTGAGAATAGCAGACCTGGAGAAACCATCGTCACTCTGACGACTGCTGATAAAGACGTGTCTGCAGAAAATCGACAGATTGTATGTTACATAACAGGTATGTAAAGTAAATTCTGGCTTTTTGTCTGTAGAGATCAGAGTTGTTTATTGCTAGTAGTTCTTCTGGCTTTACAGTTCAGCTTTGCCATTTGACTTTAGCTTTGACTGTTGTATAAACATTTTTGCATGGGTTAAGTTATGTATTTTGGTTTTAAACAAATGCTGTTGGTGTTTTCATCTTTGAAGATGGAGACCCATTGGGCCAGTTCTCAGTCACAGCAGCTGGGGAGGAGTGGACAGTGATTTCCAAAGGTCCGCTTGACAGAGAAGACAAAGACAGATATAACCTTAAGATAATCGCCACTGATGGAAGGTTTCAAACGACTGCTAATGTGGAGGTCCATGTTCTTGACCTCAATGACAATAGTCCTTTGTGTGAACAAGTAAGTCAGATAGAAGATAAGTGCTTCTTCAACTATGAACACTTTTGTCCATGTGGACATGTAGAAAAGAAATGCAAAATAGTAATCATTCTAAAATGAAATTAAATGCGTGGGATGCATGCATGGTAAAAAGTTTCCAATGTGATATTCATAAAGTAGATTGAAAGCATTGAAATCCGTTCAAGAAAAATCACCCTTGGGACATAAACGTGCCTAAAGAAACACCCAAATACTAAAAGTACAAAACAAGATGAAATGTGATGTTGAAATACAGTTGAAGTCAAAAGTTTACGTATACCTTGCAGTATGCAAAAATAAGAGGGATCATACAAAAAATAATAGTTGAATTTATAAAAATTACCCCTTTCAAAAGTTTTCATACTTTTGATCCTTAATACTCTGTTGTAACTGTACGTGAATGATCCACAGCTGTGTTTTTGTTTTGTTTTTTTGTTTAGTGATTATTGTTTATGAGTCCCTTGTTTGTCCTGAACAGTTAAACTGCCTGCTGTTCTTCAGAAAAACTCTACAGGTCCCACAAATTCTTTGGTTTTTCAACATTTTTGTGTATTTGAACTCTTTATAACAATGACTATGATTTTGAGACCCATATGACTCATATGCAACTATTACAAAAGGTTAAAATCTCACTAATGCTTCAGAAGGAAACATGCATTAGGAAAAAAAAAATTACATTTGAAGATTATGGTAAATTTGTCTTCTGGGAAACATGTAAATGAAATAAATATGATATTTATAAGAAAAATTTACACCTCTTCATTCGTTCAAAGGTTTTCACCCCCTGGCTTAATGCATCGTGTTTCCTTCTGAAGCATCAGTAGGCATTTGAACCTTCTGTAATAGTTCCATGAGTCTCTTAGTTGTCCTCAGTATAAAAAGATAGATCTCAAAATCATGCGGTCATTGTTGGATAGGGTTCAAATAAACAAAAATGCTGAAAAACCAAAAAATTTGTGGGACCTGAAAGGTTTTTCTGAAGAACAGCAGGCAGTTTAACTCTTCAGGACAAACAAGGGACTCATTTTTTCTTGTAGACTGTATGTAAACATCATTTATGTCAAATATCTTATTCAGGTCAGTACTAAATAAAAAATAACATGCATTTTGTATGATCCCTCTTATTTTGGTAAAACAATTAGCATATTGCAGATTCTGCAAGATGTATGTAAACTTTTGACTTTTGTGTAATTTAATTTTATTAAAAAACGTCCTACTTGGAAAATATTTATTTAGCATTTTTTTTTCTTTTTCCCAGTTACTTTATACTGAGGCTGTCATGGAGAATTCCCCAGCGGGCTTGTTCATCCTGAAGATCTCTGCATCTGACCCTGACATTGGAACAAATGGCCAAGTGTCATTCACTCTCCATGGACCCAATGCAGACAAGTTCCATCTTGACTCCAGAACTGGTAATTTTGATCTCTACTGTAGATCTAGATCATTTACTGTTAAAAAATAGTTATAAGATGGCTTTACTGAAGGTTTGAGGAAATCAATTTCGACAACAGAGATAAGAGACAACTTTCCCAGGGCATTTGGAATTGTTAGAATTCCTTGCAAACAATGCAAGTATTTGATTTATGATAAGTTTATGTGACCGACCTTCCAGGGTATCCTATCTAAATGTAACATCTTTTAAGACGGTTATATTGGGTTTCCAAGAAACAAGATGCACAAAATGCTTTGGGCAAAAGTTGAAACAAAGAACTGTGTCCAGCTCTGTAGTGTTACGTTCCTGAAACAGCAACTTTCTTTGTTTTTTGTAGCCATGTTAAAGAAAAGAAACCACTAATTCCACGTAAATAATCTCTTGCGCTCCTTTATCAAATAAATAACTAGTCAAGGCTCGTCTGAGGTACCGTACATGTTGCAACACAGTGTTTAACCCTCCCCTGTTTTTGTCTGTAAAGCCTTGTTTTTTTTTGTTTTTTATCAGGAGAGCTGTACACCCTAGCTGTCCTGGACCGGGAGCGGGAAACCGAATATGATCTTGTTGTCAAAGCCACCGATGGCGGTGGCCGCTCTTGTCAGGCAGACGTCACACTCATGGTGCAAGACATGAATGACAACCCGCCACAATTCTCCACAAGCCATTATGAAATCACAGTGTTTGACAACACAACGATTAGGACGCCTATTGCTGTCATCTATGCCAAAGACCCAGACACAGGTATGGTACGGCTTCTCTTGTCATGAATGGCTGGTTTAAAGCAAAAAACACAGAGTATTTTGGGCTTATCCACTTAGAAAGCTTTAAACGCCCCCCAGGTTTTTTCTTTGACCCATCACACGTAGGTTGAAATCCTTTAGGTATGCAGCGTTTGATGTGGGATTGAAGGTTGTGACAGAGAAACATGATTAGGGAGGGACCAACCACACCTGTAGATGTGTGTGAACATGTAGAGTACACGTACTGGCTACCGTCACAGGGATTCATGTGAATTGCTTTCCCTTTTATATAATAAGTCTTCCAGTGAATTAATTACATTATCCTGTCTAAGCACAAGTATTACGCAAATCTGCAAATTCAAAGAGCGGAGTGTTTTTTTTATCTTGCAATGTCTACATAAATCAATGGAAATGCTATTTTGATAGTTTGGATGTTCTGATAATCTACTTTGCAGCTGTATGTCAACTAGCAATCATTAGAATATTAATTAACGGTCTGCTTGATATACTCTAATGAGAGTTAGTTGACATGTCGTTGCAAAGTTACTTATAGCCAGTAGTGGACTATCAAAATAAAGCGAAATCAATTCAACAGTAACCAATTAAAAATTATATGGTAATACTTTATTTTAAGAACCAGTTTTCATTATTAACTAGCATGCATATTACTATCATATTGGCTGTTTAGTATTACTTATAAAGCACATATGTTAAATGTTAATAATGTTAATAATGTTAATACTAGTTAATAGTGAGAATTGCTCCTTAAGTTAAAATGTTACCAACTTTTTTTTAAATAAGGCTAAAGCTGGGTGTGTTATTTCTGAAGGTGCGCTACAACATATATGTGACCCTGGACCACAAAACCAGTCTTAAGTAGCATGGGTATATTTGTAGCAATAGCCAAAAATACACTGTATGGGTCTAAATTATCGATTTTTATTTTATGCCAAAAATCATTGGGATATTAAGTAAAGATCATGTTTCATTAAGATAATTTGTGAATTTTCTACCATAAATATATAAAAACGTAATTTTAGATTAACAAAATGCATTGCTAAGAACTTCATTTGGACAACTTTAAAGACAATTTTCTCAATATTTAGATTTTTTTTTGCACCCCCAGATTCCAGATTTTGAAATAGTATCTCGGCCAAATATTGTTCTATCCTAACAAACCATACATCAATGGAAAGCTTATTTCTTTCAAAAAATTGTCCCTTATGACTGGTTTTGTGGTTCATATATTAATGCACATATTAATGCATTATTCTACAAGTTTTTTAGGCAGAAGTTGTAATTAATAGTTAGTTAATAGTGAGAATTGGTCTTTAAAATAAAGTTTGACCAAAGTTCAGGATCAATAAGACTTGTAATGTTTTTTTAAATAAGTTTCTTATGCTCATCAAGGCTGCGTTTATTTATTTGATCAAAATAAATATAAAATAATGGTTTCTATTTTAATATACTTTAAAATATAATTTATTCCTGTGATGCAAAGCCAAATTTTTATCAGCCCTTACTTCAGTCTCAAGTGTCACGTGATGCTTTACAAATCATTCTAATATGCTCATTTATTATTAGAAATATTTATGTTGGCAAAAGCTGTGCTGCCAAATATACTTTTTCAGGATTCTTTGATGAATAAACAGTTAACAAACAGCATTGATAATAAATCAACATATTAGAATGATTTTTGAAGGATCGTAGTTTTAAAAATTCAGCTTTGATAACAGGAATAAATTCTATTAATGTACATTCAAATAGAAAAACGTTATTTCACATCATAAAAATATTTCACAATATTAGTTTTTTTTAGTAGTTTTGATCAAATAAACACAGCCTTGATGAGCATAAGAAACTTCTTTAAAAAACATAAAAAATCTTTCTGATCCCAGACTTTTTTAAGACCCCAATCATTTTAGACATCTCTTGTTCTGCCATTCCCGAACTGAAATTCTGAGAATATAATGTTGTTTAACTCTTCCAGGAATAAACTCAGAAGTGCGATACTCTCTTCAAGGCGCCGACAGTGGCTTCTTCTCCCTAGATGAAATCTCAGGCATCCTAAGACTGGAGAGATCTCTAGCCGATGAGACTAAGTCCACCTATGAGATGAAAGTCAAAGCCACTGACCGAGGCCTCCCTCGCCACCTCTTCTCCTTTGCCACTGTTACAATACACGTGGTCATCCTGAGCGATTACCAGCCGTTGTTTCTTAGCTCGGAGTACTACGTACAGATCCCAGAATCACTCCAGGTCGGCTCGGAGGTGATCAGCGTGTCCGCCCTCACCAAAGATGGCACCGAAAGCGAGCCTGTGCGATATACTATCATATCTGGCAACGATGATGGACGATTTGAGATAAACCCCATGACCGGTAAGGGCTTTTTAATTCAGGTTTCTTTTTTGATGCACGTAAAAGATATTGGTTGATAAAATATATAGGAAAGCATGTCAATGTTTATATATTTGTAGCATTGTATGGGTCAAAATGATCAATTTTTCTTTTATGCCAAAAATCATTAGGATATTAGTAAAGATCATGTTCCATGAAGATATTTTTGTCAATTTCCTACTGTAAACACATCAAAACTTAATTTTTGATTAGTGATGTGCATTGCTAAGAACTTCATTGGGACAATTTTAAAGGCAACTTTCTCAATATTTTGATTTATTGCTATATGTCCTACCCTAACAAACCAAACATCAATGGAAAGCTTAATCATTCAGCTTATTCATGTACAAATCTTACCCTTATGACTAATTTTGTGGACCAGGATCACATTTAGAAAGGTAGATCTGGGTTTATTTTTGGTAGTTTGAAGTATATTTGAAACACTCAAATGTATTCAAAGTGTGCAGAAATTAGTTTGATGTTACATGGCATTGTTAAAGTGATTAAATTGAAACTTTTCTTCAAAATGGCATAAAAGTTTTGATACTTTTAAAATACAACTTTATTTTAAGATCCAGTTCTCACTATAAACTACGACTTTTCCATTAATAAACTCATAATTTGCTGTTTATTAATAGTTCGTAAGGTTTTTAAGTTTAGGATTAAGGGATCCAAAATATGTTCATGCAGAATAATGCATTAATATGTGCTTTATAAGTACTAATAAACAGCCAGTTTGCTAGTAATATCCATACTAGTTAATAGTGAGAATTGTTCCTTACAATAAAGTGTTACTGAAATGTCTTTGGCACTCTTATTTTTTAGTACCCCTGAGTCAGTGTCACAAAAAATTACACAAATTTCAAGGCTGACTATGTTTGTGATCTATGCACAGAACGTGAATTCCTCATCATTACTCACAGAAAGCAGGCATGATATATTAGCATGCCACCAATGATCCTCCATGGCTTTATTCCTGTTGTGTGAAGCTGGAATTTTCTTCAGCATGAGTAAATGTTGAACTGAAGAACCTGTGCTGACATGTTATGAATCCATACAGGCACTTGTCAGCTTGTTTATTCCCATCTGTTCATTCCTCTTAGTCTCTCCTCTCTCCCTTTCGCTCATGTCCTCTTATCGCGAATCTTCAGAGCCTTTGTGCTCTAGGACTTTTGTGAGAGATTGAGCCAAGCACTTTATTAGTTGTCAAATAATACGAAACTTTGAGTTCTGCTAGCAGGCATCCTGGTCAAATCAACTGGCTATTTAGAGATAATTACATTCCAGAAGCTACAAGTCCAACATTCCAGAAGCTACAAGATGTGCTATCTAGACAAACCTTTATATGGTATAAGAAAGCAAAGAAAATAGATGATTTATTGCAGTTTGAAAGTTTTTCTAGTGTTATGTCAGCAATATCTCCTTTCAGTGAACTATTTAGTGAAGTTTGCATGTATTTTTATACATAACAGTTGAAGTCAAAATTTTACATGCACCTTGCAGAATCTGCAAAGTGTTAATTATTTTATTAAAATAAGAGGGATCATGCAAAATGCATGTTATTTTTTATTTAGTACTGACTTATTACTGAAAATATTAGTTGAATTTATAAAAATGACCCCATTCAAAAGTTTACATACACTTGATTCCTAATACTGTGTTTTTTAGTGGTGTTGTTTAGTAATAGTTGTTCATGGTTTTTGTTTTAACCCTTTTCAACAATGACTGTATGATTTTGAGATCCATCTTTTCACACTGAGAACAACTGAGGGACTCATATGCAACTATTACAGAAGGTTAAATGCTCACTGATGCTCCAGAAGGAAAAAAAAAAAAAAAAAACACAATGCATAAAGAAACGGGGAGTGAAAACTTTTTGAATTTGAAGATCAGGTTATATTTCACTTATTTTGTCTTCTGGGTAATGTAAGTATCCTCTGTAGTTTCTGAAGGGTAGTACTAAATGAAATAATATATAATATTGTTGGTCAAAATAAGAAAAAGTAAAGTTTTCACCCCCAGCTTTTGATGCATCGTGTTTCCTTCTGAAGCATCAGTGAGTGTTTGAACCTTCTGTAATAGTTGCATATGAGTCCCTCAGTTGTCCTCAGTGTGAAAAGATGGATCTCAAAAACATATATTATATAATTTGTGGGATCTAATGGATTTTTCTGAAGAACAACAGGCAGTTTAACTGTTCAAGACAAACAAGGAAGTCATGAACAATTACCACTAAACAAAAAACACAGCTGTGGATCATTCAGGTAACAACACAGTATTAAGAATCAAGCGTATGTTAACTACTGTATATGTAAACGTCTTTTATGTTAAATATCTTATTCAGGTCAGTTCTACATAAAAAATAAACTTTTGACCTCAGCTGTTTATCCTGATTCACCACCATTTATAATAGAAATCTCCTCTTCTCTGAACAATAAGAAAAGGCTCTTGTCTTACCAAAAAGGGGTAGCTAATCACATTTTAACTATAATAATCAAATAGATTTTGTACGTGAGAATATTTTTTGCTTGTCATGAAATAATTGAAACTCATCAATCATACATTTAAACCACTTGCACTATATTACTTTGCCTTTTTCTCATTTCATGCAAGGTCAGGCTGAATAATTCTAGGATTAAAAATAAATATATTTAATTTACATCTCTTAAACCTAATTAAACTAAATAAGAACCTGTAACACTGACTGTGTAATGAGTAAGATGATTTACATGATGTAGCCATGAATTACAGAAATAAAAAAAAATATGACCGTATTAGAAAATCACCTGACCTACTGTGGCGAAAAAGCGATTATAATTTGATTAACAACCTAAAACCGCTGACATTTCAAAAGAACTCTTAAATCAGGGGGACTTAATGAAATGTCACAAAAATATATAGAGTATAGACGGTTAAAGCTGTATCTCTGCAAATAGACTCAGGAACGATTTCCTAAGAGTTTAAAATATCAGTTTGCTACTAAAGAATAAAAATGAGAATATCGCTTGCTTCAACTTATGGTTGAGCTCACATGCTTGCACATGTTCATTAAAACTGGAAAGTTCACAAGGGTTAATTTTTTCGCAAGCGAGTCGTTTTGCAGGTTACTGTCGGCTAATTAACGGCATTATTTTCCCCCACCCATACAGACCTTAGTCGAAGTAAACGGCAAATTTAAATTTGTACAGTTTTAGATGTACAGTTTGTTCAGCAGGTTGTACTTTTGTGATCTGGGTGTTGATCATCAGTCAAATAAAGCTGTCCATTCTCACACTAATTATGAAAATAGGCGAAGCTACTCAACGCAGTATTTGTCACTGTGAGCTCACAGGAAGTAATCCTTTATTGTTAATAAAATATTCATGTGACATTAACATTAGCGGATAATAACAGCTATTATATGGTATAATGCAGATTCATAACTGTTTTTAGACATTCTGACATGATAAAGCACACGGTTTTGTTATAAAACTACTTTAGACATGAATGATCCACAGCTGTTTTTTTTTTTTTTATGTTGTTTAGTGATAGTTGACTCATGATAGTTCATGAGTCCCTTGCTTGTCCTGAACAGTTAAACTGCCTGCTACTCTTCAGAAAAAAACTTTTTGAATTGATTTTTCAGCATTTTTACGTATTTGTACCCCTTTTCAAAAATGAGTGTATGCTTTTTAGATCCATCTTTTCACACTGAGGACAGAGCTGAGGGACTCATATGCAACTATTACAGAAGGTTCAAACGCTCACTGATGCTTCAGAAGGAAAAACTTAGCATTAAGGGGGGGGGGGGGGATTTGAAGATCAGGGTAAATTTAAATTATTTTGTTCTCTGGAGAACTTGTAAGTATCTTCTGTAGCTTCTGAAGGCCAGTACTAAATGAAAAAAAATATGATATTTAGGCAAAATAAGAAATGTACACATCTTCATTCTGTTCAAAAGTTTTCACCCCCCCCCCCAAGCTCTTAATGCATTGTGTTTCCTTCTGAAATGTCAGTAAGTGTTTGAATTTTCTGTAATAGTTCCCTTAGAGTCCCTCAGTTGTCAACAATGCTAAAAAAAACAAATAATTTGTGGAACCAACAGGCAGATTAACTGTTCAGAAAAAACAAGGGACAATGAACAACTACCACGTGTGGACTATATGTAAACATCTTTTATGTGAAAAATCTTATTCCGGTCAGTACTAATTAAAAATAACATGCATTTTGTATGATCCCTCTTATTTTGGTCAAATTAACATTTTGCAGATTCTGCAAGGTGTATGCAAACTTTTGACTTTAGCTGTAGTTGCAAAGTCACATAAACCCTCATGACATAATATAATTCTATTCCAGTTTTTGCATCTTCCTGTAGATGTCACAGTTTTACATCTTATTACCCACAGTTCAGTGTCACATTGCATCTCTCATGACAAGATCAGTGGGCTGTGATCTATGTGCTCCAAAGTTATTTCTGTCCTTCGAAGCAAATAAAAAATAGAAATAAGACCATATGGACAGTTATTTTTATGAATGCCGAGCCTGCATCATTCTCCATCTTAAATGAAATGATCCACATTCTGCCCTAGCGAGCCACTCAGTGAAATGCAGAGAACATGCTGATGCATCTTCATCACACTTGACATTGACAAGTGCTCCTTTTGCTTAGACGAGGATTGCTGTCCACTTTCGCATCGAACACAAGCTCTATGTTCAAACACAAGCACAAACACGCCTATATTGACAGAACATGTGCCAAGGACAAACACAGCCCTGTTAATAATATGGTGGAGGATCTCTAAGACAGCCCTTGATCTTTAGAATCAATAAAAAGAAACATTATAGAGAGCAATTGTGCACTTGTTGCATGCTGGATTCTTGAGCTAAACCAAAATGCCAGCGCTTTTGTTGTTCTGCACCATCTTGTTTTACTCTATTAATGAAAGCAGACTGAGCAGCAAGAGGTCCGGTAGTAAACTTTCTTTCATTTCTGCTGGAGAATGAGACTAGCAGTGTCTACCCATAATGCACAAAGCTTTAGATGAATCAGCGTCTTGTAGGAATCAACTACTTTGCAAAAACAGAAAAGGAAACATTGCATAAAAGATATCATGCATTCAGTACAACTCCACCAGGAACTACATGAGAGTTATTAGTCATGTTGAAAGTTTTCTGTGGTCAGCTGATGGAGCAATAAAATAAAATCAGCTGATGTTATATTGAAATGCTTTAAAATCTCATTTTATGCAGAATTAGTTTCTGTCAGCAGTGTACTGAGCATATAGTATATTAGGCACACAAAACAGCAGTTTAGTATTTTATATCCTATACCAGCATTGTATTTTGTATATTTTAATCCAAGCTCCTTTTTTCAGAACAAACTTTGGCATTTTTGCAATTACATTCAACCAGCTGGAAACTGATAAAGAGCTGGGCCTGGATGTGATTTTGTTGTTTTGTGCCACAGGTTTGCTGTTTGTGAACTCGGCCCTGGATTTTGAGCTCAGCCGCGAGTATTACCTGTCAGTGGAGGGAGCAAGGGGCAAACCGGTGCTCAGTGACATTGCCACGGTTATCATCAATATCACAGACGCCAACGACAACCCGCCTGTCTTTAACCGCAGCAGCTACAGTGCTGTGATTGAAGAGGACATTTCACCTGGGGACGTGGTTTTGCAGGTATCATGCTTTCCCTTAACTGTCACTGAATGTCCAGTGATAAACTTTTGGGTCACACTTTATTTTCTAGGTCTATGACTTTTGCCTCAGTGAACCGCCAATTGCTGCTTATTAATAGTTAGTAATATTGTACTGAGTAGGATTAGGGATGTAGGATATGGTTATGCAGAATGTGTGCTCTGTAAATAGTAATAAAACAGCCAATATGCTAGTCATATGCATGCTAATAAGCAACTAGTTAATAGTGAGAATTGCTCCTTAAGTTAAAATGTTACCAACTTTTTTTTAAATAAGGCTAAAGCTGGGTGTGTTATTTCTGAAGGTGCGCTACAACATATATGTGACCCTGGACCACAAAACCAGTCTTAAGTCGCTGGGGTATATTTGTAGCAATAGCCAAAAATACATGGTATGGGTCAAAATTATTGATTTTTCTTTTATGTCAAAAATCATTAGGAAATTAAGTAAAGATCGTGTTCCATGAAGATTTCTTGTAAAATTCCTACTATAAATATATCAAAATGTAATTTTTGATTAGTAATATGCAATGTTAAGAACTTAATTTGGACAACTTTAAAGGTGATTTTCTCAGTATTTAGATTTTTTTGCACCCTTAGATTCCAGATTTTCAAATAGATGTATCTCGGCCAAATATTGTCCTATCCTAACAAACCATATATCAATAGAAAGCTTATTTATTGAACTTTCATATGATGTATACATCCCAGTTTTGTAAAATTTTACCTTATGACTGGTTTTGTGGTCCTGGGTCACATATGTTTTATAGTTTTTCAAGTAAAAGATATTATTATGAAATAGAAATATACAGATATTAAGTATTATTTGTTCAGGTAATTTATCTTGAGTTAAGTAAATTTTTCTTACTACATTAGAATTGTTTTCTTGTTTGAAGCATAAACCCCATTAAATCAAGAAAAGAAAAGACAAGTTATGGTAAATAATTATGCCCGACTATCTGTTTTGACATTGTCTCCCCCATAAAATAAAATAAAATAAAATAAAAAGATGTAGGGGATGAATAATGCCCGTCTTTCTGTTTTTACATAGTCTCTGCCATTAAATCAACAAAACAAAACAAAACAAAGTTAAGGGAAATAAATATGCCCACCATTCTGTTTTGACATTGTCTTCCCCTATTAAATCAATAAAATAAAATAAGTAAAACAAATTCATTAAATCATTCATTAAATTTACACTGTCTCCTCCATTTATTAATATTTTCTCTCTTTTTTAATTATATATTTTATTTATAATATAATTTTTAACAATTTTAAGTTTTAACCATTTTATTTTGTGGGTTTGTCATTTTTATATATATTTTCAAATTTCTATTTAGCTTTAATTTATTTTATTTAGTTTCTGTCATTTTAATACTTCAACTTAACTGCTAGGGCGAAGTTTTGTACATTTTTTTTAGAAATTTGTTTAATATTTTATATTTAATTTGATTAATATTTATATTTGATTTAAGTTTTATTTTAAGTAACAAACTTTTCAAATAGTTTACTTTTAATAAACACCAAATGTATCTTGTTTTAAAGATAGATTTTTAATAGAAAAAAAAATTGCTTAAAATATTGCTTATAATATTGCTAACAATTTTCATAATGAAATACGTACCAATAAGTACATATCACTGCAGTTTCCAACAGATATGAAAAGGCGGTAAAAAAGCAAGCACTTGTAATCATAAAGAGGTTCCCACAGGTATGTTTTCGTGCTGATATCAGGTTGCTCTGGACAGTTATCATATTGCCTTTGACTTCAAATGTAAGGTGTCTCAGCCTTTCTCCAGGACGCTTTCTATGTGGCAAAATAAAGCCAAGTGTTGTCAATCTGGTGACAAGATTGAGACGAGCTATTGTGGCAGCTGTTGAGTGAATGATTTACTGCATTCGTCAGTTAAGCAATCAGAAAAACATTTTGAATGGAGCAATCAGGTAATGGTGATTGTATATGAGCACTCACAGTCTGCTCAGATACTTGTTGTAAAAGTAATCCACACACAGGTGTGCTTATCTTCCTTTCACTAACTGTGCGTCTGTCTCAGGTGAGAGCCGTCGACCTCGATGCACCTCCAAATAACTTCATCATCTACTCTATTGTGAGCGGCGATCCAGAGCAGCAGTTCAGCATCGACGCTCGCACCGGCCACATAACCGTGCGCTCCATGCTGGACAGAGAAGAGGTGGGTATCATTTTCACTCCTGAATCGCCGCCCAGAACACGTACTCGGTTGTTTTATCAGGGATTTAGCTGTATGTGTTGAATCCTCTGATCACAGATGAACATTTCAATCTGTGCATATTTGACTGCTGTTATTGAACGTCGGTGCCGTGATGTTCATATCTTCGTAATCCCACTGACACGGCCCCCTCGCCTTGCAGATAACGCACTACTCCTTAACCGTGCAAGCTGCCGATGAAGGCGATTCTCCTTTATCCTCGGCCGTCCAGGTGACCGTGACTGTCTCTGACATCAACGACAACCCACCGATGTTCTCGCAGATCAATCACAGCCTCGTTCTTCAGGTAAAAACACACCATTTTTTGTTCCCTGACCAGTTAGTCTACGATTTTGCTTTCTGTCAGACAGCTTCAGAGGGCACTGTAATATCACGCATAATGATCTAAAACAAACTCAAATGAGCTTTAGAAATAACCAAGCAAATATTGTATGATTACAATGGTTATTTCACGGGAGATATGAAAGAATGTGTTCAAAATGGGTATTTACTTCTTGCCACTCCATCAGACACAATGTTCAACCAATTTTTTTACTCAGAAATTGAATTCATTAGTATTTCCTTGTTCTTTTATTATTATTATTATTCTTTTATGTACTTTATATAAATTACCAGTCAAAAGTTTTTGAACAGTAGATTTTTAATGTCTCCTCTGCTCACCAGCATTTATTTGATTCAAAGTACAGCAAAAACAGTAAAAATTTTAAATATTTTTACTATTCAAAATAACAGTTTTCTATATGAATATATTTTAAAACGTAATTTATTCTTGTGATCAAAGCTAAATTTTCAGCATCACTACTCTTCAGTGTCACATGATCCTACAGAAATAATTCTAATATGCTGATTTGCTGCTCAAAAATATCTATTGTGCTCTACCAGTCAAAAGATTTTTTATATTTTATGCATTTATTTGATCGAAAGTACAGCTAAATTTTTTTTATATATATTTACTATTTATAATAACTGCTTTCTATTTGAATATATTTTAAGATATAACTTATTCCTGTGGTTTCAAAGCAGCATTTTAAGCATAATTTCTCCAGTCACATGATTCTTCAGAAATCATTCTAATATGCTGATTTGCTGTTCAAGAAACATTATTATTATTATTATTATTATTATTATTATTATTATTATCAATAGCAGTTCAGTACATTTTTTCAGGATTCTTTGATAAATAGAAAGATCCAAATATAAGCATTTATCTGAAGTAAAAAGTTTTTTAACATTATACACTATACCATTATAAAGCTTGGAGTCAGTATAATTTTTATGGAAAGATGTTATAGAAATAAGTACTTTTATTTAGCAGTACTTTTTATTTGTGTACTTTTGAATTTTCTATTCATCAAATGAACCTGAAAAAAAATTCTACTCAGCTGTTTTCAACATAATATAATAATAAATGTTTTTGAGATGCAAATCAGAATATTAGAATGATTTCTGAAGGATCATGCGACTGGAGTAACGATGCAAAAAAATCTGCTTTAAAAATCATTTAAAAGTTGTATTATAATTATAATCAGTATAGCAATTTCTGATCATTTCTATACACATTTTTCACCAGCATGGGATTGTGGGACATCAAAGGTGCAAAAACGCACACAGTTGTCATCTAATTTCTGCACATGAGCACAGAGGAAGCCAAGAGTTCAGGCTGAAGAGCCAACCAGCCATGTATAATATAGTCTTTTCTTTTGTCTGCAACAACAAAAAAAGTGTTCAGAATGTCTTTTTACCCCTTTGTAGTCACCCATATCCATTGCTTCTAATTATAGGGTCAGATCTGCTGACTTGGAAATATTTTTCACACCCCATTTACCCCCACCCAAGGTGTCTGTGTGTTCAGAGTACAGCAGCTATTTGCCAGCCATGTAGGTGGTCAGTAACAATTAGGCTCATCTCTGCCGGCCGAGTGCTTGGTTTCAATTACCTGTTCCAGTTGTGCCAGCTTGAATGGGGAAGGAGAGGACCACATATCGGTCCAATCGGTAGCACTTTGTTGACAAATGCAGACAGAGTGATAAAAATCACCATCTGTTCTCGCTACGATTTCATTTGGACAGAATTGTGCTGTTTCTTCAAGCTTAGATTTGTTTGCACAGAAGAATATGGCATCGAAAACAAGTCCTGTGACAGAAATATGCTATTGATTTGAAAAACAGTAAGAAACATGCAAACAACTGAGTGGATTGAATATGGTTATTCTTTTCCAGCAATAGTCACTGTGATGTATTCTGTCGCCAGAGTAGTAGAATACAACAAAACTCACCTGCATCCTGATCGAACATGTTTATGTACTTTCAAGAAAGGACAGCTACAACTTTTCCTAAAAGTCATAGGGTATTTTCCAAGCTTGATTAATGGTGTTTTTCTGGCCACAGGAAGGGGAGGCTGTGGGCAGTGGGATTCTGCAGCTGCTGGTAACAGACAGAGATACTCCTCAGAACGGCCCTCCCTTTTCATTCCATATTGTCTCGGGAAACGAGGACAGGAGCTTTCACATTGACCAAGGAGGACTGCTGTCCATATCCTCCCCACTGAGGAGGAGAGGCAAGCCTCAGCATCTGCTAAAAATCCAGGTGAAAGATTTCATTCATTAATTTCAGTTACGAGTGCAACGCATGTTTACAACACTTGCTTGTTTTGAGATTAAAGTGAAAGAAGATTGTCATTATTTATTCATCCTCATGTTGTTCAAAAGCCATAGGACTGTTTTTCTGAGAGAAATGTTTTCACTCTGCTTTTTTCCTTAATAGTAAAAGTGAACAAGGATGGGTGCTGTCAAAAACTGCCAAAAAACACTGTGAAAGTACCATAAATACAAATTGTATGGTATTCCAAACTGTAAGAAGCCATGTAATGGTTATTACATGGCTTCAGAAGACTTGCCATATACTACTTTTTTGTTTTTAAAGAAGTCTTTTCTGCTCACCAAGCCTGCCTTTATTTGATCCAAGGTACAGCAAAAACAGTAAAATGTAGAAATATTTTTACCATTTAAAATAACTGCTTTTTATTTGAATATATTTTAAAATGTAATTTATTCCTGTGATCAAAGCTGATTTTTTAGCAGCATTACTGCAGTTTTCAGTGTCACATTATCCTTCAGAAATTATTCTAATATGCTCATTTGCTGTTCAAGAAACATTTTTATTATTATCAATATTTTAAAAAGTTGAGTACATTTTTTTTTAGGATTTGATAAATTGAAAGATCTAGAGATCAGCATTTATCTGAAATAAAAAGTTACGTATTTTTCACTATACCATTCAAAAGCTTGGAGAATTTGGGGAAATGAATTATAGAAATTACTACTTTTTTTTTTAGCAAGGATGCTTTAAAGTGGCCAAAAGTGATGATAAATACTTTTATAATGTTGCAAAAGATTTCTATTTCAGATAAATGCAGTTCTTCTGAACTTTCTATTCATAAAGGAAACCTGAAAAATTCTACTCAGCTGTTTTCAACATCATAATAATAATAGATGTTTTTTGAGCAGCAAATGAGAATATTAGAATGATTTCTGAAGGATCATGTGACTGGAGTAATGATGCTAAAAATTCAGCTTTAAAATCACAGGAATAAATTACATTTTAAAATCTATTCAAATAGAAATCAGTTATTTTAAATAGTAAAAATTGTTCTATTTTTGCTTTACTTGGATCGAATTAATGCAGACTTGATTATATTATATTACATTAGATTAGATTATTTTGTAAATATACATTGGTTTGTCTTGAAAAATCAAATAAAAAATCATACATACTGCAGTTTCCTCAAATTTAAGTGTAAAACTTCTATTTTACATTGCAAATAATTTTTAAATGTAACCCTGGACCACAAAACCAGTCTTAAGTAGCACAGGTATATTTGAAGCAATACCCAAAAATACATTGTATGGGTCAAAATTATTGATTTTTCTTTTATGCCCAAAAAACTTTAGGATATTAAGTAAAGATCATGCTCCATAAAGCTATTTTGTAAACCGTAAATATATCAAAACTTAATTTTTGATTAGTAGTATGCATTGCTAAGAACTTAATTTGAACAAATTCAAAGTCGATTTCCTCAGATTTCATATTTTTTTTTAAATGTATCTCAACCAAATATTGTCTTATCCTAGCAAACCATACATCAATGGAAAGATTATTTATTCCGCATTCAGATGATCATACATCTCAATTAGAAAACTGAGGTTCACAAATGTTCTAATTTTGCTTCCTTGAACTCCAATTTGAATTGGAATTTTGAATCCTCTTTGCAACATTAATTCAAATTCAAAACTTGCATTGGAATTTGAAATGCGTTCTCAATTAAATTATAACATATTGTATGGTAGAGTATCGTGAACATTTTTCAACCTTCGCTTTTTTCCTGTCTGAAGAAAAACAAAAAGTCACGCAGGTTTGGAACAACAATAGAGTGAATAAATGATGACAGAATCTTTCTTTTTTATGTGAGCTATACCTTCAAATGGAGTATGGCATGTATGTGACAGTACAACCTGACCTAAACTTGATTGTTATCTGTGGACCAGTGATTCTACCACGCCGTCTTAAATTATTTAAAGCGACTCTTCAAAGGTCAGTGTATTGTTCGCACGTCGCAATGTTTTTTTCACACATCACATAAATATCATCTCCACAGGTCACTGACAGCGGCCACCCTCCCCTGTCCTCAATATGCGTGGTGAAAATCAACATCACGGAGCAGAGCCGATATCCACCCACGGTGACTCCGCTAGAGGTTTTCATCACCACCGCTGGCGGGACAATCTCGAAACGTGTCATCGGAAAGCTGCACGCCACTGACCAAGATCCCCAAGACGTCCTAACTTACAAACTGGTTACTGATGGCCTGGAGCAAGGCCTGTTTTCTGTGGACGCCGTGGATGGAAAGATCGTAGTGGAGAAGAACTTGGATCCAGGCCTGTACCAGTTAAACGTGAGCGTGTCCGATGGGAAATTTAGCATTTGGGCCGGAGTGAAGGTCTATGTTTGGGCTGCCGCTCAACACGATCTGGATCAGGGCTTCACGTTGCAGTTGGCCGGACTTTCGGCTGAAGAGTTCGTGTCCGATCACTGGCGAGGCCTCCAGCGCAGCCTAGGCTTGGAGCTGAACATCCCCAGACAAGAACTGCACATCGCCAGCTTGCAACAGCAGCCAAACTCTGTAAACATGGAGGTACTGTTGATCCGGAGAGCTCAGGACGGATCCGTCCAGCCCGTATCTGCTCAGCGGCTCACTGGGGTGCTTTCGACTGTAGAAGATACGCTGGGTTTGAACGTCTTGAGACTGAAACATGATGGTTGTCTGGGTGCTGGATGCCCACCTCGGGGTTGCAGAAACGCTGTAGTGATGAGAAAGGGGAGACTGAGCAACTACGCCACCACACGGGCGAACTTCATCACCCCGCAGCACAACTGGGAGAGCGTGTGCTCCTGTAACGGTAGGTGGCGAGACCACCAGCGTCTTCTTTTGCATTCCACTAAGGATTTAGACAAACCTGGAGGCCTTGAATATTATCTTGTTTCTCACTTAGTTGCACCTTTATTTTGACAGCTCTAGGTTTGCCTTAAAGGGACAGTTCACCCTAAATGTAATGCACCCTCATGCCATTCCAAAACTATATGAGTTTCATTGTCTTAAGAACACAAAAGAAAGTTTTTAGTGGAAATGTCAATTTGCACAAGTGACCAGAGGCCTTTAAGCTCCAATTAGGATAAAAAGCAATAGTCTATATCAGTTGTGTTCAACCACTAAATAAAGCTAAATAAGCTCTAAAATAAACCAAAGCAACTAAAAATCAAGTGATTTTTTTTTTTTTAGAATTAACCACCTCAGCAGCTGTTTTTGTGTTTGAAAAGCTAATATTTCTATGTCTTGTTCCTACTGTAATTTCTAGATTTTTAGAAAAGTCATGTAAATCAACACTATCTTAAAATGCTATGGGTATTTTTATAATGCTTATACATTTTTATAGTTATGATTTGAGTAAAAATATTCTTTTTCAAATATTATTTTTTATAATTTTCCAGTAAATGACAAATCACATGGGGTTTTGAAGATTGTTTTGGACGACAGGGGCCTTGGAGTCAAAAAGGTTAAGAACCACTGGTCTATATGACTTTTGATAATTATCAGATTTTTATCATGTTTTCATGTAGTCAAAATTATCGATTTTTCTTTTATGCCAAAAATAATTAGGATATTAAGTAAAGATCATGTTCCGTAAAGATATTTTGTAAATTTCCTGTGGTAAATATATCAAAACTTAAAAATTTTTGGTTAGTAAATATGCATTGCTAAGAACTTCATTTGGACTTTAAATGTGATTTTCTTAGATTCCAGATTTTCAAATAGTTGTATCTCAGTCACATATTGTCCTATCCTAATTAATGAAAAGTTTATTTATTTAGCAGATTATGTATAAATCTCAATTTTAAAACAAACCATACAGCAATAGAAAGCTTATTTATTCAGCTTTTAGATTATGTATAAATCTCAATAAGGGCAAAAATTTACCCATATGACTGGTTTTGTGGTCCAGGGTCACATATATAGATTTTTTAATGCATTAGAAAGAAGTCTCTTACGCAAAAAAACAATAAACAAAAAACAAAAAAAAAAAAAAAACAGTAATATTATGACAAATTCTTAATAGATTTTAAATAACAATTTTCTATTTGAATATATTTTAAAATTGTAATTTATTCCTGTGATGCAAAACTAAATTTTCAGCATCATTACTCTCTATTCTTCGGTGTCACATGAGCCTTCAGAAATGATTATAACATGCAGTTTTGCTTCTCAAGAAACATTTCTTCTTATTATCAATGTAAAAAAAATAAAATAAATGTGCTGCTTTTTTATTTCAGTATTCTTTCGTTAATAGATAGAACAGCATTTATTTTAAATAATAATCTTTTGTAACATTGCATATGACTATACTGTAAGTTTTGATCAGGTTAATGCATCCTTGCTGAATAAAAGCATAAATGTGACCATGATCCATGAAGATATTTAGTAAATTTCCTGCCATAAATATGTCAAAACTTAATTTTTAATTGGTGATATGCATTGCTAAGAACTTCATTTGAACAACTTTAAAGGCGATATTCTCAATATATAAATTTTTTGCAGATTGCAGATTTTCAAAATAGTTGTATCTTGGACAAATCTTACTGTAAACAGTGCAGTGTTTTCATTTTTGGGTGAGCTATTCCTTTAAAGATGCCTGTTTTGATGTCCGTGTTTAACTTGATTCCAGTTATTAGTTTGAACAGGAAGCAGACAGCTGCTGCGCATTTGGCAAATGTATTTAATATTTTTGCATCCTGCGTTGCAGAATCTGCTGTGAGTTTTGACGGCAAGGGTTATCTGAAATACCTCTATCAAATGGAAGAGGGCAAAGAAAACTTCCATCTGTCTCTCCGACTTAGGACGTCTGCAGCAGAGGGCACAGTGAT
The DNA here is from genome assembly GCF_049309525.1 of Garra rufa. NCBI lineage: Eukaryota > Metazoa > Chordata > Actinopteri > Cypriniformes > Cyprinidae > Garra > Garra rufa. Next base: position 37,815,089 of record NC_133376.1, read on the forward strand.
GTCCACCAATGCCTCTGACTGGGGAAAATTAGAGGTACGACATTTTGCAAACACGCTGACAAAAGAACTATTTTGTCTTGCTCAAAAAGCAAATTGCTGTAGGTATAAATCTAAAGCACAAAGAAAACCCTGCCATATAGATCACAATAGAATGATCACAGGAAACCCACCCTGTGACAAATACAATGTCCAAATGTTTGCGGCAGAAGCTTGTTTGTTCTCGTGAATGACTAACTACGCATTAAACGCATTAATATTCAGGAGCACATTCCAGAAGGGAATGAAAGCGCTTGTGATGTGGATTTCATCCCACCTTTTGAGCACATCAGTGATAAATCAACCTGGATTTCTGAAATGAGTGTTATGATGAATTCATGGCTGACTGCTCGCCTCCTTTGACTCGAGAGGCACAGTGAGGGCTCTTTGAGTATTTGTTTATTTAAACGGCCTAATGCAGCTTTGAAGCTCCAGCTACAGAAAGTCTTTAAGGTAGCGCACTAAAGAAAAACTGAGAGTGCATTCATGTTCTATACATTCTGAGTGAGATAAAAAAATGCGGCAAGCTTGACTTGAAAATCATATGGCATCTTTCCCGGAGGACACCTCGTTTATGCGCCATAATTGAATATTCAATTTAAATGGCTTGCAACATCAAAAGTGCACTCTCCTTTTTTCAAAGCTTTACCTCTGGGTTTTGAAACTTGGCAAGCTGGACCGTTTCTTTGTTGCAAAAGGGGCTTCAAAAGGAATTGTTAAACATGGTCATCCAAGAAGTCTTCAGGGCATTCATCTTCACACGTTGCAAAGCTATACATGACATAATTCATGTGTCTCTCTGGAGAATTAGCATTCTGGCACACCTCAGCAAATTCCTATCAGTTCTCACTCTTTTAATCTGAAAGGAGCGACAGCTTACGCTTTGGAAACTTGTACACTTTGAATCAACTGCTAAGCTTAGTACTTTCCGTTTTCTTACCTTTTAAGTAATTACTTTCAAATGGAAATCGAGGCTGTTTGAGCAAAGCCACTTCTGACAAGAGAAAAAGAAGAAAAGGTGACTTGTCAGTTAAGCAGCTGTAGCATTTATGAATACTGACAGCTGCGTTCTAATGTTATTAAGAGAAACTAGATCTGTGGCGGGATAGATACGCTGGAACCGATACCCTTTAATGCAGTGAGGAGTCCGAGCATGGGGGCATTGATCACAATAATTAGGTTTTTCTTTTAACCAGACTCACATCAGGAGGTCTGTTACAAAACCTGCCTAGACAGCATTGTAAGGCATCACAGACACAATCCTGATGCCAAGACTCTTCCAAACAGCAGGTGGCAAAATGATTCATCTTAGATCTGTTAGTGGGCCAAATTCTAATTCAACATTTTATCTAAGATGGTAGATAGAATTGAGAAAAGGCTGTTTAACATATCTATATACACTATACAGTCATTCTTTGATGAATAGAAAATTCAAACATGCATGCATGATCAGCATTTATTCAAAACAGAAAGCATCCATAACATTATAAATGTCTTTACTGTCACTTTTGAACAATTAAATGCATCTTTGCTGAATAAAGGCATTAATTTCTTTAAAAAAAAATTCTAATGACCCCACCCAAACTTTTAAATGGTATATGCATAATTTAAAAGTTTGGGGTTAGTAAGATTTTAATTTTAATTTTAATTTTAATTTTTTGATTATGTATTTTATAAAAAATGAATACCTTCATTCAGCAAGGATGCATCACATTGGTCAAAAGTGACAGCGAAGACATTTATACACTTTCTATTCACCAGAGAATGACTGTAAATAACACAACTTAAACAGCACAACTGCTTTTAATGTTGATAATAAAGATAAATGTTTCTTGAACAGCAAATCATCATATTATAATGATTTCTGAAGGATCATGTGACACTAAAGACAAGAGATGCTGAAAATTCAGCTTTGATCGAAGGAATAAATTACATTTTAAGATTGAAAATTGTAATAGTTATTTAACAATATTTTAACTGTGTTTTTAATCAAATAAATTGAGCTTTGCACACTTCTTAATAGAATAAAAAAAAAAAAAAAAAAAATCTTTTTATTTTAGTAATCCAGTTGTTATCAACCCGGTTCCCATTTAAATCAAATAATATTTTCTAGTAAAAACAACCTATGCTATAATTTATTTACAGTACATTTATACAAAACTTCAAATCCGTTGACATATTTATTGACATATCACTTAAAACATACTGACATTTGTGAGATTATAATTATACTTTATTTGGAGTATTTCTTTATTGTACAATGCATATTTCTTTCTGCATAAAATTAGTTTTAATATTACTATTAATCAAGACTGTATGATATCTCTGTATAATATCAGTCTTTAAATGCAATATATTTAATGTACCAGTCAGGTTCTTCCACACTGAATGAATCAATTATTTCTTTTTGAACCTTGCCTTATACACAAAGACATTGTCATGTTAGAATTGCAAAGTGTCTTGTCAAAACTGTTGCTGTAAGCCCTCAATCCCCTAGAATATCATTATATGCTTAAACATTAAGATTTGTGCTCATGGAAATTACTAAATTAGTCAAACCTACTCATTAGGGGTTTATACATAGCGTAATGTAGAATACCTAGTACCAAATAAATGTATTTCAAATGCATTTTAGTATATTCTTTCACTAGGGTTTGTACATGTGGAGTTATATGAATGCAGTGGACAATAAAGCAGAAACATTGCTTTTATCCAATCATTCATTGGGATAATAACAATAATCAAATGAGGGATAATAGCCAGGCAGTCAGGCTGTATGACTGAATAATCAGGGCATTTTTATTATCCATAAACAGCTTATTTTGCTAAAACGACCAGCTCAATGTACATTATCTCACTTATTATGTGGCTTTTGGACAAATAAATGAATGCACATGTAATATTAATCTGAATTATTTGGCCACAGAATGCCACAACTGACAGACAATTGTTTATGATGAATATTTGTTAGTTAAACCACATCAGCAAACAGAATTTTTGCCATCATACTTTGCTGTCATCATTTCTGAAGACAAATAACAGGGCAGGGAATGTCTTTTCCTTAAGGATACTCACCATTGGTTACTTGAGCATAAATGTTTAGTTAACTGATGTTTTGTTTTTGATTTACAAGCACATGGAGATTTTTTGATGTGGACTCTGGTGGATAAACAGCTTTCTTACCTGTCAAACTCGGCATTGCCCTCAAGGAACCAAAACTCAGATCGAACATTCACCATCGATGAGTTCTCTTGGGAAAAGTTCCTCTTCCTTTTTTGTGCTCATCTCACCACCACCACTGCACACTCAGCTCAGCCCAGCACAGCAAAATCAAACAGCAGCTCCATCCAATGAAAGCAAATGAGCAAAACCCATGGGCTGACTGGTATCAGATCAGAGCAAAAGGCTCTGCGCTGTGCTTCATACATCGCAAATCTCTCTGAAGATTCTTCCGCAGCAATTAAGAGGCTGGTGTGAAGGAGATGATTGTTAATAATGCATACTCTCAGCATCAGTGTAATAGTTTCAAATGTGAAGTGCACACACACACAAGCTATGTTTTTTTAATGCACAGAACAGGAAACTAATACATGCATACGTGAGTGATCCATTATTTGTGGGTGGATGGCTAATGTCAGCGTTTGTTTGAACTCTCTTGATTGGACTGTGGCTTTGCATCACAAAGTTGTTGGTGCGATTGAAGGAGAACTAACCACGTTCTCCCGCAAGCTCTGTCTTTCACAACCACCTTCTGCGCACACAAAGAGCTTCTTATCTCCCACAGAGCGAGTGCAGGGAGCACATGCTTCTAGCTGTGCAAAAACACAACCTATCTAACCTAGCTCAGCAAGAGCTTTGCTTGCTCTTCAGCAACCTGGGCACAGTACGTAAATATGTCACTTTATTCAAGCCGCAGACGTCAGGCTAAAGCTAATAAGTGTGTACTTTTGTTTTGATGTTTTTTTTTTTTAATATTTCTCAGACTGAAGGTGATTTTATTTTGAGTCAAAGACACGATGCTTATTTTTCTTTAGTCTTTTCAAAAATACATTCGATATGCAATTCATAGATGTCTCTTCTGTGATGAACATGCCTTAAATTTCAGACTCTACCTACTTCTTTTGAAGTTTAAAGTTAAGATTTTTTTTTTAGTTTAGCTTTCTTTACGACTCGAGTAGGCTGTTTAGTATTTTACAGCTTTGTTAAGATAGATTTTTTTAATCTAATTTAATTATTTTTAGACTAATTAGTACATCTTTTTTATTGTTTGAATGTATGTATGATTGTTGCACTTTGGTTGGCACTTTTAAATTTCGTTGTACATGCAAATGGTACAATGACAATAAAACTACTACTACTACTACTACTACTACTACTACTAAATTGTTAATGTAGTTCGACCATAGACTGTAAAACAAACAAACAAAAAAAAGATAGATGACGCGTCTCCACTTCCTTCCACTACAAAAGGGTAGCCAAAAAATCTCAGTATGGCCACTGTCATCTTGTGAAAAACTACGACATTTGGAGCCATGTTGAAGTCAGTGCAGTAGTAATTCATTTAGAGCCAGAGTTTTCGCAGTAGTGATTCATATAGAGGGCGATTTGGTGAAGCAGTAGTTCATTTGGAGCCAGAGTTTGCATGGTAGTGATTCATGTGGAACCCACATCTGCACAGTAGTGATTCATTTGGAGTCTTATTCTGCACAGTAGTGATTCATTTGGAGCCAGAGTTTGTGCAGTAGTGATTAGTTTTCAGACTCGAGTTTTATTTGAAGCCCAAGTTTGCACAGTAGTGTTTCATTTGTAGTCTGAGTCTGTGCATCAGTGATTCATTTGGAGACGAGTCTACACAGTAGTGATTCAACTGGAGCCTGATTCTGAGTGGTAGTGATTCATTTGAAGCCAGAGTCTGTGTAGTAGTGATTCATTTGGAGCTCAGTGTGCGCAACTACTACTGTGCAGTAGTGATTTATTTACAAGCCTGAGTTTGCACAGTAGTGATTCATTTGGAGCCTGAGTCTGAGCAATAGTGATTCAGTTGGAGCCTGAGTCTGCACAGTAGTGATTAATTTGGAGCACGAGTCTGAGTAATAGTGATTCACTTGGAGCCAGAGCAATAGGAGGCTGTGTGTGTACAATAGTGAATCATTTGGAGCCACAGTAGTGATTCTTTTGGAGCCTGACTCTGCGCAGTAGTGATTCATTTTCGAGCCTGAGTCTATGCAGTAGTGATTCATTTGGAGGCTGTGTGTGTACAATAGTGAATCATTTGGTGCCCAACTTGGCACAGTAGTGATTCTTTTGGAGCCTGAGTTTGCGCAGTAGTGATTCATTTTCGAGCCTGAGTCTATGCTGTAGTGATTCATTTGGAGGCCAAGTCGGAGCAGTAATGATTCATTTGAAATGTGAGTCTGTGCGGTGATGAGAATTTGTAGCTCATGTCTGTGTGCTAGTGATTCATCTTCGAGTCTGTGTGGTAGTAATTTGTTTGGAGCCTGAGTCTGAGTGGTAGTGATTCATTTGGAGCCTTTTAATGGTTCGTTCATTAAAGGAACTGTATGTAGGCCAAAACTGGTACTGCAATCACTTTCAAAATATTGTAGAACGGTGTATCCCCTCCCCCTCCCCCCTGACTCGAGGTTGCCAGCTAAACTGCAGGATCCGTTTTCAGCCATCTCCATCTTTCAAAGGCATCTCCTATACAAATCCTTGATTTATTTCAGACTTTGTCACGACGTATTTCGGATTCATAACGAGGTCTTTTAGGTTTCGTAACGTTATACATGTTTTTCCGACACGTTCGTAGCTGCAGCTGTAACAGAGATGGCAACCCGGATGACGAAACTCTACTGACTTCGTGATTAGTAGATAGCTGGAGGGTGGAGCCTCAAACCAAAACACAAAATGACAACAATAACATCAGTTGTGGGCTGCAACTCTCACTTTTAAATGACAATATCCTGGCCGGACCACTGCTGTCAGTGATATAAGTATTTGAAATGAACATGATTTCTTAATGTCTAGTGACATGTCAGGGCCATTTTATGATTAACTGAAATAAATTTCTTACATACAGTTCCTTTAACTCTAGACAGTATATGTAACCTTTTTATTATAAATATTTACATTTACATTACAGTACATTTTCTAACTTTTTAAAAAAGATCTTCCCAGTTCTCATCATGAAATACTGTTATTTGTCATTGACTCATTTGTGTTTGTTTTCTAGCTGGTGGACAAGGAGCTGTGGCTCAGATATAGATGCGGCAACATGCTTCCTGCCAGTTTGCATGTGGCCAACCACCCTGTGGCCGACGGCCGCTGGCATCACGTCTCTCTGGAGGTCAACGGCACAACCCTAAGACTCACCATTGATGCCAGCCACTCCAACTCGGTGGTTCTGCCTCAACCTTGCAGGCTCAGTCAGTCCGGTGGGGCCCTGGTGCTGGCCAGCTCCAATCCCAGCACAGATGCAGAGCAACTGGGCTTCACCGGCTGTTTGGAGAGCGTACAGTTCAATGGACAAGCAGTGAGAGGAGAGGAGGGGATGACAGGAACTGGCCCGCAGACCGGCAGACTCTTCGGGATCTACCAGTGCTGCTCTGATGTAAAGATCTGTGCCAATAATCCTTGTGAGAATGGAGGCACTTGTGTTGAAGACCCCAGTGGAGGTAGGAAAGCAGCTTTACTCTAAATCTGCACACATTGTCTTCACTGATCTACCTGTTTCCCATCTTGGTTGATATATGGATGATTATAATGCTACATCATTTAAATAGCACATAGTGAAAGTGGTGCAAAAGTATTCACCCTCTATAAATTTCCTTTTTTGCATTCATCTCTGTTTGATGTTATACGATTGTGAAGTAGATAATTAATTCTTGAATATTAAACCAGGTCCCTTAACAAACTGGTAAGGGACAACAAACAGAAATGCTGTAATGTCTTTGGAGTATCACTACACAGATATGGAAATAAAGCTAGGGAGTCTCCGTTGTATCTTCACTCAAAAGATCTCTCAAAAGCCCAGTGTCAGTCTACACTTTCATCCTAGCACAGAGGAGTTCCTGTGGAAATGTCTTTGTTATATTGACCATTAATCTAAGATGCATTTTTTCCCGTTTGTCCTCCAGAGTTTCGCTGTAGCTGTCTATCGCCGTACTTTGGCTCTCGCTGTGAGAACGGCAGAAACAGAGAACTGCCGGACGATCCTTGTGCATCCCAGCCATGTGCTAATGGTGTGTGTATGCCAAATAATCACGGGTACATCTGCAACTGCTCTGTACAAATTGCTGGAAACAGGTGAGACTCACACAGTGACGCTCTTGAAATCACACATGCATATTATGTCCTTGGTGAAGGCATTGAGAAGTCTGACTAATTTGCATGAGAATAAATACTCGCCCACACAGGTTAGACACGTTATGTGAGTTTGCCATTCGCAGTGCGCCTTTGAGTTAACAAATTAAAATGTTATTGATTGCCCTCATTCATATATAACACCAAAGCTTGAGGAAATTAGTCATGGAGTGAGAATTCCAATCAATAGATGTCCTTCTGTATGTCTGTTTCTTTGCTCATCAAAGCATAACACCATATTGGTCGTCACAGCGTCAAAACTTTAACAACAATGTTTACTTATGAAATAATGCTAGATGCTTATGTCCAAATGCAAAATGCAGTTATTGTTTTCTTCTATATGAAGAAAAAATATACTGCACATATCAACTTAAGCAAAATGATAGCACTTTGTTCAGGCAATCCGTTTTCCACGCCTTTCCACTTGTTAAATAGACACACAAATAGCACTTAAAATATCAATAAGATTTTCAATTATTGTTATCAAAAATAAAGATTTGTCATTTCTTTTTTGACATGTCTTTAGTACCAGTCTTAAGCAAACATCAGTTGAATAAACTAGTACAATAAAAAAGAAAATTACAAAAACAATACAAAGAAAAGGTATAAATAAAGTTTAGCCTGCTTAAATTTTTTTAATATATTTTAAAATGTAATTTATTCCTGTGATTTTAAAGCGGAATTTTAGCATCATTATTCCAGTCACATGATCCTTCAGAAATCCTTCTAATATTCTGATTTGCTGCTCAGAAAACATTTAATAAAATTATTATTATAATAATAATAATAATTATTATTATTATTATTATTATTATTATGTTGAAAACTGCGGAGTAGTTTTTTTTCAGGTTTCTTTGATGAATAGAAAGTTCAGAAGAATAGCATTTATCTGAAATAGAAATTAGAATTGAAATAGAAAGCATCCTTGCTAAATAAAAAAAGTATTCATTTCTATTAATAGAAATTTTTATATCAGATAAGTGTTGATCTTTTGGAACTTTGGATCAAAGAATCCTGAAAAAAAAATACTGTTTTAAATATTGATAATAATAATAATACAAAATTACATTTTTAATAATAAATTACATTTTAAAATATATTCAAATAGAAAACATGTTATGTTAAATAGTAAAAATATTTCAAAATTGTACTGTTTTTGCTGTACTTTAATTAAATGCAGGCTTGGTGAGCAGAAGAGACTTAAAAATCATTAAAAATCTTATTGTTCAAAAACATTTGACTGGTAGTGTAAATATACATTGATTCTTATTAAAATGAACTTACAAAATGTATTTAGTGAAAGCTTTCTTTTGTTGTTTTATACAGATTAAATGCCAGAGACAGCGACAGGTTTATTGGCTGCTGTCACTTTAAGACCAAATGCACAGATCACGTTCCCAATTCTTTTATGTTCACTTAAGACATAACTTACTGCGTTAAACCTGACATTTTGACATTTTTGTCCATATTTGTTTTTTATGCGCACAAATGTTTGGCTCTGGTTCACATGCAACTTGCATACTTGGTGTATAGAGGGATGGTTTTTTCAGCTTTTTGTTCAAAGTGTTGCCATTTTTAATAAAACTTACCCACAATCAAGTGTTGATTAAAAAAAAGAATGCATGAAGCTAGAAGAAAATATTTTTTTGTTTATTAACTGGTGTAATAATTATTGACATATTGCATGTTCATATATTAATACAACAAAACAGTCTAACCATTTCATTAAAATGATCAAAAATGTTGACTGGCAGAGAAAGAGTTAACAGTAGCATTATATAATAACTAATCTGCAAAGATATCTCAGAGAAAAAATATGGAATTATATAAAAAAGCACACATGTTTTTTTTTATTTATTCCTTAAGATGAAAAGAGTTATGTGGCAACACCCAGATGATAGCTTGATAACATAACTGTTTGCATAAATAAAGAAAATTGAAAAGAAATGTATCTGATGCACTGGATGTTTGATAGGCAGAAGATACATAGTTTTGAAAAGTGTATCTCTCATCTGTGTATGAGAATATCTAGATTGGTGTGGCCCACACACACACTCCTACATTCAGGCATTTGTTCCTTTCTCATTGCAGATGTCAGAATGCATGCACCCCCAATCCATGTCTGGCTGGTTTCGCCTGTTCGGTGGCAGGAAACTCGATTCACTGTGAGCGCACCACCTCCCCTCCATATGTGGAAATCGCAGAGATCTGCGCAGGCATATTGGGGCTTGTCCTCCTCATCGTGGCCTTTGTGTGTTTCCGAAAACACTACGTCAGCCGTAAGAAGCACAAGTCCGGCTGCGTGCAAGACTCCAACGGCTACTTCCCAACATTGCCCAAAACAATGATAAAAGAAACCGAGATCAGCTCTCCAATGGAGATCAACACCCTGATTGGCTCTGTAGGTGATCTGGAAAGCAGTCCTTTCCGTTCCCTCAAACCTCGTGAACAGCGAGAGCTCGGCCCTCAGGTGGGCTCTCGGTCCCACAGGCCTCAGGGTCCTGTGATTTGCAGCGTGGCCCCCAATCTACCTCCTCCGCCCTCCACCAGCTCTGATAACGACTCTATTATGAAAAACAACTGGGAGCACGACTACGAAGGTGAGAACTTGACTTTTATTTACTATTTTCCCAGCTTCTGCAGGCACTTACTTCATTAGGAATTTAGTCACATCATAAAAGACGAGAGAGGTGGAGGACAAATAGCTGCGTGCGCTTGTGCAGGTCAATGGAAAAGCATGCACGGGTCACATTCAATTATAGCTCTTTCTCATGTGTGCCTCTACTTAAAAGCTATGGCTTAATAACTGTAAATATCACATTTAAAACTGAGACATATTCAGTTCTCAAGCACATCCTTAACACTTAATCATTTCAAAAACAGTTGAGAATTTGAACTCATACTATGTGTCTCTGCTGTTTGTGGCATTGCGTTGATGGAAAGTTTACGAGTGGATCACCAAACTGTGTCATAACAGTGCAAAACAGTCACATCCCACTCGCATAGTGGGAAAGACTCTGAGTGACACTTTATTTGGTTATTTTGGGGTTTTTATTGGTTTATTAACATATATCATGTTTGGATGATAGTGGTAATTTTCAGTTTATCAGTATGTAAATATATATTAGTGCACATTTTATGTGCTTTATTGTACATGTTTATTTCCACTTTTTATACATTTTGTCCTGCCATCATCTAACTCTCACTTAAAGTAAATCTAAACACAAATCTCATTTTGTACACTCTAAAAATGCTGGGTTAAAAACAATTCAATGCTGGGTGAAATATAGCAATTATAGCAAACTGTTTAACCCGACCTTCTGGGTAGTTTTATTTAACTCAATTATTGGTTAAAAATTATTATATGGCTGGCTTAAAACGAACTCAAAATAGGTTGTAAGTTAAAAATCAAACAGGCATCAGCAATTTATTTAATTATTATTTATTCAACTTATTAATACATGTTAATTCATTTAACATAATTATAAATGTTAACAACCTATTTCTTTAAAAAAAAAGTTAGATTGTTTGTTTTTAACTTATTGAGACAAAAAAAATTTTTTTTTAGAAATTTATTTATTTATATAAAAAAGTCAATTTATTAAAAAAAAGGTTTTAAAAAATAAAATGTATTTTTTATTAATTTAGATGAAAAAGTAAAGGTAATGTAAAAGTAAAGTATTGTTTTTAGAAAAAGTGAAGTATTTATTAATTTAGATTAAAAAAGGAAATGTAAAGTATTTAAAAAAAACTTTCAATGTTAAAAAGGGTATTTGTTTTTATTTTATTTAGATGAGTAAAAGTAAAGTATTTTCTGGAAAAAAGTATTTAAATTTTTTTTTTTTGTTTTTAATTTATTTAGATGAAAAAGTTAAATAAATAATAAAAAAAGTAAAGTATTTTTTTTTTTAGAAAAAAGGTATTTAAAAAATGTAAAATGTTTAAAAAGCTATTTTTTTATTTATTTAAATAAAAAAGCAGAAGTAAAGTAAAAGTAAAGTATTTTTTAGAAAAAAAGGTAAAGTAATTAAAAAAATTAAATGTTAATAAGGTTTATTTGTTTGTTTTATTTTGTTTAGATTAAAAAAATACAAGTATTTTTTTTAGAAAGTTTAGTTTTTGTTTTTTAATTAGTTTTTAATTGATTTAGATGAGACAAACATATTGAGCAACACAACTATATTATTGATAGTAATAATAAATGTTTCTTGAGCACCACTATGATTTCTGAAGATCACGTGACACTAAAGACTGGAATAATTTAGTTTTGCTATCACAAATAAATTAAATTTTAAAATATATTAAAAACATTTAAAAATAATAAAATTTAAATTTTTGCTGCATTTTTGATCACATAAATGCAGCCCTGATTCATTTCTTTTAAAAACCTCTTACCAAAAAATCTTTCCAACCCCAATCTTACCAACAGTAGTGTCAATATTGACACCAATATTGATGCCATACTGGTGCGTCACTATTTGTAAAGCACTTGTATAGACTAAGCGCAACTTAAGTCATGTGGTACGACTAGTCGACTTAGACCTAACTCATCTACTAGTAGCAACAATTAAACGATTTCTAATAATATCTCTCATTCACAGTGTACCCAGCTGATCCTGACTACTACGGCCGACCCTCGGTTCAAGAGTTCCCACAGTTCGACATTGTGGAAAGCACTTACTCGACGGCTACCACCGAGTCACGCAGGAACTCTCGTTTCGGAGGCTTCCCTTTCCCGCTGGACCGTGCCGACCGCCGCGCTCCATTACCCCCTTGTTACAGCAATCAGAATTTAGATGACTTCTTGGGGCCGGATGGCCTCCCGCTGCCCAGCTCTCAGTGCCCTAATGAGTACACTGCCATAAGCTACTACCCTACCCAGCACGCGCGCAGCCTGGACAACGTCTCCAGCGGCTACAAGAGGCTCAGCGTGCGTTTGAGCGTGGCACAGCCTTCCTACGCGGAAGGCGACGGATCCAGTCGGCCTGGATCTAATAGAAGGACATCTCGCACTTATGCTGGCTCAGATATGGTGGAGAGTGACTACGGCAGCTGTGAGGAGGTCATGTTCTAGGTTACAAAAATGATGAGTGGGGTTATAGAGGGGAAGCCTATAGTATATGAAGCTCAATGGCTGAAAGCCACAGAAGCACTATCAGTATTACCAGTCACTTTCAGGGAAAGCAAACACATCTGTGTGAAATGCAACTTGTTTGCCCTGTAGAATTATTGCATGACCTTAAAACGTCTACGGTGTGGTTTTAAATGATGTTATTAGTGTCTAGAGATAATGCGGCCTAATTCGCGAGTTCAATCGCACCCCGTCCAGTTTGGTTGGAAAAACTGTATGTATGTGTTAAATGACTGATTGTAGTGTTGCATGTCATTGTCAGACTGGAAACCAGCTGTTGGATGGATGATTATTTCTGTAAGACATATCTGTGCCCATATGTGCTCACCGAAATCAGTGTGCTATGAAATGTTTTCAAGCATTCCATTTTAGCGATGAAAGCACATTTCAGAGCAAAATTTTAAAGGTTGCATTGATTTGTACATGCGACTGAGGCAGAGGCTGGTTCTCTGCTGTATCAAAAAGTAGTACGCAATGTGAAATATAAGATGTATGTTTATGAAATATCAAATATAGGTCCCTGGTAAGTTGATGTGTCATTGGTTGTTGGGAAATGTACAGCTTTTTGACTTTTTTGTTAATGGAATAGCTCACCTCATGGATAAGATTTGGAGAAATGTAGCATTACATCCCCTGTTGATCAGTGGAGTGAATGGGTGCCATCAGAATGAGAGTCCAAACAGCTGATAAAAACATTACAATAATCCACAAGTAATCCACACCACTCCAGTCCATCATTTAACAACTTGTGAAGCAAAAAGCTGTGTGTTTGTAAGAAACAAATTTAATATATGTGACCCTGGACAACAAAACCAGTCATAAGGGTCAATTTGTTTATAAATAAGCTTCCATTTATGTATGGTTTGTTCGGACAATATTTGGCCGACATACAACTATTTGAAAATCTGCAATCTGAGGGTGCAAAAACTCAGAATATTGAGAAAATCGCCTTTAAAGTTGTCCAAATTAAATTCTTAGCAATGCATATTACTAATCAAAAATTATAATTTGTTATAATTACGGTAAGAAATTTACAAAATATCTTCATGGAACATAATCTTTACTTAATATCCTAATGATTTTTGGCATACACTGTAAAACAAATTTGTTAGGTCAACTTAAAATAATTAGTTACTCGGCTGCTGTAAAGTTTTAAGTTTAGTCAACCTGAAATGTGAAGTTGTCAACTCAAATATCTAAGTTGTCACTTGTTAAACTTTTGTTAAAAGTTGTTAAACTTTTAAGTTCAGTCAACTCAAATAAGTTTAGTCAGCTTGAAATGTTAAGTCAGCAGGGTAACAAATTATTTTAAGTTGACTCAACATTTTTTTTGGTTATTTTTTTTTTACAGTGTAAAGTAAAAATACAATTATAGATACAACTATTTAAAATGTGGAATCTGAAGGTACATTTTTTTTTTTTTCAGAAAATCGCCTTTAAATTTGTCTAAATGCATGTTACTAATCAAAAATTGAGTTTTGATAAATTTATGGTAGGAAATTTACAATATATCTTCATGGAACATGATCTGTACTTAAAATTTTAAGTAATTTTAGGTAGTTTATAATAGTAATTTTTTATGCCAAAAATCATTAGGATATTAAGTTCAATCAACTTAAAAAAAAGTTTAGTTAACTTCTAAGTTGTCACAACTTAACATTTCAAGTTGATTCAACTTTAAATATTAAGACACCTGGGTAACAAAACAAGCTTTTAAGTTTAACAAACTACATTATTTTTTTGTTTAGTCAACTTAAATATCTAAGTTGTAACAGTACAACTTAACATTTTAAGTTGCTTCAACAAATAGTTTTTTGTTTGTTTTTTACAGTGTAAAACAAAAATACTATTATAGATACAAATCGCCTTTAAATTTGTCTAAATGCATATTACTATTCAAAAATTATATTTTATATATTTATGGTAGGAAATTTACAAAATATCTTCATGGAACATGATGTTTACCTAATATCCTAATGATTTTTGTCATCATTTTGACCCATACAATGTATTTTTGGCTATTGCCAAATATACCCATGCTACTCAAGACTGGTTTTGTGGTCCAGGGTCACATATGAGTCTATATCCATAATCCATATCCATTATAACACTTTCCTAAGTGAAAAAGTCGATCTCAGGGTATGGACTTTTTCCACATTGGTAAGCAAGTGATCTAATGCTAAACTTCTCAAAAATCTGTTTGGGTGAAGAAACAAACTCATTTACATCTTGAATGGCCTCGGGGTGAATACATGTTCAGCAAATTTTCATTTTTGGGTGAGCTATTCCTTTAAGATGTGTCTGAATTGCTGCGCTTGGTGAATAGTAATGTTAAATGTGAACTCCGCTGGCTTTATCTTCTCATGCTGCAGACGTTCTGCAGTTTTAGAAGTTTTCAGTGATCAAAGGCAATCAAACTTAAGGCATAAAAAAAATCTCTGTGCAGCTTTTTTATGGCTCGATTATGCTTCTTGACAAACTGTCAAAATGCTTACTAATCATTAGAAAGATCAAAAATACTGCCAAAGTATGAAAGAAACTGAAGCGATTGAAAAATCATGTATACAGTGTGTATGTGTGCGTGTGAATATCACAAACAGCTGCATTTTGTATTCTAAACTACTAGGGTTCGATATTTTTTGTTATGAATAGGGATTTCCATAAGAGTACATTTTATTGGATGCAACGATGACCTGAATGCGACTGGCTTTGAAGACTGGTTTAGCGGACTGGTGCATGTGTCATCAAATAATATTGCATGTGCTCCCTTCCCCCATTGACTGTAGTCTATAGTGTTTCAACTGACATAGTACAGTGTTGATGTACATATTATTGGCAGCTGTTGCAAGTATTTGTTGTTATGATCTGCCGTATGTCTGTGCTGTGGGTGTGGTGAGTGCGAATGTAATTTTTTGTATTTTGTAATTCAATGTGGGGGAAATCCCATGTTTTAAATAAGTTCCTCTGTGAGAGAATCTGTGTTGTCTTTGCCATTTCCCATCTATGTAGAAAATACTATGAAATATATAAAATAAAATTATGTTTAATATACAGAATGTACTGTGTTGTATTTTGATTAATTAGAATCTTATAAATTCAAAAAATCAAAAATATATATATATTTTTTTTAATTCAGCAATAATGCATTGGTCACGGGTGTCATTTATAATGTTGGTGTCTTTATAATATTTTATTGTTACATTTCAAATAAATGCATTTCTTTTAAGCAATTAACAATTAGGTTTCCAAAAAATATTAAACAGAACTGGTTTCAACTTTGATAATAACAAGATATTGTATTTGTATATGCACCAAATACATTAAAAATGTAATGATTTAGTCATCTCAACATTATAATTTTATTTAATTTTTTTTTTGCATTTTCTTAGTGTTTAATATTTTATTTAAACAAAAAAGTAAACAAACAAAAAAACTTAAAATTATTCTTTCAGCAGTAACATTTCATTTAACATAATTATTATTTAAACACTGAAAATAACAAGGAATGTTTCTTGAGCCGCAAATCGGCATATTAGAATGATTTCTGAAGGATCATGTGACACTGAAGACTGAGTAATTGTTACCACAAATATAATACATTTAAAAAATATTCAAATACAGAGCAGGTATTTTAAACTATAATAATATTTTGCACAATGTAATAAACAAAAAACTAAACTTAAGTCAACTTAAAATAATTTGTTACTCTACTGCCTTCAAATCAACTCAAATAAATTTTAAGTTCAGTCAACTCAAGAAAAGTTTAGTCAACTTAAAAAAGTTAAGTTGTACTAAGTGACAACTTAAATATTTGAGTTGACTTAAAAAATGGGTTTGTTAAACTTAAAATTTACTTGAGTTGATTCAACTTAAGCTGGGCAAGTTACCCAGCTGCCTTAAATTTTTAAGTTCAGTCAACTCAAAAAAAGTTTAAAGATTATTAAAGATTAAGGCAGCCAGGTAACAAATTGTTTTAAGTTGACTTAACAAATTGTTTGTTACAGTGCAATATTACTGTTTTTACTGTATTTCTTTGTCAAATAAATGCAGCCTTGGTGAGCAAGAGACTTTTAAAACTCTTACTTTTTAACAGTAATAACAACATTTTTATTTTTTAAAGCTTTTTATTTCAGGTAAAGCTTATCTTTGGAGCTTTTTATTCATCCAAGAATCCTGAAAAAAGTGTAAGACTACTCAACTGTTTTAAATAAATAATAATTATTTCTTGAACAGCACAATCAGCATATTAGAATGATTTCTGAAGGATCATGTGACACTGAAGACTGGAGTGATGTTGCTGAAAATTTAGATTTTTAAATTTTGATCACAGGAATAAATTACATTTTAAAAATATATTAAAATAGAAAACAGTTATTATAAATAGTAAAAATATTTCAGACTTTTACTGCAGGCTTGGTGAGCAGAAGAGACGTCTTTAAAAAAACATTAAGAATCTTACTGTTCAAAAACTTTTGACTGGTAGTGTATAAATGTGCTTCACACAGTTTTTTCCATTCCAGACATCTCTGGATGAATTAGGCGATGGCTGAGAGAGACTCATTAGCTTTCAGATGCGGAATAAAAGCGATTAGAATAATGGAAGAACATAAGCGATCAAGGTCGTGAATCAGAGCGGCATCACTCGGAGGAGCTCTGACTCAGCTCGCCACAATTACTGTAACTCAGCAATTCCCCAAGATTTATGCACGAATGAAAGCGGAGTGGTCCCATAATGTATACATCTCCTGTCCTACAGCACGGGAATCTCAAATAACCCTAACAGCTGAGGACCCTTGAGGCTTTCAGAAATAAGTGTCAACTCATAACAGTACTGAGTGCCGTAACTCATCTTGAACTTGTACACAGAACATTTCAAGTGGATGTGACTGTTTAGAAAGCTGTTTGCCATGTTAAACAGTTTTGACTATTTACATTCACTTCAACTGAGTGGCACTGTTTAATATTTCTGTTCAGATTAGATGCTGTGAAGTCTTGGTGAATTTTGGAGTGAGAAGTAATCTTGACTAAGTATTTCATGTGATTTAGAAAATACATTACTTTAACAGAATGGAGATTTCAAGCTAACAAAGCTCATTACTAGCTAGGAAAGACCAGCATGCTAGCAGAAGGTTAACATTTAAAGGGATAGTTCATCCTGTCATTAATTACTCACCCTCATGTTATGCCAAACTGTAAGAACTTCGTTCATTTTCGAAACACAAATTAAGATATTTTTGATGAAATCCGAGAGCTTTCTGACTTAATAGACAGCAAGGGTCCTACCACAGTCAAAGCACAGAAACGTAGAAAGTACGTCGTTAAAATAGTCCATGCCCTGTAAATATTTAATTCACTGTGCACATATTTTACTCAGTGCTGCTCCAAGGATGTTTTTCAAAGTTAAGCTTAGTTTAATTTCATTCACATACTCCTTATAACTAATTTCTTTCATTTTCATATGCATTGCATTTCATTATCACATGCTGCCATCATAAATGTTACCGTCTAAATCACATGACTTTCTAAAAGTGACATAATTTCCTTTTCAGTTCCAAAAACATGAACTTTCTTTTCTCTTTTCTTCATTTTTAGAACACTTATTTAATAGTGTCAATTTATACTGGACATAAAAATACAATATCAGTTGAAATCAAAAGTTTACGTACACCTTGCAGAATCTGCAAAATGTTAATTATTTTACCAAAATAAGAGTGATCATACAAAATGCATGTTATTTTTTATCTGGTACTGACCTGAATAAGATATTTCACATAAAAGACGTTTAGAAAAAATAATAGATGAATTTATAAAAATGACCCTGTTCAAAAGTTTACATACACTTGATTCTTAATACTGTGTTATTACCTGAATAATCCACAGCTGTGTTTTTTAGTGATAGTTGTTCTGTTCTTCAGAAAAATCCTTCAGGTCTCACAAATTATTTGGTTTTTCAGCATTTTTATGTATTTGAACCCTTTCTAACAATGACTGATTTTGAGATCCATCTTTTCACACTGAGGACAATTGAGGGACTCATATGCAGCTATTACAGAAGGTTCAAACGCTCACTGATGCTTCAGAAGGAAACACAATGCATTACAAGCTGGAGGTGAAAACTATTTGAATTTGAAGATCAGAGTAAATTTAACTTATTTTGTCTTCTGTGAAACATGTATCTTCTGTAGCTTCTGAAGGCCAGTACTAAATGAAAAAATATATGATATTTAGACAAAATAAAAATGTACACATCTCCATTCTGTTCAAAAGTTTTTACCCCCCGGCTCTTAATGCATCGTGTTTCCTTCTGGAGCATCAGTGAGCGTTGGAACCTTCTGTAATAGTTGCATATGAGTCCCTCAGTTGTCCTCAGTGTGAAAAGATGGCTCTCAGAATCATACAGTCATAGTTGGAAAGGGTTCAAATGTGCAAACATGCTAAAAAACAAAGAATCTGTGGGACCTGAAGGATTTTTCTGAAGAACAGCAGGCAGTTTAACTGTTCAGGACAAACCATGGACTCATGAACAACTATCACTAAACCTGTGGATGAATTCATGCAACACAGTATTACGAATCAAGTGTATGTAAACTTTTGAACAGGATCATTTTTATAAATTCAACTATCATTTTCTCTTGTGGACTACATGTAAACACCTTTTATGTGAAATATCTTATTAGGTCAGTACTAAATAAAAAATAACATGCATTTTGTATGATCCCTCTTATTTTGGTCAAACAATTAACATTTTGCAAATTCTGCAAGGTGTATGTAAACTTTCGACTTCAACAGTATGTTGTTTTTTACATAGCTAGTAATGGACTTCATAAACTTAAAACCTCTATACTGTTAAGTTCCACTCTATTACGCATTGCATTGTAAAAATGTGATGTAACAGGGTGGACAAATTTTCCATGTACAATAATGTACAATGCTTGCATGCTATTGGTCAAACAACTTATCAGTCATTACTTTCTGTAAGTATTAATGCACTAAGAAAACAAAGCCATAACCTGGACATCTTAGCCAATTTTCCAGGGAAAAGTGGATATATAGTCACCTTGCTTTATGTAAAACGTACCATATTGTTTTATGTCAACATAAAAAAAAAAAATCATCAAACTCTTGGAATGTCTACCTGTGCAGCTGTTTACACCTTAATATTCATGCACAAAATTGAGCAAGAGACTTTGCACGATTCACAGCAGAAGCGCACACGGGTCGGCTCATCAGCATAAAAGGGTCACCTTGCACTCAGCTGTGGCCCGAACCTCTATAATCAGCACTGCCACTGAGCATTATTCAGATGCCAGTCAATTTCTATTAACAAAAAAACAAAAAAAAAAACACAATTCCCCTCACACATGCCGAAACAGCAACGTGAGTCATAATTTTAGTGAGCTCCCTGTTAATCTGGCTTTGACACTCTCACGTAGAATGATAAACAGTCTTGTGGGTAACTCGCTCACATCTGGATTGTTAAATAAGGTGGCTGGAGCGCAAAACACACTGCTTTGCATTCATCATCATTCTCTGCAAACAAAAAAGTCTGGTTATTAATGTGACCCCGAGTCATTTCTGGGTCAACCAGATGGAGGGCAGCAGTGTTTGTGTACTTAGATTAGTGCATTTGTAGAGCACTTTCAACAGAGGGGAGAGGAGAAGCAATTGAATATAGGGAAAAAATACAGTGAATATCATATGACCACAACTCACGTGCAAATACAAATATTTGCTGTTTCTGACATTCTGGTGACATATATATATAACACAAACATATGTGACCCTGGACCACAAAACCAGTCTTAAGTCGCTGGGGTATATTTGTAGCAATAGCCAAAAATACATTGTATGGGTCAAAATGATTGATTTTTCTTTTATGCCAAAAATCATTAAGTAAAGATCATGTTCCATGAAGATTTTTTTGTAAAATTCCTACTGTAAATTTATCAAAATGTAATTTTTGATTAGTAATATGCATTGTTAAGAACTTAATTTGGACAACTTTAAAGGTGATTTTCTCAGTATTTTGATTTTTTTGCACCCTCAGATTCCAGATTTTCAAATAGATGTATCCTAACAAACCATACATCAATAGAAAGCTTATTTATTGATCTTTCATAGTATGTATACATCTCGGTTTTGTAAAATTTAACCTTATGACTGGTTTTGTGGACCAGGGTCATATATATGTAACGAATGTCAGAAACAGACCATACATTAGGGAATTCATACTTATCTCTCAGATTTGACATTTGTCTATTTGGAAACTGGTAGATGATATTCAGTGTGCTATATATGGCTTCACGATGCAGCATATAATATTAGACATGTTCATATTAATCTTGAATTTCAGAAAATGCTTTGTGCTTATTTGAAGTACTTAATTGTTGCCTTAATTTTTTTTCTTTTTCTGTAAATGAAACTAAACATTCGACACAGGATCATACCGTATGTAGTAAGTGAGTGCATGTGTTCTCTGACATGTTTTGACACTGGTATTTTGTCATAAAGTTGTCAATAAACCCGCCAAGAATGACGAGATAAAGGATTAAATATTTATTGACCTGACTGACTGGCAGATGAAGAGCTAGTGGAATATTTCAGGAGAAAATCTACCATTACTGACAGCTTATTATGAGCCATAAAGCCAACTCCTTCCTAAACAGCCATTCTTACAACAATCAAGCATCATATATATATATCTTTTTTTAAAACATTTTTGAAGCATTGCAAACTATGTAAGGTGTGCACGAAAAGCATGATAGATGATGTGGTGAGTGAATGAGACAACCACATATGAATGAAACAGTTTAAAAAGATGCAAAGGTTTTGCATGTTTGTTTTGAAGAATGAAATCAGCTTATAGATTTTCCGAACAATCACTGAATGATTTTTATGTTTCTGAAATGTCAAAAGTGAATGAAATAAATGCTTTATGGGGACATTTCATAGGCGTAATGGTTTTTCTACTGTACAAACTGTATTTTCAATTGCCCTACACCAACCCTACACCTAAACCTACCCCTCACAGGAGATTGTGCATTTTTAGATTTACAAAAAAAACTTCATTTTTTATGATTTATAAGCTTGTTTCCTCATGAGGAGCAAAAAATGTCCCCACAAGTACAAGAATTTCAGATATTGCCATTTTGTCCCTGTAATGTAGGATTTACCAGGACCACACACACACACACACACACACACACACACACACACACACACACACACACACACACACACACACACACACACACACACACTCATATATTATATGTATAATATATATATATTATCATAGCCAAAAAAAAATATTTTGAATGTGATTAATTGTTTGGCAGCACTGTTTATTTATTTATTTATACATACATTAAGGTCTTAACACACAAAACAATTGGTCTGTGCAAAAAAACTGAACAATAGTTATATCATTATTTTTACCTCTGATCCACTGCAATGTCCAACTGTCCTAAGCATGTTCACAACAGCCGATGCGTGACGAAAAGCAAACAACCATAACTCAACAGTTGGGAGTCGCTGAAAAGTCAACACTCCTAGATGAGTTTGTGCAAGCAAACATAATCTTTTTGTTTTTAATCGGTTGCAAAAATCAGGATAAGCACAAGTAATTAACATTTTGAGTAGCCGTTGTACCCAAAATCTCTCAATTAGTGACATATGAGCACGACAGATCGCTTTCACGAATGCGTCTACTATACCAGAGCATGTTGTGAATGCGCTCAGGACAGTTGGACATTGCGGTGGATCAGAGGTAAAAATTATATAAATACTGTTCGGTTTCTTGCACAGACCAACTGTTTCATGTGTTAACACCTAAATGTATGATCACAAGCCGCAGGGTTTAATTTGGTTTTGTCTGTGTATGTTTTTTTAAATCTGTGGGTCCCATTGACTGCCATTATATGCCTGACAGACTGCAACGGTTTGAGTTAAAAATCTTAATTTGTGTTCTACTGAAGAAACAAAACCACTTACATCTTGGATGCCCTGGGGGTAAGCAGATAAACATCAAATTTTCATTTTTGGGTGAACCATCCCTTTAATGATGTTTTAAACAAAAATCTAAACTTGTGATGTATTTTTGATTTATAATTATATAAGCTATGACTGATACTATAAGGGACATTCTCTTGATCCTAAGGCAAAGCAGCGTTGCCTACTGTTGCTATATGGTTTCTTCCTTACACTCTTAAAAATAAAGGTGCTTCAAAAGGTTCTTCACCGCGATGCCATAGAAGAACAATTTTGGTTCCACAAAGAACCATTCAGTCAAAGGTTCTTTAAAGAACGATCGCTTTCCATTTTATAATCTGAGGAACCTTCTTTCGCCACAAAGAACCTTTTGTGAAACAGAAAGGTTCTTCAGATTTTAAAGGTTCTTTATGAAACATTTAGACAAAAAAATGGTTCTTCTATGGCATCATGAAGCACCTTTATTTTTAAGAGTGTGCGTGCTTTTTTTGCAAACGCCTAGCGTTTGACTAACAAACAATCTCATAAACGTTTTTTTATTGCAAAATCTATTATCTAAAATGTATACTTACATCTTATACATACTTTTCAGACTATCAGCATTGTGTTTAGACATTTAGAGAGCATGACAGTGCGCTTTAACTGCGCTCGCAGGCTGGAGTCATCAGGTGGCTCACATGATCAGAACATCCTCAGCATCAGCATCCAGCTTCACACAAAGCCAACACATGTCAGAGCACACGCGGATATAAATGGGACAGCTCTCTGGATCTCCAGCTGCGTTTCATGCCAGCCTACTGAGCGAACTTCTGAAGTTTGGGAGGTGTTGCATCCTATTTATTTCCCGACAGCTTTATGGAGTCAACATTGTGAATGAAGTCAATGAACGAACACGAGTTTTGTATTTTATATAGCCATCAGATTTATGAATGGGCGTTGATAAACGGCGCGCTTTGTAGCCTAAGTTCTCATTATCCACCAAAGAGACGCTGGATTACAAATGTCTCTCCGTTTTACGGGTTTAAATCGCAGCTGTTTTATTTGAAACGACACTATTTCTTTTTCATTTACGATTTAGTAACTGCTATCATTTTTATCATATCGACATCCAACTATGGCAGCTGTAGTAAGAGCGCACGGCTGATCCAGCGCGCTCTCCGCCGCGGCGCGGTGTCTGGATGCGCCCTCTGCGCGGTGGATGCCCGTGGCACGGAGGACCGGACCCCTCGCCGCTGTCCTGTGATGATGAATTGAGGATGGTGGAGGGAACGGACGCCCCTTTGAGGAACATTTCGACTGGAAATCGGGACAGCAAGTACCTCTCTTTCCCTTGGGTGGTGACTTTACTCTCCAGTGTTCTGATCACTACGATTATAGTAGATGTTCTGGGCAACCTGTTGGTCATTGTGTCGGTCTTCAGAAACAGAAAGCTCAGGAAGGCAGGTAAATGTCTTCATCTCATTCATCATTCATCATGCTGACTGTCATTTATTGGTTTGTTTTTCTTGGCAAGGTTTAACGAAGTAACTCGTTTTTAGAGATTGATTGATATCTCTGACTGATTCAGAACCGATTTTTGTTTCAGTTTTTTTGACAGAGTATAATAATATGCATTATGAATAGTTATTATTATCACTTAGTCTTTTGTTTTTTAAACCTGAGCAACTAGTGCCCAAAACACATCTAAAAGCAGAATAAAACACAACAAACCAGCCTGACAAGTGAAACCAGCAAGTCATAAATAAGTAAATAAATAATATTTTCAGGGTCATTATCATTAATTTTAATCTTTTTATTAAATTAGAATTTATTTAAATTTATTTATTTTTTAAATATTGTATTTTAATAATTATAATAAAAGACAAGGATTAGAAAGATTAATAATGACCCCCACTGACATTATCATTGTTGATTATTATTATTATTATTATTTCAGGGTCTTTTTTTTATAATTTACTTTATTATTATTATTATTATTATTATTATTATTACTACTACTACGATTATTATTATTTGTTTATAATAATAGTAATAATAATAATTATTATTATTATTACTAATTTTATACTAATATTAATATTACTAATAATAGTAATAATAAAATAATAATCATTTCAGCCGGGTCTTTTTTTTTTTTTTTTTTTTTTACTTTTTAATTAAATTTTTATTTATCTAAATTATTTATTTAATTTTAATTTAAATATTTTACATTAATTATAAGACAAAAAATTAAAAAGATTAGTAATTAAATTATTATTATTATATCAGGATCATTCTTGTTTCTTTATCTACTTAATCTACTTTCTATTATTAATAATAATATTGTAATAATAATTATTATTGTTGCTATTAATAATAATATAAATTATTATTATTACTATGATTATTATCATTACTGATTAATAATAATAGTAATAATAACATAATACAAATTACAGCAGGGTTATTATTAATTTTTATTAATATTTTTAATTCAATTTTATATATTTAAATTATTTTATTTAATAAATTTGATTGAAATATGTTTAATTAACTATAATAACACAAAGACGTAATACAACGAATAAAAAGATGAAAAGATGACATTTTTATATTTGATTATTACAATTATTATTATTATTATTATTATTATTATTATTATTATTATTATTTTTATATCAACTTTTTGTTATTATTAATAATATAATAATGCTATTATTATTGCTATTAATAATGCAAATTATTATTACTCCTACAATTATTATTATTGATTAATACTAGTAATAATAATACTAATAATTGATATAATAATTTATGAATCAGCTAAATGATCACAATTTTCATCTTTGGGCTTTGTATTAAGAAAATAAATAAATAAATAAATAAATAAATAAGGACAATGAAATGACTGTAAAGAAATTAATTAATTATGAAAAAAATAACTTTCTTTTTTTTCTTTTCGTTTCACCAGATTTTTTTTTTTTTTTTTTTTGCTACTCTTTAGAGACCCAGATGTTAGTATTAAATTACAAACCCGAAATTAAAGTACCAAAATCTGATTAGCTGTCTGTCTCAGCTCATTATTTAAGATTCAGACTCATCAACGATCTCTATCAACCTGAAAAAACAAGACAAAAGCATGGTGGTGTGCAGCTGCTGTATGAATGCCTCTGCATGCTGCCCTGTTAACATTGTCAGTTTTAGTCTGAGTTGCAACATCTCAGGCATCTGTCCTCCGGCCACTGGTCTTATCTCATGAACACAGCACACCACAACCTGACCTTTTCCTTTTGGAGATTTAAGCTTTAAGAGGTTCTAAGGTGCAGTTATTTTTGTCTGAACAACTAATGATTGACCTTTAAAATACAAGCAAATGTAAAAACAAATCAGATACACTTCTCTTAATGAGCTAAGCTTCAGATGCACGAGAAATAAAAGTTTCAAACAGAGTTTGAAACTGAGACAGCTTGCATGTTATTAACCAGATCCATCTGGCTAATGCAAGAAATGTAGCCTTCTGGATAAATAGTTCCAGACAGAAATATCCTCTTATGTGATGTTTAAATCTGTTCATTATACTCTCTCATACAGAACAATACTAAACAAATTGTCACTTCCTTTTAAAATGAAGCCATTCAGGTAATTTTAATGCAGGAGCTCACTCAGTGCTGGCAGTGAGAGGGGTTCATGAACTCCTGACACACCTCCAGTAATTAGAGCTCCAGTGTTTCGCTGCCATGTGATGTGTGTGGAGATACTAGCACAGTATTTGAACCTTATGTGATTTGTATATATTGTCTTGTGTAATTTTATTTGTTTTGCAGTATTTTCATCTTTTTTTCCAGTAAAAAATAACATCCTTAAAACAAGATAAATTTACAAAGATGCTCGTTTCCTGCTATAGAATTTAAAAAATGAAAAAAGGTAAACGCTACTTTTTATTTCACAATTTTGACTATTTTTGCAATTTTATGTTACAATTCTGAGAAAAGCATACAAACTGCAAGATACATATATAAAAAAAGACGAACTGCAATATATTATATTACTTATTTTCTCACAGTTGTGAGTTTACATCTTGCAATATCTCACAATTAGGCAAGGCAAGGCAAGTTTATTTATATAGCACAATTCATACACAATGGTAATTCAAAGTGCTGTGAGGAACTAAAATCAAAATATCATAAAAATCATAAAAATTAATAATAATAATCACAATAAAAACAGAATTTAAGAACATTTAAAATGATTTAAAAAATGATTTAAAATTAATTAAACATGATTATACATAAAATAATGCAACTTAATAACTCGCAATTGTGAGTTTGTATCACTCAAATGGTGAGAAAAAAAAGGTCAGAATTGTGAGATTTTATTCAGTGGTGGAAACAGGCTTCCATAAAAACAATAATTGTCAGGAAAAAAGTTTTTTTTTTTTTTAAATTTCTAAACTTTTTAAAAATTTATTATTCAGAAAACAGACTTGTGAGATGAAAACTGAATTCAGAAGAAAAAAGTCAAAATTCAAGATATAAATGTAGAGTTGCCAAATATATAATTGCAATTCTGAGAATAAAAAAATCGAGAGATAAAAAGTTTACATCTCGCAATTCTGATTTTTTTCTCAGAACTGTGAGATGTAAATTTTCAATTGCGAGTTATAAAGTACATTTCTGAGGAGAAAAATAAGACTGATATGTTCACAGAATTGAAAGTTTATATCTCACAATTATGACTTAATAACTCGCAATTGCATTTTTTTTTTAATTTCTAAACCTTTTTATTTTTTATTCCAAGAAAAAAACAGTCAAAATTCAAGATTTAAATGTAGAATTACAAAATATTTAAGCTTGTAATTTTGAGAATAAAAAAATATATCAATTATTGAGAGATAAAAATTCATAATAATTGTCAGGATTTTTTTTTTTTTTTTTTTTATCTAACGTTTTATGTATTTATTATTACAAGATTGGGGGGAAATTAATTTAAGAAACTGAAATTAAGAGGAAAAAGTCAGAATTGCAAGATAAAAATATAAACTTGCAATTCTGAGAAGAGAAAAAAATCTCAACAATTGTGAGATAAAAACTGAATTCAGAGGAAAAAAGGCAGAATTTCAAAATATAAATGTAGAATTGTTAAATATAAATGTGCAATTCTGAGAATAGAAAATAGAATTGAGAGATAAAAACTTTTTTATTTATTATTCCAAGATGGGGAAAAACAATTGAATTCAGTGGGGAAAAAAGTCTGAATTGCAAGATATAAATGTAGAATTGTGAAAAATAAACTTCCAATTATGAGCGCAGGTTTTTTTTCTCAGAACTGTGAGATAAAAACTGAATTCAAAGGAAAATTTTCAAGATATAAACTTAGAATTGCGAAATACAAATCTTCAGTGGTATGAAGTGATTTTTTTTAAGAATTGTGAGAAAAAAACTAGTTAGTAGTAGTAGTTAGTAGTTAGTTAGCAATAGTTAGAATTGCTATATACGTAGAACTGTGAAATATAAACATGCAACTTTGAGGCAAAAGAGGGAAAAAAACTTTTTCTCAAGAATTGTGAGATAACTTTTTTTTTTTATTATTCCAAGAAAAAACATAATTGTTAGATGACATCTGAATTCAGATGAAAAAAGCCAAAATTGCATGATATGAACTTCTATTGAAATCAATTTTTCTCAGAAACAAAGTCTGAATTGTAAGACAAAAAGTCACAATTATTATTATTATTTTTTTTTAAATTCAGCAATGGAAAAGAGCTGAATAAAGTTTATTTTTCTTTGTGTTTTTTTCCTTGCAAGCAAAAACTAACAACCTACACACTAAATGTTGTTAAATGTAAGCTTAAAAACAATTTGCTATTGAGGAACTTAATTTAACCTAACTTGATTAAAGATATATTTTCTGAAAACAAGTTGTAGTATCTTATGCAATTTTGCAAAATTAGCTTGTTTGGTTTCCTTTAAAGGTCAAAAACATTTTTTGATATAGAAAATGGTATAGGAAGTGACACTGTATGTATGTTTTAAAAGTCTTTTTATTGTAAACATTTACAGTAAAGGCTCTACTAATCTCGACATTTAAAGGAACACTCCACTTTTTTTAGAAATAGGCTCATTCTCCAATTCCCCCTGAGTTAATAAGTTGAGTTTTACCGTTTTGAAATCCATTGAGCCGTTCTCCTGTTCTGGCGATATCACTTTTAGCATAGCTTAGCATAGATCATTGAATCCTATTAGGCCAATAGCATCACGTTCAAAAATGACCAACGAGTTTCGATATTTGTTGTTTTTAAAACTTGACTCTTCTGTAGTTATATCGTGTACTAAGACCGGTGGAAATGCAAAGCTGCGAGTTTCTAGGCTGATAAGATTAGGAACTACACTCCCATTCCGACGTAATAGTCAAGGAAGTTTGCTGCTGTAATATGGCTGAAGCCTATTTCCAAAAAAAAAGTGGAGTGTTCCTTTAATGCTCAGTGAGGGCAGACCCATTACAGATAGTGGATCTGAATCAAAGTGGTTTTAAATGTGATGATTTATTTCATCACAGGTACTAACACTTCAGACTGGGTGATGCGCAAGTGCCAAATTCAATCGGAGTCCCATTTTCATCATATTCATCAATAGCCGGCAAATAAATTTAGCACATTAATTCATTAATATTCTTGGCCTCTATTCTTGTTGCATAAATGCTGATACAGGTCACAGAAAGTACCTCCATGACACCAGAATTCACATGGAGAACAGCTACTTTGATCACCTAACTGAACTCCCTGAACAATGCTGCAAGCTCGTGTCAAAATGACAGCCTGTAGGCATGAATTTACATGTGTCCTGTCATCACAGATATCTGTCGAGTGAGACCAGGTGATCTGTGAATTAACTGTGTGGTGCTACCTGTGCAACAGAGAAAAACAATCATTCTAGAACTAGAACTAACGTTCACTGTGTCTTCATATATTTTATAACAGAGATTAGTAGACACTTTTCCACATGACTGGATCTGAATAGTGGATCATCCAGAGTCAATCAGACAAAGCTGCCCCTAATTTCTGAACCGTGATGACTGAAGAGAAGCACCATTAACATGTTCTTCGCTTCACCCAAACAGACAATTTTCATCGAGTCCCTGAGCCGATACTGAGCACATGAAACACAGTGGTGACAAAGTAACTGAATTCATTTGTTGATTTGTTGGTGATTGATTGAGCTGACAAGGAGAAGATAAGGCAGTCAATCAGAGCTGTTCAGAAAACAGGCCTTTGTAACAAAACCAATTCGAATGCAACTCAGATCTTGCCCAAACAAGGCCAAAACACAGATAATCTCATTCTGAGGTAAATTAAAGGAGACCTACATGTATTACGCCTCTTTTTACAATATGTAATATAAATCTCAGGTGACCTCAGAATGTGTCTGTGAAGTTTCAGCTCAAAATACCCTATAGATTACTTATTATATCATTTTGAAAAAGCCTATTTTAAGTGGAAGCAGAAACACTGTTTTAGTGCATGGCTCTTTAAATGCAAATGAGCTGCTGCTCTCTGCCCCCTTTTCCAGAACAGGGCTGTGCTGGGCTTTACAGCTGGTACCTTAGATACTCTGCAAAAAAACATCTGTTTGGTTTAAATTAACATGTCTATCATGCTGAAATTATGTGTTGTAAACCATATTAGTTTAAACTGATATAGCGGCTGTCACACGGCATGTGAGTACTAAACTCTTTTTGAAAAATGTCTAAACTTTTTTTTTTTTATTCCAAGAAAAAAACAGACTTGTGAGATGAAAACTGAATTCAGCGGGAAAAAGCCAAAATTCAAGATATAAATGTAGAATTACGAAATATATAAGCTTGCAATTCTGAGAATAAAATATATATAGAGACAGATCAAGAATTGAGAGATAAAAACTCATTATAATTGTCAGAAAAAAACATGTTTTTTATCTAACATTTTTATTTTATTTATTATAACAAGATGGGGGAAAATGAATTGTGAGAAACTGAAATTAAGAGGAAAAAAGTCAGAAGTGCAAGATAAAAAACGTAGAATTTGCAATTTCAATTTCTATTCTGTGAAGAGAAAAACTAATCTCAACATTTGTAAGATAAAAACTCATAATTGTCAGAAAAAAGTATTATTTATTTATTTATTATTCCAAGATGGGGGGAGGGGGGCTTAAATGTAAGAACTGAATTCAGAGGGAAAAAAGCTGAATTCAAAATATAAATGTAGAATTGTGAATTATAAACTTGCAATTCCAAGAATAGAAAAAAAATGTCTTCAGAATTGAGAGATTAAAAAATTATTCCAAGATGTGGGAAAACTATTGTGAGATGTAAATCGAATTCAGTGGAAAAAAGTCAGAAAAAATAATTGTAAGATATAAACAGAATTATGAGAGCAGATTTTTTTCTCAAGAATTGTGAGATAAAAACACAGTGGTGACAAGGTAACTGAATTCTGACAAGGAGAAGATAAGGCAGTCTAGTCAGAGCTGTTCAGAAAACAGGCCTTTGTAACAAAACTATGGGATTATTTTTGTGCCTATAAAACTGAACGTAACTTTATAAAACTGAACGTAACTTTCCAAGAAACGATCAAAAATATGCCACTGCAAAAGAAGAAAAACACAATGAAAATGAAAAAATGAACTCAGTCGCACGAATTTAACATGCTCTTCAAATATGATTCATTCTTTGTTAATGATTTTCAAAGAATCGTTTTCGTGAATCATGGATTCTGAATGCGTTGCCACAGCTTTCGCTTACGCTTCGCAAATTTTCGTTTGCTGTTTTGGCACAAACCTCTCGTGGGGGCGGGCTTAACAGCGATCTATTCTGATTGGCTAATGAGCTTTTGATGGACAGTTGCTCTCTGACCTGGAAGCACAGATGGTGACGTCAATGGCGCGCATATTGGAAAGTTGTTGCGGTGTGCAATACGTCGTGCTTTGTTTATATTAAGTATTAAAGTATGGCGAATTTTTAATGCCTTTTCAGAAGAAGACCAAGGCGCAGTCTACCTTTCCGTTGCTGTCAGTCCGTGTAATAAAGTCTATTTCATGTATGATGATGATGTGATAATGATATTTCATGTTCTGTTCTGTTATATTATGTTTTGCATTAAGTCCGATGCTTCTTTTTCTTTTTGTAATTATGAGTAGACACATTTTATCATGTCTTTTAAAATGCGTAGTTCTATGTTAAATTCTCTTAATTATAACATTTCTAGCACGTTTTTAAAAACATTTATTTGAGCAATAATATATCTCATTTAGACCATTCACATGTAACACGATTTCAAGTCAATAATAGAATCCATTAAAGAGCAAAACAAATAGTAATGATAATTTAAATCGTTTCTCCCCAGTCAAAAAATAGCCTAAATTATGTCAGTGATTCTCATTTTTAAAGAGCATCTAAAATTATTTTATTTTGATCTGCAGTATAATAAAAAACAAATAAAATGTATTATGAAGACTATTAAATGAACTTTATGCTAGCCTAACGAAATTTTCTTCATAACGAATAGCCTACTTCAAAACGAAGCTTACATAAATTCATAAATCACGAATATGATGAAATAAAATTATTTGTTCATGCATCAATCCATTAAAGAGCAAAAAAAAAAAAAAAAAAATAATAATAAAAAAACTAAATTCTTGAAATTCGTCTGCTGTGTATCCAAATCCAAAATATAAGGATACAAGCAACCTACTTTTAAGAAGTTAAAAATTAAGGAATTAGCCTGTATTCAATAGATGGGGCAATAAGTTTTTTTTTAACTTGTGTTAGACTGCCGATCGAAATAAAATAATACTTGATCATCTTTAAAAATGAGAGAATCACTGACATAATTTAGGCTATTGACTGCATAAAAAAGAAACTATTTAAATTTGCAGCGTAAACTTATGAATTGAAAAAGCCAAGAAATAAATCACAACAATAGAGATTTTTCCTATCAAGAAAAACGTTTGATAAAATTACAAAATTAATGCTGAATGATATATGACAGGGAACACTTCTCCGCTATAGCTGCACTTGGTATCAGTGACAAATATTAAATATTTAAAAAATCTTTGTGAAAACGAATGGCAATGACTGGTTATTGGATTCTAAGATTATTATCTTTAGACACAGTCTGACACTTTTTTTGCCATGAACAGACCCAGACCTACTGGGCACTATTCGTCCTCAAGACCAAATTCCATTCATGACAGTCCTGTAGCTTTAGTTTCACGAATTGATCATGTTTGGGACGCTAATCAGCCATTTTAACTGAAAGATGAAGGCGGTGATATTGATGTTGTCCACTAGATGGAGCCACAGGATAAGGAATCTTCTAGGCCTAATATTTTCGAGTTCCCTTCGATCAGTGGGACTGACAGCTCGACATCCATTTTTCCCAGTGAACTCATCTGGCCACAGCACACATTTCCACTGTCTCTTTGACTATCTGAGATGAGCTCTGGCCCAGTGAACCAGAAGCATCACTTGATATATAGCTGTCTGATGAGCCAAACCTGATAACCTTACCTATTACTAATTTACCCTGCTCACAAACTGTTCCAAAACAGCTTATTTGGATATTCTATAACCCTTTTTTATTTTGCCTCTGTCACAACTTTTTTTTAGTGTGGTGTAGCCATCAAAATCAAAATTTGTTTATATTTACAAAATATATTTAAGTTGGTCAGTGAAACTTTGAAAATCTTTTCTTTGTACTTTTGTCAATTAAATAAAAGTTAAAGAGAATTATCAAATTTACAGATTCCTGATTTGTATTGCATTTTACAATTTGTTATTAAATGATTAAACATTTATCTGAAACATTACGTATTGTTCTTGTGATTTTTATTCATGCTGGAAAATGTATTAATTATTTAAAAAACATTGTGTCTATTTTGTATTTTTTAGTCATCAAAATAATTGGATAATAATATGAAAGTGTACTTTGATTTTTATTCTTAAGGTTTTTTTCTATTGATCTAGTATTCTGACAATCCAAAACTTATGATTTCATTCTTAGCTTTATTCCATGTGCAAGGATAGTACGAACAGTGCCTTCAGGTGATGAGATTTTAAAAACAAAAACAATAACTTTATTGTTTCACAGAAGAAAGAAAATAACAATAGGACTGAAATGAAATTAAAATGATTAGCCTATAGTGATTACTTGGTTTTGAAGTTCTTGATTTTCGTTAACTATCCCTTTAAGTAAAATGCAAATACATTCCTTTAAATAAAATAAAACACAAGGCTATATATTTAAGATATTGTTTTTATTACTTATGTTACTTGATTTTAAATAAACATGTTCATCTGTGATTTTTATTGTATGAAACTGGGGAAATTACAGCTGTGCTGACAATGTATTACAAATTCAACAAATCTAACAGAGACATATCCTGTGCTTCCAGGTCAGAGAGCAACTGTCCATCAAAAGCTCATTAGCCAATCAGAGTAGATCGCTGTTAAGCCCGCCCCCACGAGAAGTTTGTGCCAAAACAGCAAACGAAAATTTGCGAAGCGTAAGCGAAAGCTGTGGCAACGTATTCAGAATCCATGATTCACGAAAACGATTCTTTGAAAATCATTAACAAAGAATGAATCATATTTGAAGAGCATGTTAAATTCGTGCGACTGAGTTCATTTTTTCATTTTCATTGTGTTTTTCTTCTTTTGCAGTGGCATATTTTTGATCGTTTCTTGGAAAGTTACGTTCAGTTTTATAAAGTTACGTTCAGTTTTATAGGCACAAAAATAATCCCATACAAAACCAACTAGAATGCAGCTCAAAACTAGCCCAAACACGGCCAAAACACAGATAATCTCATTGTGAGGTGAATTACAAAAGACCTATTACGCCTCTTTTTACAAAATGGAATATAAATCTCAGGTGACCCCAGAATGTGTCTGTGAAGATTCAGCTCAAAACAGATCACACGTCATTTATTAAATCATTTTGAAAATGTCTAATTTGAGTGGAAGCAGAAAGCTATTTTCGTGCCTGCCTCTTTAAATGCAAATGAGCTGCTGCTCCCTGCCCCCTTTTCCAGAATAGAGCTGTGCCTTTACAGGTCATACCTCAGATACTTTGCTGAAAAACATCTGTTTAGTTTTTAATTTTCATGTCTATCACGCATAAATCGTGTGTTTAAACTCGGCATGTGAGTACTAAACAAAGTTCTCTTTCATGTATTATTCCATTTAAACTGTCAAATACACACAAGTTTATGTTAAAAACACATACGTTACAAAAACAGTAGGTTATGTGTGTGAAGGTAAACAGCTGGGAAGGAAATGGCATGTTTATATTAGATTTGTGTGGCAGCAGCGTAATATACAGTAAACAAATCAAGAAATCCACTGCTCTTTAGTCTTCTCTGAGGCTGGGACTCTAAATAGTTTTCTGTGCTCGTCTGAGCAGCCAACAAGAGTTGGCATGCTTTGCTCGAAATTTTGCAATGGCATTAGAACTGGTATACCGGTGTCACTTGTGAAATCAAAATGACGGCGTTGTGAGTGGAAACCTGCAGATTAAGGGGCCGTAATATTATTATATTATTACCACGTCACCGGGGGAGGGAAATCTGACATGCTGCTTTTTTCACAAGCTTGCAGAAAAAGGCTTACCAAAACAAAGTTACTGGGTTGTCCTTTCATGTTTTATGGCTTGGTAGATGCACTGGGGATCCAATTATAGCACTTAAACATGGAAAAAGTCAAAGTTGTTAGAACTGTGGGAGATCAGGAGATTTAGCTTTAATCCATGGACTAAAAAAACAACCTGTGACAACAGTATAAAAGTAGCCAGATTTTGTGGGAAAATTGCAGACTTGGCAACACTGGTTTACACTTGTAGTTCAGTTCTCTTGGATATTTTGGTCTGGACCAAAAAAGAAAGTGATGCATTTAGTTCTGGTTCACTTATTTTTATCCTGCTTATTTTCTCCACCAGCATTTTTTCTTTAAGTTGCCAGTCACCGCCAGCATTTTTGATCATTTTTACAAAATTCTCGTTTTTGTCAAAGACTACATCTGGATTGGATTCAGAAGGATGTTCAAAACATAGATCGAGTCCATCAAAACACGAGCCTCACAAATGATGGAAAATTTCATCAATGGCATGCAGGGAAAGTGTTACACCGAACATAAAGATACAAAACTAAAGGCATAAGGATATGGTCACAACCTGATTGGACAGCTTTTATGACTTATAAAGCTGTGAGCTATAAAGTTGCAATTGCGAGTTATAAACTATAAACTAAATATCAGTCTTTTTCCCCAATCAAAATTGGACAGTTCTGAGAAAAAAAGTCAGAATTGCACGAAAAAGACCAGAATTGTGAGATATAAACTCGTTGTAAAAAAAAGTCAAATTGTGAGAACAAAAGTCAGAATTGCAAGTTTAGATCTTTGAAACACAAATTAAAGGATAAATATTGCCAAAATGCAACCTGGGCTGTTTTTTTTTTTACTGTAAACGAGACAAACTTATATCTAAAAGCATAATTATGACAAACGAGCCGTTTTTGAGATTGACCGTGATTTCATTTTGTGGTCAATGGCCGGTGAATGGGAGTACTAGGGGCATAAATTTGAGCGCATCAAAATCGATATTTTTACAACACTAAGAAGGCTCGACACACCATGAAACTTTGCTCGAAGTATCGCCTGGGTCTCTACACATGAACTCCAGCATTGAGAACATTGTTTGTGTTCACAGAGTTTACTAAAAAGAAAGTTTTTGAACAACTCACTTTCACTGTTTGAGTTTCCGCTCGCAGCCGTCTTGCCAGTCAAGAAGAGTCGATCTCCGAATGCGAGGATGGATAGCTCCTAAAGCATATTTCCATATAAATGCATGGCTAATTCGTTGTTTTGTCGCAAGTGAAAAACAATATTAACCTTCTAGTTGTAAAAAGAGCCTCATATAAGCCTAATATTTCGTCCTATGGAGTCCATTCATTCGCATTCGGAGATCGACACTTCTTGACTGGCAAGACGGCCACGAGCGGAAACCCAAACAGTGAAAGTGAGTTGTCCAAAACCTTTCTTTTTAGTAAACTCTGTGTACACAAACAATGTTCTCAATGCTGGAGTTCATGTGTAGAGACTCAGGCGATACTTCGAGCAAAGTTTCATGGTGTGTCGAGCCTTCTTAGTGTTGTAAAAATATCGATTTTGATGCACTCAAAGTAGTGCCCCTAGCACTCACATTCACCGGCCATTGACCACAAAAACGAAATCACGGTCAATCTCAAAAACGGCTCGTTTGTCGTAATTATGCTTTTAGATATATGTTTGTCTCATTTACAGTAAAAAAAAAACAGCCCAGGTTGCATTTTGGCAATAGTTATCCTTTAAGATATTTTGATGAAATCCGAGGACCCTTGCTGTCTATGGAGAGTCAGAAATCTCTTGGACTTGTTTTTCAAGAAAAACAAAGGTCTTACAGGTTTGGAACAACATGAGGGTTTTTTATTTTTATTTTTGGGTTAACTATCCCTTTAGAGAGTCAAAGCAATTGCAGGAACCTCTGTTGCACACAGAAGTCTGCTGTAAGGAGACGGCATTCTTGATCAAACTGTAATGGGCAACATACTGTGTAGCTCATAAGAAGAACCAGGTGTGTTTCACTATTCCCTATTCACAATTCTGGCAATTTTAGTGCATCACATGCTGTTTTTGGGTCATTTAGATGTCTTCGATCCATGTTGCATTCATAATTCAGTCAAACAGTTTATTTGGAAGTTGAACAAGGCCCACATTTTCAAGACGTCTTGGTCTGATTTGTGCAAACCAAGGTTCAGATGGCAGCGTTCACATTTATTCAAATGAACTGCACTAACAAAGTTTTAATTGAACAAACTCTGGGTCCAAATTGTGATGGGTCCAGGGTGAAAATCACTCACAATAAATGTGTTGTTCACGTAGTACAAGCCTGGCCGACATGTGATGGATTAACTCAGCTGGATGTGCAGCAGTAATTCAAAGAATTCAATTCATTGACTCTAGTCACAGAAGTGGATGCACAAGTCAATACAGCACTTGTTTAATGGAGTATCTGGTACCTGGAGAGTTGAAAAGGGCAATTAGATAAAAAATAGATAAAACAATTTCATTAGAGTATTGGCGTAAATCTGAAGTGTACACGCATTAAATGTAAAAGCCTTGTGTGTTCAAAGCGCTCCACAGGAGCGGACCTGATTTCATTGTTTTATTAGATTTTGTAATCTCACTGATGTAGTTACACAGAATGAGCAAATCCTTTCATTAAAGAAGAAAGGCCAATCATTGGTCTTATTATGTGTGCGATCTTCAGTTACATGAGAATAGAGTATGAAGACATTGCTCAAACATTACAGGATCCAATTATACCATGTAGGTCATTGCTTTGAACCTCCTGGATTGGTCTTCTCACAGTGTGAGATTGATATTTACAGCACATGAGGTTTGTTTGTGAATCATATCATTTCTGTAAAAGTGAAAAATGATAATCCACACATGGGAAGGTATCGGGGCTGTTAGTTTCAGTCGCACCACAGAGGCCAATAAGAGACTTCATCATGCCAGTTTAAGATTGTTAACTGCTAATTGAGGTGATTTGTTTGATTACATGCTGTTCAGTCGGGTGTGTTGCAGTTTCTCTATTGCATTACACTGACTCAGGATTAAAACACTATGCAAGTACATGAATGCAAATGCTTCTAATTTTGCATGTGCAGTCATTGCATTCTCAAATTTGTCTGTAGTACCTAGAGAAAGTTTCAATGGCAGCTGCTCGGCTGGCACAGGAGCCCCCTAGGAATATGCAATCCACCATACGGATGCTTGAGCCATTAATGCCTTGTAACTAATTACTTTGAACTTTTTCAAAGAACTTTTTCTTTTGTTGTGTTGCATGCATGCAACCAAAAGTCAGAATACAAGGCTTTTTGAGACCAAATGGTTAAGGTACAGCATTTAGCAATGACACTGGTGTTCTGGTGTAACAATTTTCATAATCTAATTTGTAATGATAAATTGGTTACTATCTTTAAATGCCCAGTTCTGCATGGAGTGTAAGCAGATCATATAAAAACATAAGAGTGACATTTTCATGAGAAAATTTCACTCTTACGTTTTTCTATGATCTGCTTACACTCCACTGACATTTATGTTTGAAATAAACCTTTATGCTTGTTTTTTTTTTTAAATAAAAAAAATCCTACTTTTTTTGTATGAATCACTTTGTACAAATGAAAGCCTATTTTCACCACTGAATAAAAATTAAAAAGGTAAATTATTTTATCTAACAATTCTGACTCGCAAATGTGAGTTTACATTCTCAGAATTGTGAGATATAAACGTGCAATTGCGAGTTATAAAGTCAAAATTGTGTGATGTAAACACAACTGATGTAAAGTCAGAATTGCAAGATATGAACTCACAAATTTTATTTTTTTCTAAAAATTGTGTAATATAAATTCCCTATTGTGAATTATAGTCAAAACTGCGAAAATGTAAACTCACAATTCTGAGAACATATCAGTTATAACTTGCACTTGTAAGTTTATATCTCACAAATCTAAGGTCAGAATTGCGAGAAAAAAAAACAGAAAAGTAAGTTTTCATCTTGCAATTCTGACTTTATTTCTCACAAGTACAAATTTATTCCACATTCTTCTGAGAAAAAAAGGTCAGAATTGCATGAAAAGAGGTCAGAATTGCAAGATATAAACTCACAATTGTGAGAAAAGTTGAGTTTACATGCACGCATTTTATACGCAGCTTATATGAACGCAATTCTGAGAAAAAAGTCAGGTAAATTTTTAACTTGCAGTTCTGACTTTATAACTCACAATTCTGACTCTATTTGATGCACTTCTGCGAAAAAAAAAAATGTCAGAATTGCAATATCCCTCAATTCAATTTTTTTTCTCTGAGAACTGTGTGATACAAACTCCCAATTCAGACTTTTTTTCTCAGAATTGTGAGATATAAAGTCTCAACTGCAAATTATGAAGTGAAAATTGTGAGATAAAAACATGTCTTTTTTCCCCTCAAAATTGGACTTTATAACTTGCACTTGCAAGTTTACATATCACAATTCATAACTCGCAATTCCGACTAGTTGATGCACTTCTGCGAAAAAAATGTCAGAATTGCAATATCTCTCAATTACGATACAAACTCCCATCTGCAAGTTATGAAGTGAAAATTGTGAGATAATAACGCCTTTTTTCCCCCTCAAAGTTGGACTTTATAACTTGCACTTGCAAGTTTGTATCTCACAATTCTTTTTTCTTTTTTAACTTGCAATTGTGAGTTTATTACACACACTTTTGAGAAAAAACTTCAGAATCACAAGTTGAGTTTCTATCACGCAATTCTGACAAGGTAAGTCATGAAAGTGCATGAAATAAACTCACAATTGCGAGTTAAAAAGTAAGAATTGTGAGATGTAAACTCGCAAGTGCAAGTTGTAAAGTCCAAGTTTCAGGAGGAAAAAAGACAATTTTCACGTCATAACTCGCAATTCTGACTATCTGATGCACTTCTTAAAAAAATGTCAGAATTGCAATAACTCTCAATTATGATACAAACTCCAAATTGTGAGTTATGAAGTGAAAATTGTCTTTTTCCTCCTCAAACTTGGACTTTATAACTTGCACTTGCGAGTTTACATCTCACAATTCTTACTTTTTAACTCGCAATTGTGAGTGTATTTCACACACTTTTGAATCGCAATTCTGACTTTTTTTCTCAGAATTATGATACAAATTCCAATTCAGACTTTTTTCTCAGAATTGTGAGATATAAATTCTCAGAATGCCCCCTCCACAAATTGGACATTATATCTTTCACTCGTGAGTTATATAAACTCACAATTGCAAGAAAAAAGTCTGAATTGTGAGTTTATATCACAATTCTGAGAAAAAAGTTAGAATAGTGAGTTTATTTCGCACAACTCTGACATTATAACTCTCCATTGCGAGTATACACTCTTAAAAATAAAGGTGCTCCCCGATGCCATAGAAGAACCTTTTTTATCTAAATGGTTCTATAAAGAACCCTAAACATCTAAAGAACCTTTCTGTTTCACAAAAGGTTATTTGTGGCAAAAGAAGGTTCTTCAGATTATAAAAAAGTATGAAAGAGATGGTTCTTTAAAGAACCTTTGACTGAATGGTTCTTTGTGGAACCCAAAATGGTTCCTCTATGGCATCGCTTGAAGAACCTTTTAAAGCACCTTTACTTTTATATCACAATAGTTGCATATTCTAATGATATCAAGTTGATTCTAGCATAACTACAAAGCAACAATTAAAGCTAGTTACGTGGACAAATAACATATTTTAACTAGACATGAAGTGCCCATACACAATATTTTCAGTGATCTTTTTCTCTCTTTTGTCCTGACAGGTAATGCCTTTGTGGTGAGTTTGGCGATAGCAGACCTGGTGGTGGCCATCTACCCCTACCCGCTCGTCCTGACCGCCATCTTCCACGACCGCTGGATCGCTGGTGATATTCACTGTCAAATCAGCGGCTTCCTCATGGGCCTCAGCGTGATCGGCTCTATTTTCAACATCACCGGTATCGCCATCAACCGCTACTGTTACATCTGCCACAGCCTTAAATATGACAAGCTCTTCTCCAACAAGAACACAATATGCTACGTCATCCTGGTCTGGGCGCTGACGATCGTAGCGATCGTCCCAAACTGGTTCGTGGAGTCTCTGCAGTACGACCCGCGCGTCTACTCCTGCACCTTCGCCCAATCGGTGAGCTCGCTCTACACTATCACAGTGGTGGTGGTGCACTTCATCCTGCCCATCAGCATTGTCACATACTGCTATCTGCGCATCTGGATCCTTGTTATACAAGTGCGCAAACGGGTCAAGCCTGACAGTCGGCCCAAGATCAAGCCTCATGACTTCCGGAACTTTCTCACCATGTTTGTTGTGTTTGTGTTGTTCGCTGTTTGCTGGGCTCCATTGAACTTTATAGGCCTGGCGGTGGCGATACACCCTAGATTGGGTCAGGCCATACCCGAGTGGCTCTTCACGGCAAGCTACTTCATGGCGTACTTCAACAGCTGCCTCAATGGCGTTATATATGGAGTTCTGAACCACAACTTTCGAAAAGAGTATAAAAGGATTATACTTGCTATTTTCAAGCTTAATTGTTGAGTTTTCACAATGAGACGAGCACTGTGTCTTTCTTAAATTCTGTAAGTTGTTTAAAAGCGGTTGACTTGCGAATACAACGTACTGTAATGATGCATCTTTTGTGATTTGAATGTTTTTATTGTTTGATTTTGTTATACCAAATATGGAAATAAAGTGAGTGGCCTGTGAAAGTTTGGGAATCCCATGCGGAATCTGTGAAAATGTGAATAATTTTAACAAAATAAGAGAGATGATACAAAATGCATGTTATTTTTATTTTGTATTGTCCTGATATTTTAGGCAAGGAAAGGCAAGGCAAATTTATTTATAAAGCACATTTCATACACAATGGTAATTCAAAGTGCTGTACATAAGAGGAATTAAAATCAAAATATAAAAATCATAATCACAACAATAAAAGCAGAAGATTTAAGAACATTTAAAATGATTTAAAAATTTATTTAAAGTTAATTAAAACAGTAGAAATGATTATACATAAAATAATGCAATCTGTTCGGACGTAGCACAGTGCTCATTCAATAAATGCACAACTGAACAGATGAGTTTTGAGTCTGCATTTAAATGTGGCTAATGTATTAGCACATCTGATCTCTTCTGGAAGCTGATTCCAACTGCGGGCGGTATAATAGCTAAAAGCGGATTCCCCTTGTTTTGTGTGAACCCTTGATATTACTAACTGACTCGATCCTAGAGATCCGAGTTGTCTGTTAGGTTTATATTCAGTGAGCATATCTGCAATGTATGTAGGTCCTAGGCCATTGAGTGCTTTATAAACAAGTAAAAGTACTTTAAAATCGATCCTAAACATAACTGGAAGCCAGTGTAAGGACCTAAGGACTGGTATAATATGCTCTGATTTTTTTGTTCTAGTCAGAATCCTGGTAGCAGCGTTCTGTATGAGCTGCAGCTGTCTAATGGTCTTCTTGGGAAGGCCAGTGAGGAGACTATTACAATAGTCCACCCTGCTGGTGATAAAGGCATGAACAAGTTTCTCCAAGTCTTGACGGGAAACAAAACATCTAATTCTTGCAATGTTTTTAAGATGATAGTATGCTGATTTAGTTACTGCTTTGACATGGCTACTGAAACTGAGGTCTGACTCCAGAATCACACCAAGATTCTTGACTTGATTTTTTGTTTTTTGACCCCTAGTGTCAAGGTACGCATTTACCTTATGAACTTCATCTTTGTTTCCAAATGCAATGACTTCTGTTTTCTCCTTGTTTAACTGTAAAAAGTTTTGGCACATCCAACTGTTAATTTCATCAATGCATTGGCAGAGGGAGTCAATGGGGCTGTAGTCATTTGGCGATAAGGCTAGGTAAATCTGGGTATCATCTGCATAGCTGTGATATGCAATTTGGTTCTTTCTCATTATTTGACTTAGTGGGAGCATATACAGGCTGAACAACAGCGGCGCAAGGATTGAGCCTTGTGGGACTCCGCATGTCATGGACGTCCACTTAGACTTATGCTTTTACATAAATGATGTTTACATATAGCCCACAAGACAAAAAAATGTTGAAATTATTGAAGTAACCCCTTTTAAAAGTTTGACTGTGTGGTTACCTGGATGATCTACAAATGTTTTTTTTTTTTTTGTGATGGTTGTTCATGAGTCCCTTGTTAAACTGAGAAATCCTCCAGATTCTTCAGTTTTCCAGCATGTTTTGCATATTGGAACTCAGCAGTGACTGTATGATCTTGAGATTCATCTTTTCACACTAAGGGCAATTGAGGGACTCAAAAACAACTATTAAAAAGGTTCAAACATTCACTGATGCTCCAGAAAAAAAAACACTATGCTATAAGAGCCAGGGGTGAAAACCTTTGGAATTTAAAGATCAAGGTAAATTATATTTCAACAAAATAAGAAAAATCTTAATCTTGTTCAAAAGTCAACTCTTAATGCATTGTGTTTCCTTCTGGAGCATCAGTGAGCATTTGGACCTTTTTATGAGTCCCTCAATTGTCCTCTGTGTGAAAACATGGATCTCAAAATCACAGTCACTGCTGGGAAAGATGCTGGAAAGCTGAAGAAACTGCAGGATTTTTCTGAAGAACAGTGCTCAGTTTAACTGTTCAGAACAAACAAGGGACTCATGAACAACCATCACAAAAAAAAAAAGAGTTGTAGATCATC
This sequence comes from Garra rufa, assembly GCF_049309525.1. Classification (NCBI taxonomy): domain Eukaryota; kingdom Metazoa; phylum Chordata; class Actinopteri; order Cypriniformes; family Cyprinidae; genus Garra; species Garra rufa. Next base: position 37,858,917 of record NC_133376.1, read on the forward strand.
CAGGTAACCACACACACAGTATTAAGAACCAAGGGTTCCCAAATTTTTGAAGTGTGTTATTTTAATAATTTCAGCTCAATAAAGAATTTTTTATAAATCATAAAAAATAACATGCATTTTGTATGATCTCTTTTATTTAGTTAAAATTATTCACATTTTCACCAACTCTGCAAGGGGTTCCCAAAGTTTTGCATGCCACTGTATTTTGCATCACCATATGTACATGCTTCAATTTGCACAGAATGATATATGTTTGTTTACATTATCATTGACACAATATGTTCTTATTTAAAATTTTAATTCCTATGTAAATGTAGATCCCAACACTTCAAATCAAAATTTAAAATCAATGCACCTTTTTTTTATTTAAATGCCTAAATATTTGGTGTTTTAATATGAAACATTTAAAAATATTTTCAGTATTATTGTATTGATCACCAAGTATTGCCAAGTCTGCAGCTTTCCCTTGGAATTGGGCTATTTTAACACTGTTGCCAGAGGTTGTTTTTCATGTCTGTGGATTAAAGCGACCCCAGTAATGTAATATTTAGCCCCTAGAATGGTAATGTTACCAGGGGAATCCCACCAAAAAATGTGTATTTTACCCCTGGAATGCAATTTTTACTTTTGGGCTAGTTTTTTGCGTAGCAACTGGGCGGTTAGTTGTTGAAACCTGGCAAACCTGCTGATCACAATGTCTTACTTTTGATAAATATTTGTGAGAAAGACCTTTGAAAGCAATTAGTGAATATTTGAAGTACTAATGGAGCATATCAAATCATGAG